>NC_068355.1:189055343-189405073 GCF_020536995.1 Dreissena polymorpha | reverse complement strand
TTTCTTTACTCATAATTCCTGTCGTACTTTTTTAATTTTATAAAACACTATTAGGCTTTGTTTTATTTTAAGTTACAGTGAAATTACCTTGACCAATGGTGGAAAAGGGAGGGGCGTAATTTCCCTCTTTGTTAGTATACCAAGTATAATCCATGAGAGACATACAGTTGGGCTGTTCTTCGTCTTGGATTACTTACGTTGTTTCCAGATCCACTGCGTAATAATATCTCGCGCTAAAGACTTTACCGTCGTCGCAAATAATCCCGATGTTATGAACGGGCGTGACGTCATAGTTCAAGGGCGCTCGCGGGCGTCCCTTGTACCAAATCTGAAACGCTAAAACAAGGGAAAAAAAACAAGCGATTGTTCATATAAATTGTATCACGTTTTCATGCCTGCTTTAACGAAATAAGACCGACACTGAATGTTGAAAAAAGCAAACACCCGCAGGGTAGTGACACCATCTCGTTTAATTTCTTTTGCAGTGTTCAAACGAAGATGCTGGAAAAAAACAAACAATAAAAAACATTCATCGATTGTTTGCCAATCTTTTTATCTTTATATTTATTTACTTTTAATTATTTATTTATTTATTTATTTATTTATTTACTATATATTTATATTTTTATTTTTATAACGTTTGACCTTTGACGTTGATTTTCAGATTTGACAGATGACATCAAGCAGATATGACGTCATCAGAATCTTTAAGGCTGAATGAGTTTAGCTCCAGAGCGGAAACGGAAGTGTCTTCTAGGAACTGATATGACGTCATAGGAAACGACGTAAGAACTGGGTCCTACGAGGAAATGGATTTTAAAATAAATTTCATTTACAATTGCAAAATGGTTTATAACCGTGTATTGCTTTCCCCGAGATTAAATATAGAGACCTCTGGAAGCAAAAGATGAAGCGTTACCACTTTGTTAGGCTTGCTGAAGAAAATATGAGAAGAAAAACGCTTTTTTTGATAAGTTTTTGCGCATTCTCGTGAAAAAAAGCGTTACAAAATCTGTCATTATTTTTTAATTTACGCGTGATGAATAGCCATAAATGAAACAATATCTCCTTTAAACATATAGTAAAATTCTTCTTAGAATCTATAACAATTATTTTGAAAACCGTCATTTAACCAAACTTTGAATGAAAAAGTAATTTTTAAGGTCAACCACGATTCCGGTATCCTACAGACGTACCTCATCAACGATATTGACGTTGAAAGTCCCGGTGATGACGTTGACGGGGTTGCCGTCAGTACACCGTATCGTTAACGTCAACGGCACGGCCTGGTCGTTGAAGTCGATGGCAGCTTCAGTCACGGTGCTAGAGATTTTGACTTCAAATTCTAGGAATTAAACAGCACAAAAAATCATTTGCTTGTGCGCATAACGAGAGTATTTCATCGAAAAAAGAGACATTAAAAAAATTACAAATAATCAAACTTGTCACACATACTTTCAATAGCTTATGAAAAACGAAGATTTTCAAAGATCGAAGCGTTTAATTGTTTCAATTACAGTATCATATTAAAAACAAATAATACTGGTATTATGTTTAATTCATGCACAGAGTATTAGCATCCTTAAAGTGATATAACTATTCTGACTTCCATTAAAGAGGAAATCGTCGTTCCGGATTAGCCCTTTTAGACTAGACAGGCTAATCAGGGGCGATTAATGCATCTAAAAAATAGGACAATACTTTAAGCACATGCCTAGTTGTTTCGTCAGACAAAAATTCACTTATTCTCCCTATCGAAACCTTTTTGGCGCTTCTATTTGGTAACGTACTCACGTCCCAAAAAAGCACAATGAAGTGACCGCTTAACAACACTACTAGAATTTATCAACTTTCAACAGCGATACTTTCGTAAATAGTAAATGGCTCCCAATAAGCAAGAGTTTTGTAAATTTATTATAGCTTAGTATCAGGAATATACTTGAGCATACTTAAGCCAATGATCTGACTCAACTTAGTGTTTTTCTTAATTAATGTATTATTTATTCATTCATTTTATTTTATTTATTTATTTAGTTATTTATTTATTAAGTATTGGTGTTCATAAAAGCTTTTTTGAGTTGCTAGTACGACTCAATCCTGAGTTTGCATAGAAATATGTGCGTATTCTTATCAAAGGGGGAAATCGCGTGATAGTGATGGCGAAGTCCATAGCGGCAAAAAATAAGTGTCTCGACAAGAACGTCGCCACTTTTACTATCAAGTGATTACCCCCTCTGTTATAGTTGGGATTATGAACGTCGCCACTTTTACTATCAAGTGATTACCCCCTCTGTTATAGCTGGGATTATGAACGTCGCCACTTTTACTATCAAGTGATTACCCCCTCTGTTATAGCTGGGATTATGAACGTCGTATCTTTTACTATCAAGTGATTATCTGTTTATCTGGGATTTGAGATTGTTCGTGAGCAGACCGACATTCTTCATACTCCGCTACGAGGAAACTTTATTCTTATCATTTTAGTTGTGCAAAAAAAGAGAAAAAAGCTTACATGCAAAACACGGAGCACTAATGTTTCTAATGATTATTCACCTGGTTGAGAAACATTCACCGGTGACGTCACATTTCTGATCTCATACACGGTGGTGGATGGTGACGTCACAGAACACGCCGTATCCGGGTCGGTAGTTGTAAACTTCCCGAGTAACATCTGTGTGACAGTGGAGTCAGAGACGTTAGGGGAACTTCCGGGGATCCCGGATACAAAACTCGGCGGCTGCCAAAACAGAAGGAGAATAAAAAAATCAATTTAACGGCCAGGCGTCCTTTTGGGGTTTTCGTTTGGTTAATATAAGCGCATTTATGTGAATATCTATTATTGAGGACTCTTGTACCGCGATGACTTCCGGTTCACATTTTGTTCCGGAATAACCACAAAGGCGGGAATATTTATTGTTGAGGCAACATTTGCCGGAATGATTTTTTAAAACCTTTTATTCAGAAATTCATATAAACATACACGGATTCATACTATTTATTAATATATCATAACAGTACCAATACATACTACAATAGAATATAGCATGTAATGAACAAAAGTACAATTGGTAGTTATATATTCGTGTAATCCTCATATACATTTCTTGAAAAAAAATGCACAGAAATGCAAGAAAAAAAGGATGAAAAGTTGCACGCAGAAAAAAACCTGGACAAAGAAACAAAACCATTTCGATTTACTCATCCTTAAATTTGTTTTCAGTGACAAATGTATAGTTTATATATATGATTTTTTGTTTTGTTATCATTTGGGTCTAGTATAACTACATTCATTTGAATATCTATTATTGAAGGCACATTAGCTGGGATGACTGTTTGGTATCGTTTGGTTTCGGTGTAACCACATTTACTTGAACATCTATTATTGAAGGCGTATATGCCGGAATGTTTGATCGGTTTACGGCTAATCCAGTTAATTTGCGCATGTTAGACAACCTACCGTATCAATCACTGGTTGTGTGAACGTCGCAGTGACGTCATTGTCGCCATCTGAGCAGTCGACGTTGATGACGTAAGGTCCGTTCGCTGCTCTTAGCGTTACCCCCGCCTTTACGTTAATTGTAAACCCTGAAAACGCTCTGGGATAACGGGGCTTAATGCATGTGCGTAAAGTGTCGTCCTATATTAGCATGTGCAGTCCAAACAAGCTAATCAGGGTCGACACCTTAGTTACAAAAGTTTAGGCAAAATGGCGGGCTAATCTGGGAAGACACTTTTACAATATGCATTTAACCCCCTTTTCCAAGCGCGCGTCCACACGCAGTGTTAAAAATGTTTTAATCTAAGAAAATTGCGTAAAAAAATCCTACTGCATCGACAAGAAACAACATTTATTTTATGCTTTCCGGTGGTTTATAGAGAAATATCAGTGCGTTAAACCTATAATTTCACTGTTTCAAACAGTAAATATTAACAGTGAAAACTATCGATAATTTTCACTGTTTACTGCGAAATGACGTCATTTTTTTTACAAAATGACGTCATTATCCCAGCGAAATTCATTAGTTAAACTCTTTAACAATGTATATAAACTTTAAAAAAAAAAGCATAAAATAAAAAGAAAATTTGTTGGATTCGGAGGAATATCGATTTTACTTCACTTGTGACCATAGAATGTTTTTTTTCACGAGTGGCGCACACTCGTGGCTGCGCCACTCGTGAAAATATTATTTTCTATGATCACTCGTGAATTAAAATCGATAATCCACCGAATCCAACAAATATCTTCTATTTAAATTAAACATTGAATAACAGATTTATTATAAGAAAGCATATGATTGCTTTTATTTTATTTTGTTCTTCGGTTTTTAGAAGACTGATCGACGTTTGCACGTATTTAACAGCAAACATATTTGTGGGTTTTTTAACCGATGTTCTTGATTTAAACTCACTTAATCCATAAATGTTCTGATTATTTGACACTCTTTTTTGGCAATTATCTCTATAAATGTTAGTTATTAGGGGTGATGCAGAAATCCAAGTAAAGACCCCTAAAGCACTAAGCGGACACTTAGCTGTACTGTATAATGCATGTGATGACGTCATCTTGTTAACATTTATAACGTCATTTAACGTTTACCTACAAGAACTAATCTTTACTAGAAGTAGATCTATAGATAATAATTTATTACTGCCCTTTTGCATTGCAATATATATCAGATCAGGCTTAAATAATAATATTATCTTTGGATATTCGAGCCAAGTATAATATTTTATAAAACAATAGGACAATAGCCTATTTTTCTGTGTATCATACATCCGTGAACACATTTTAAACAGATAATAAAATATAATCGCTAGAACGTTGATTTTTTAGGTAGAATATATATGTATTCATACCGTCATTAGCACTTGCGCTTTACATTTGTATGGTACGTTTTTTTTTCATGGCATTTGTGCTTAAAATATATTACATCTTAGTATCAAATAGTTGTTGTTTTTTGTTAAATTTGAATCGTTTTTACCTTTTTATTGAAACAGATGACTAAAAAGTTGATCCCTAGTATTATATTATTGATTATAAAACAACGCCTACTAGTAACTAACCGGATATAAAAATCATATCAGGCAACTTTAATATCAACATAACGATATGATTAAAAACGCTACTGTGATATCATACAGTAGAAAATGGCGCCTCGACGTGAACTGACTTAGCCAATGAAACATTAGTATCATATAAAACTTAAACTTCATGAGCCTCGTTCGTTGAAAACTAGGCTTAATGCATCTGCGTAGTGTCGTCCAGATTATCATGTGCAGTCGACACAGGCTAATCAGGGACGACATTTTCCGCTTAAGCTGGATTGTCGTGTAGAATCGACTTCATAAAAACAAAAACAACCTATAAAAGCGAAACGTGTCGTTCCTTTGTTGGCCTGGGTCCGCTCAGGGACGACATTCAGCGCATATGCATTAAACCCAGTTTTCAGGGACGACATTCAGCGCATATGCATTAAACACAGTTTCCCAAGAACGAGGATTAATGTTTTATTATTTTTTCCAGTTTATTACTTGATGCGACACCGGCAATCACTTCAAAAAGGGCGTTTTCCGGCACTCTTGCAGAGCAGTTAACGGCGTCGTCGCTATCGGTGACGCTGAACGTGTGAAGGGTCTCGGTGGCGTGCTTAAGACCGTCGAAAATGTTAGTTCCGGTCGCAGGCAGTGCGGTGAAAACCGGCGGCTGAAGTCAAATAATATAATCATTTCACAGGATATTACGTCATCACTTTGGAATAGTTTCTGTTACTAGTTGCCATTCGACACGGGTTTTCGGTGAATTTTAAGCGAGACAAAATTACACGTCAAGTCAATAATTGATATTAATATCCAAAGACCACATGCCCAATATATGAAACAAACATCTGGGAAAGCCGGAGCTTCCCAAGCAATCAGGAACGACACTTTCCGCCTATGCTAATATGGAATGACACTTTGCATTTAACCCGGTCTTCTCAGAGCGAGGCTCATTTTTTCAAACACAACGTTGTCAAACTCCAAAGCAAACAACATAAAAGGTGTGCCGGCAGGCTTACGCGCAATTGCGTGCATGGGTTCAAGTGAAAAACAATCGAGTCGAAGTGTCACTGTTTAAATAAACATATATAACGGTGTACAGCAGTTTTTGAAAGTGCATTTTAAACCATCAGGGCTGGTCGTTTTTCAAAGAGTTTTTAAATTTATACAAATAGTTTAGTGCTTTCCGAGCAATTCATCAGGATTCCCATACCCTATAATAACGTGAATTTAACTTACTGAGTCGACAATGTTGACGTTAAACGTCCCCGTGATGTCATTAAGAACGTTCCTGTCAGTGCACTTGATTGTTAACGTAAGGGAAACAGGCGGGTCCTTGAAGTCGATAGACGCCTGGGTAACGGCGTTACTGATCCACACTTCAAACTCTGTAAAACTATGGTTCTAGATTTCAGCCTTCACGCAATAATATTTCAAAGCGCAAAATGTCGTCTGAGCGTACGCGGAATGCACAGGCTTATCTGAGACGACCTTTTACGCAGATGCATTAAGCCCCGTTTTCCAAGAACGAAGCTCGTATGTGCTATGTTTACCTATGTGTCATGTTTACTTATGTGTTATGTTTAGTTATGTGTTATGTTAACTTATGCTTTATGTTTACATATGTGTTATGTTAACTTATGTGGTATGTGTACTTATGTGGAATGTTTACTTATGTGGTATGTTTGTTACGGCGCCTCCCTTAAAAAAACATTCAGCGAACCGCTCTGTGAAAATGGGGTTTAATGTGCGCAAAGTTTCTTCCCAGATAAGCCTGTGCAGTCTGCATAGGCTAATCCGGCAAACACTTTCCGCCTAAACTGGAATTTTTGCTAAGAAGAGACTTTTTTTAAACGAAAAATATCATAAAAGCGATAAGTGTCGTTTCTGATACATACTGCACAGGCTAATATGGGATGAAACTTTCCGCACATGCATTAAACCCCTTTCTCACAGAGCGCGGCCCATTTATTTTTTTCTAAATTGTTACCCGGTTTCTGGGGATCGGTCGGTGACGCCACTTTTCTGATCTCATAGACGGTTGTCACAGGTAACGTCACAGAACACGTGGTATCAGGGTCCGAAGTTGTGTCTGAGACGTCAGGGGAATTCCCAGGAATCCCAGATACAAATGTCGGCGGCTACTCGGAATAAAAGAAATAGAGGATATTTGGTGGATCTGGTAGAATATGGATTTTAATTCAGGCTTGATCACATAAACAAAACATGATCACGAGTGAATTTAAATCGATTTTCCAGCAAAGCAATTAAATTTTATTTTATGCTTACAAATGACTTTTATGGTATTTTACCTGGAGAATTACTCTAAAATAATGGCATCACGACATATAAACAATAACGTTATTTCACTGTTACTTTCACTGTTTTAAACAGTGCATTGTCAGTTTTAATTGACTGATATTTCTCTATAAACCACTGGAAAGCATAAAACCCTAAATGCAACATATGAATCACGCTCTGGGAAAATCCACTTAACGCACGTGCGTCGAGTGTCGTACAAGGCTAATCAAGGAAGACACTTTCCGCCTTTATTGTAATCTTCTTTAAAAATGCCGTCTCATCTGAGCAAAATTCCAGTTTGGGGCGAAAATGTAGTGCCCGATTAGCATGTGCGGACGGTAAAGGCTTATATGTGACGAAACTTTACGCACATGCATTAAATCACATTTTCCTAGATCTCGGCTCAAACATAAAACTTAGCGGGACCTAATTACAGCTCCACTAAGGAAATCGGCGGGTAGTAAAGTCAAGATATAAAGCGAATTTTAATATGAAACGTAAAACATTTTACTGATATGGCTGAATAGTGAGCGTCATTTAAAAAATAATTAATGTAATAAAGGGTATAAGACGCCAAAAAATAACTGTCTTGGCATGGACGTTGTCATCTTGACTATCACGTGATTACCTGCTCTGTATATGGTGGCTAAACATAAATCATAGTTTCATTTTATTGAGGCCTGAGAACAACTAGGTCCTGTTAATTTATAATATAGCTCATCTCCTGACAGTGTTGCGCATGAAATGTTTGTAAATCTTCATAACGTGTTTAAGGACTATCATATTTTCAGCTGGAAAAACATGCTCAGCAATGTAAGATATTTGTATTGTATTTTTGAAGATTTCGCGGAGAAAAAACAATATTTTTTGTAAATGTTCAAATTGGCATAACTTCACTAAAGTTTAACCAATTTTCAAATATGTTTCAGGTTTGTAATTCTTATGTAATTCTCTTAAATTTTATACCATTATCAATGGATACTCAATTTTGTTTTCGATACCACAACAACATTACGTACCTTATCAAGGACTGGCTGGGTAAACGTTGAACTGACGGCGGTTACGGCATCTGTGCAGTCAACGTTCATGACGTACGGACTGACAGCTGCAGCCAACGTCACTCCTGCTTTCACGCGGATACTGAACGCTGAAAAGAAAAGTGGTTTTATTTCATTTTCATTACAGACATTGTTTGTGAATATTATACGCATCATATATAGTAATCACGAATTTAACGAACTGTTTGAATCTGTGTTGAAAACGTTTGGCTTATATTTCAGTAGGAAAAGAGAGCATATTATTGCATACTGACATGGCAATCCAAGCAACTTTACATCACTAGACAAATGACTATAGAAAACACAACGGCGGCTCTGATCGACGTTTCTGTTAACTAGCAATTACTGTAAAATCATTTTTAAAGGTCAAATTCCGATTTTATAACGAAACCTTTAATAAATATCGATATCTAACCCGATTGGAATCATCTAGAGCAATGGCAAAAAATATTATGCTACTAAAAAAACGAAAATCTTGTTTTTCATAAACCGCTCGGGTATTTTTGCCACATTTTTGATAGAGACGTCATTTTTACACAACGCGCATGCCAAGGAAACTCATGAATTATCGTTGATTTCGTGGTTTGGTTACGAATATACGATTCCAGAGTCCGACTTATGTTTTTGTTTGGAAATTAAAAAGCCGCTCATTTTCATGTCGTTTTTTATACCACAAGAAATTTAATGCCGAAAATTTAAATTAGATAACTCTGTTAATAAAAAGCGATTAAAAGGTGGGGGGTTTTGTGAAACCATGAACCATGGCTAGTTGCGGCTACCACTTCAAAAGGTGGATTCCGGCGCTCGTATGGAGCACGTGACAACGTCGTCGCTGTCGGTGACGTTGAACGTATGGATGGTCGCCGCGGCCGCCTGCAAACCATCGTTGATGGAACTTCCGGTAGAGGGTAGTAAGGTATTCACTGGGGGCTGTAGTTAAACAATTAACTGTAATTTAATGGGCAATACGTATACGAGCCTTGCTCTGGGAAAACAGGGTTTAAAGCATCCGCGTCAATTGTCGTCACATATAAGCCTGCGCTATCCGCACTTACATATCAGAGATGATTACATTAATTCTCTTCTTAACGAGAATTATGTTTAGGCAGTAAGTAGCGTCCCTTTTAGCCTGTGCGAATTGCACAGTCTAATCTGGGAAAAGACTTCACAAACAAGCATTTAGTCCAGTTTCCCAGAACGATGCATATAATAAATAGAAGGGAAAGTGGACATCCTTGTGAAATTCCTTTTTTTACGTTAAAATATATCTTCTGACAAAATGACGATTGTTTGATAGTCATGACATTTGTTGATGATTTTGAAAGATAATATGGTTATTGTTCGTATAGATTTATTAAATGATTTTTTTTTCAAAGTGGCGAAATGAAGATTTAAAAATAAAATGAAAAAATAAACAAATTAAAAAAGCATTGATTCAAAAAATTCGTTTGCATACTATTCAAACAGGCAAGATATATCTCCCAACTTGATTAAAATAGTTAAAGTATATGTTTGTTTATTGATACAAGATATATCTCCCAACTTGATTAAAATAGTTAAAGTATATGTTTGTTTATTGATACAAGATATATCTCCCAACTTGATTAAAATGGTTAAAGTATATGTTTGTTTATTGATACAAGATATATCTCCCAACTTGATTAAAATAGTTAAAGTATATGTTTGTTTATTGATACAAGATATATCTCCGAACTTGATTAAAATAGTTAAAGTATATGTTGTTTATTGATACAAGATATATCTCCCAACTTGATTAAAATAGTTAAAGTATATGTTTGTTTATTGATACAAGATATATCTCCCAATTTGATTAAAATAGTTAAAGTATATGTTTGTTTATTGATACAAGATATATCTCCCAACTTGATTAAAATAGTTAAAGTATATGTTTGTTTATTGATACAAAAATTACAAAAAGTTTATATCGCTTTTAGTCGAAGCAAAACAATGTTTCACCGACATATGGTTTAAACTACGTTATACATGTAGTTTCACAAGTATTCGTGGTTCAGAAGTACAGAGTCAGTTTTTCCTTTATGTTCGATCCTTACGGCACGATCTTATTTGATCTCTTCCTTGTGTTTATGTTTTTAAACAGTTCAAGACCTTATAGTTTTGTTATTTATTCAATTTAATGATATTTTACGTTAATACAAAAATCTGTCAATAAGTCCATTAAAAATCTTAACAGAAATTTCATACCTATTAATTCATGCCTTTTACTTTTCATTTCTTAATTCATGTCGCTGATACTGTGCTCCGAAACGTTTCCGAAATTGCTCCTTTTACAAACCTACATTTGTCCAACTTTCAAAAGCATGAATTGTGTCCTTGACCTTTGACCTTGACACGTCACGTCTGTTATGTTAGTTTAAAATCCATTTATGTTAAATTACGTAGCGCCAATGAAAATGTTGTTGTTGTTTTTATAGAGTTGGTATTGAAAGGTATGCATAAATAGATATACATACGAACAATTTTCTTTTTAAAACAGTTTTATACAAACCTCGTCGACAATATTGACGTTAAACGTTCCCGTGATATCATTCGCGACGTATCCGTCAGTACATTTTATCGTTAACGGCAACGGAACGGTCTGGTCGTTGAAGTCGATAGATGCTTGAGTAACGGTGATTTTGATCCAAACTTCAAACTCTGTTAAACAAATATATGACGTCATACTATACACATATATGACACAACTCATAATGTACCAAAAAATTACGTCAAGCTGATCCACACTATTCACATATATGACGTTAACATGACTCATACTGAACACATACATGATGTCATATTGTACACATATATTACGTAATATTGTACACACTAATGACGTCATACTGCATTGTTAGACATAGCAAAAGAAGAAACTGTCAGATTAGATGGCCGTTTACAAGGAAATTTGAAAAGACTCAGTTGCGGCCGCGATTTAACCAAGCTTGTGATATTCGTGAGGAAACAATTACATACTAGAGTTGCGACACCTTAAGGGTTTCGCGGGATGGAATGAGTGGGAACTAAAAAAATGTGGGTTCGAAAATTTTTGGTAAGAAAATGTGGGAACACAAATTTTGGGTACTAAACAAATGTGGGTACGAACATTTTGGTTACGAAAAAAAATGTGGGTACGAAAATTGTGGGTACAATGGGTCAATGTTAAGGTTTTAGCATGGCGGACGCCGGACGGCGAAAAGACACGATACGACACGATGAGCTGGCTATGACAATACCTCAGGTATTCTCCGAAAACAGCCGAGCGCATATGCATAAGTCAGTGAGTAATACTCAACAAGACTATTGTCAAGCAAATTTGTCCCCTACCGGCTCCACCATTGTCAGAATTTATTTTATTTTTTATTTATTGCCATAGAAACCAGAATTTTTGACGTAGGAACAAAATGAAATCACGTGCATAATGTCCTTCTTGCCATCTATCCATGTTTCAAGTTTCATGAAAAAATATTAAGAACTTTTAAAGTTATCGCAGGATTCAGAAAAGTGTGAAAGACTGACTGACTGACGGACACACAGAGCACAAACCATAAATCCCCTCCGGTGAAACCGGTAGTGGACTAATAAAAGCTAGGCACGGCGTATAAAATCAGAACCACTGGGTCGAATCTGCTGAAACTTGGCCACATTATAGATTATAGTCCAAACAAGCTACAGAATGAGCGTTTTTGGACCTGACAGCGTAAAACATTAACCAATAATGGACAGCACAAAATGGGTCATTTTGTACAAAAAATGTAAACTTTGAGTGGCATTTAATGACCTTTAGACATCAGAAAGTTGCAAATTTTTAATATTCTGCACACTTCGACTTGTTTTTTTTTACAAATTTAGAAGCATTTATGCTTGGGATGTATATAAACCCTGTTATTCAGTGTCAAATTTGGCCAAAAATCACAATACAATCCCAAAAATGGCTAAGCAGCAATGCCCCTTTAACATTATTCCTTGTATTTAATCATAATGGCTCTGTATATCACACATGATAGGGCACTGCTGGGGCTTGAACCCAGAACTCATCTCACATTGTAAGATGCGTTTTTCAATTAAACTGGGCGTTAGTGAAAGTGAAAGTCTTTTTCCAGGTTTTCCCTGATTTCCAGGTTGGCTGGAAACCATGTTTAACTATGATAAAATGTTCTTTAGATGCCATGTGTATTAATATATAGGTCTATTTTTCTGAGATATTAATGAAAATGCCTTTGGGTATGTGGCGAATATTTAAAAAATCTGCAACTTGATATATGGTGCTAACACGGTAAAATTGTATGAGCCCAAATTATAATGGATGAATGCGTATTATGCGTATTATGCTTTTCTGCTAATACTATGACGACATGTTCATACAATGTCATTTTTATTAATATACATGTATATGCCAAATTTAATGAAAAAGACTTGAAAATGTGTGTCGCAAGATACCAAGTACGAAAAAAATCAGCATTTTTATGTAGGGTCATCACACGGTAAAATTATTTGTGCCCAAAATAATAATAGATGAATGCATATTAGGCTTCAATGTTGCTTATACTATGACTACTGGTTCATACGATGCCAATTTTATAAATATCTATGCCAAATTTAATGAAATAGACATGAAAATGTGTGTCGCCAGGTACCAAGTAAGAAAAAAATCAGCATTTTTATCTAGGGTCTTCACACGGTTAAATTATTTGTGCACAAATAATAATAGATGAATGCATATTAGGCTTCAATGTTGCTTATACTATGACTACTGGTTCATACGATGCCATTTTTGTAAATATCTATGCCAAATTTAATGAAATAGACTTGAAAATGTGTGTCGCCAGGTACCAAATAAGAAAAAAATCAGCATTTTTATATAGGGTCTTCACACAGTAAAATTATTTGTGCCCAATTAATAATAGATGAATGCATATTAGGCTTCAATGTTGCTTATACTATGACTACTGGTTCATACGATGCCAATTTTATAAATATCTATGCCAAATTTAATGAAATAGACTTGAAAATGTGTGTAGCCAGGTACCAAGTAAGAAAAAAATCAGCATTTTTATGTAGGGTCTCCACACAGTAAAATTATTTGTGCCCAAATAAGAATAGATGAATGCATATTAGGCTTCAATGTTGCTTATACTATGACTAATGGTTCATACGATACCATTTTTATAAATATCTATGCCAAATTTAATGAAATAGACTTGAAAATGTGATTCGCCAGGTACCAAGTAAGAAAAAAATCCGCATTTTTATGTAGGGTCTTCACACGGTAAAATTATTTGTTCCCAAATAATAATAGATGAATGCATATTAGGCTTCAATGTTGCTTATACTATGACTACTGGTTCATACGATGCCAGTTTTATAAATATCTATGCCAAATTTAATGAAATAGACTTGAAAATGTGTGTCGCCAGGTACCAAATAAGAAAAAAATCAGCATTTTTATGTAGGATCTTCACACGGTAAAATTGTTTGTGCCCAAATAATAATACATGTAGATGAATGCATATTAGGCTTCAATGTTGCTTATACTATGACTACTGGTTCATACGATGCCATTTTTTAAAATATCTATGCCAAATTTAATGAAAAAGACTTGAAAATGTGTGTCGCCAGGTACCAAGTAAGAAAAAAATCAGCATTTTTATGTAGCGTCTTCACACAGTAAAATTATTTGTGCCCAATTAATAATAGATGAATGCATTTTAGGCTTCAATGTTGCTTATACTATGACTACTGGTTCATACGATGCCATTTTTATAAATATCTATGCCAAATTTAATGAAAAAGACTTGAAAATGTGTGTCGCCAGGTACCAAGTAAGAAAAAAATCAGCATTTTTATGTAGGGTCTTCACACAGTAAAATTATTTGTGCCCAAATAATAATAGATAAATGCATATTAGGCTTCATTGCAGGGTTGGCATATTGACTGGTCAATTGAGTATTGACCGGGCCGGCGGTCAATACCTGGTTAAAACTGGTCAATACTGGTCATTACTGGTCGATTGAAAATTGTAGCATTTAAACATTACAAAGAATCCATTTTATATAAAATCAATAATTATTCTGTAATTGATAAACTTTTGTCTGAGTTATTTATTTTTAAAAAAATCTTTAAAGCTGTAAAAAGTTACTTCTTAATTATTTATGGAAACAGCCTCAAATACATAAGGACTAAGGCAATATCTTTATCTCAGTGTATCACATCTGTTACTAATTAGCCGGATTTTACATAAATTCCAGGTTGATAAACACAACAAGGTAAAGGTACCTTGTAGTCGGTGAGATATAATAGTAATACAGTTAGTAAGGCTCGTACCCTGGGTACTGTAAATATACTAAAACGTACGCGGAAATTTTAACACTTAATCGGTTGTTGTAGGCTATTTTGTAAAAATTAATTATGTTTACATTTATGTCAATTTTCTGTTAAATGGCATTTATATTATCAAAACTCATTGTTAAAATCAATAATGTGATTTAATTTTAAATCTTAAATTGTTCAAAGTCGCGTCATTGTATGACGTCGTCAAGTATAATATTTTCCGCGACATCGCAAGTTCACTTTTTACCGTCATAGATTTTTTTAAAGAAACATTATTTGGTTACCAAGGTCCGTTAAATGGGGAACACCATATTCGGTATTTATATTATGTTTTAACAATTAATTAATGCTGTGTAATAAATATTGTATAAGATATTTCGATATTTATTGAAAATGTTTCAAATTGTTATTTATGAAACCTCTTATTCTAATGAGTGTATGCTATTATATTATACTTTGAAAAGCATATCTGTTGTACTATAATCTTATTATTCATTTATTACTGTTAATTTCATTTATTGTAGAGAATCGTCAATGTTACATCTAGTCACCAATGCTTGTTGTCAGTGTTAGTCGTAAATGCTTGTGATCATTGTCGTCGATGTTAGTCGTCAATCCTTATCGTCATTATACATGAAGGAAATAAAAGCAGAAACAGAGACGTATTCTTGATTACTTGCTTATTCCTACGGCGTCCTCTCAACACTCATACTAAAAAGCATGTTGATGCAGATTTTTTAAAAGAGAAGTTTGTTTAAGGTAAACAATATTGTTTTACGTTAATCGGTAGCATGTTTAACGACATCGGATTTTTGGCGGATATAAAACTCGGATACAATCTAATATTTGCGGGTATGTTTAAGTTTATTTACCGTACCCAGGGTACATGTAACTAAAATTAAGAGTACCCGGGGTACATGTACCAGTAAGTAGTACCCGAGCCGAGAATGATCAATCGAGCCTCAGTAACTGAGTGATGGTATATGGGATAACATGCACTGAGGGTGAATATTTTTCACGAACAAGTAAATTGAAGGTGTTAGAGATGCATTGATCCATAAGATTTAAAAGGGTAATTAACCACGGGCTTATTAAAATTAAAATGATGACATTACATTGTACCAGCTGTTTATTGTTGTATACTGTAAGCTTGCAATATTTTAAATAATGTAAACAACTTACCTTGTATTAAGTTGGCACATTGTTCATACATGCCATAATTTGTTAGGTCCAAAGCGGGACATTCCATAAAAATTTGTCGGGACATTTGACCAAAAAGCGGGACACCTAAAACGATTTATCATTCCATCTTTACTGTAGTCAGTATAGTACTAACAAATACTCTTGATACTTTTATTCAAGACATAAAACATCTGATATGAAGCATGGAATCTAAAACATAACAATAACAGTTTTATAAAAATAATACAATAGCAAACAACGAGGATAATATTCATCTTTTAGAGTACAAATTCTGGAACATTACGACAACAATACTCATCTCATTATATTAAATTCAATGGCAAACATTAACGCAGGGGAGGCTATCCAGTACACTGAAAGTACGGGTTACAGTAAACTATCTACCGAACAGTTACATCAGTTACACACGGAATGCATGGCCGTACACATTTCCGAGGTAGGTTTTTGGTGCAAACCGTCTTTGTGTTCATTTTAACTCTCAACAACGCCTCAACCGTTTTTACACAAACAAAAACAAAAGGACAAAAGAAGTCTATGGATGCTTTACTCGAATTATTTATCTCTAATGTTAATAATCATATTTTGTTTTCTTCTTATATATACAGATTAAACTGAATTGTGAATTGTCAGGCGCTGTATTGGGGTAGTGTCAAACTGTCATGAATAACAACACGTTGTTTTTATTACAATAACACAAGACAATATGGGTACCACTTTTACTGTTTGTTGCGATGTTTTTTTAAGCATGTATCCATGGGCAGTTTGTTACTTGTCAATTGTCGCGGCTTAATTGGAGTAGGGTCAAACTGTCATGCATAGCACCTCGTTGTTTTTAGCTTAATTGGAGTAGGGTCAAACTGTCATGCATAGCACCTCGTTGTTTTTATTACAATTACACCCAATTACACTAGATAGGATGGGTATCACTTATTGGACTGTTTGTTGCGATTTTGGTATATTGCACATTCGGATTATCCCGCTATTTATGAACTGAACATTGAATGTAAAAGACTCATTAATGACGTAGCGTTAATTTTACAAAACAATTGTTTTGCAAACCGTTTCAAACAAATACAAAAATAAACACAATTTCAACATTTATTTCATTATAATACAACTATCGATAGCAATAAGCGACCACTATCTTGAAGACCACCATGGTGTGAATGCCTGATGAAATCAATAATTAGCCGATAAATCGCAGATAAGGTGTCATAAACAACACTGGTACACACGATAAGTAGAATCGGATTGTTAATTGGGGGCAATAAAGGGATTAGCGGGGGTAAGTGTTAGCGAAACAGAGCTTAAATAGCGAATTTTATTGGGAACCTATAGACCTTACATCGTTTTTTACGAATGTCGGGACAAATCGTCTCATATCGGGACGGCGGGACAAAGGGCCCAAAAGCGGGACTGTCCCGCCGAGATCGGGACGTATGGCATGTATGACATTGTTGTCAGGTGTAGAAACTTTTTATACTTATTTTTGTTAAGTTGCACTGGCTGAACCAAAAGAATTATGTAGTCGTTTCTAAATAATCACGAAACAACCTACTAATGCATATATGCTTGCCAGTAACTGAGTTTGTGCATTTCCATTCATTATATTATCGGCCTTGGCAAACAGCGTAGAATCAGATGAGACGCCGTGTGGTGTCTGCTATTTCGTTACGCTGAAGATTTCCATATCGGATTATCCGCGGGTGTTTTTCTGTCAAATGTTATGGTTTTTCAATAGATCGTATACTTATCTTCAAAACAGCGAATTAGCGTTCACTTTACATCATTTCTGATGATCTTATTTTGTAAATATTTTCTGAGTGTTAATTCCTACGTTGCTATGTCGTCAGCCATTCTGTTCTGTTCTGTGTTCTTCTTGAACCCCCTTTGTAGAGGAACCAAACAATCGTTTGTAGACAGTGAATAATCCTCCACCGAATATAAACACTATATTACACGTTCACACTATTCACTCCTAAAATCACACACCTTTCACTAGAAATAAGTCTATCCACTAATCGCGAATATATGCGACTTAGAACTGTACGCGCGATTTTTCATTAGTTGTTAAAATATTAAATGAGATAAAAATAAAAATAAATCATTAAATGAATTTACGGAAGGCCGGAGAGTGCTTCTGTACATACATTAGAATTGTATTGCCTTGAATAAAAATACCCAATAAACACTATTGCCAGTTTAATTAAGAATTATGCCCTTCTTTAGTTTGTTTTTTGTGTGTGTTTGGTACGGGGTGGTCGCTGGCTTGCATTGGTCACCAAGAGCAACTGACGTGTCCTGTCCAGACCGTACAACAACCGTCCACAATGCTTCTCAAACTCGTGAAATTCTGAAGACAAATGGGTTTTCAGGAAAGTCTTTAAAGTTGGCCAACTGTTGATGAGTATGTAGAGCTGTTCGTCTACGGGTAAAGTATTAAATGAAGTCTCTGTTATCGCCCCCCACTGTCGTTCTATGTCTACCATAATTGACTGTCTAACACTATGTAGGGCACTACACTTGAGCACAAAATGTTCTGCGGTTTCGTTCTCTTCACCACACATCTGACATGTTGGGTTTATGTCATACTGGTTAAAGTTCTTACGTTTTGTTTGGAGCATGTAAGTCCCTGTGAGTAACCGTACCTTTGTTTTTAACCGTTCTGACTCTCTGGCCGTATATTCCAATGAGAGCAAAGGGAGAATCTTACCAGGCACATACTTATCTTGTCTCAGGAAAAACAATGTAGAATATAAGGGTGTTAAACTGTCTATTTGATCACTCCAGTAGCTATGAACCGCCTTGAGTACACGTGTCTTCCATTTTCCCTTCTTGGGTGTGTTGTCAGCTAAGTCAGCAACAGTCCCCAACTCGTACTTCCACATTATATGCTGAACTTGTATGAACCAGGATGAGCTGTCAACTGATTTAAAGCTAATCTGACGTTCAAGTAGCGCCCACTCAATACTGTTTCTATCTTGCGAGCATATAGTATGTAAGAAGGTCAGTGCCTGTATGTGAATTTGTGCTTCGATCGGTAAAAGTCCGGATAGAAGATATACTGCCGCATTGGCTGTGTTGTCTGGTAGTCTAAGAATTTCTTTAACAAACTTTCTTTGGAATGCTTCGAGACAGTTTATAATGCGTTCAGGAGGTAATAACAGTTCCAATCCATATAAAAGCACGGGAAGAACATAAGATTTGTAAAGATGAATAATGGACAGTACATTTAGTCCCGCTTGCCCTTTGTAACCACTACCGAATATACTATATGCTTTCCTTCTTGCTTTTTTTAAATTTTCATCCACATTAGCTTTTTGGTTGTTCAGCATAGAGTCAGTTCGTATAATACCGAGATGTATAGCTCTTTGCACAGATGGAATTTCGTCATTGTTCATGAAGAGGGGAGTAGACACGCCCTTTTTACGTTGGTGACTAACATGGATATGCACGCTCTTGGTAGGCTGTAACAGGTATCGCTCCATATTGGCGAATTCTGCTGAAATGTTTAACAGTTCCTGCGCTACATTGGCCGTTTCGGCACATAAGCATATATCGTCCGCACAAGCACTGGCCGAACAGTTGACGTCACCAATAGTGGATCCCACCCTGGCTTCTTGTAGGCGATCAAGCAGCGGGTTAACGTAGACCTTGTATAGGTCGGTGCTCAGTACTCAACCCTGCCTAACGCCCTGCTGAACACTGAACTCAGCCGAGACACGCCCCTTCCACTTAACTGCACTAGTGGAGTCCCTATGGAAGCTATCGATTAGGGACCAATGTTTGTCGTATACTCCAATGTGACCCAGTCGTCGCATAAGGTGTTTGTGGTCTACTACATCAAACGCAGATCTCGCGTCCAGAAAGATCAAGTGCATTTCGGATCTATTGTCATGACATTCACGATACAGTTCTTCTACTATAAAAGCTGAATTTAGTGGTGAAGAGTTCTTAGTAAAGCCCCGTTGGAATATATTCTGGCTGCTCTTTATGTTTGGTGCTATCCTATCGCGCAGTATTGCTTCAATGACCTTGCCAATCACCGGTAGAATTGTTATGCCTCTATAGTTCCCTGAAACATTGGGTTCACCTTTGTTTTTGAAAATGGGAGTCACCACACCTCTCTTCAAAGCCGCAGGAAACAGTCCACTAGCAAATACATGGGATACAACCTTTAAAAGATACTCAAAGGTGCTGTCTTCACAGTTCCATAAATGTTCGACTGACATGTTGTAAACATCAGGCGCTTTACCAGTATTCAGACTTTTAACTGCTTTTTCAAGTTCAATTTTAGTTACAGGTTGGACGTATTGATTGCGGTTCATATTCACAGTCAGTTCGTATTCAATATTGACGATTTCATCATATACATTGTCGAAAAGTTCATTGGCAGCCTGTTGCCCAAGAGCTTCAAAATGATCATGAAAACCACATAAAATTTTATCTTCTTGGTACCGTTGGTTACCTACGTATAAATCAGTAATAAACCTGCCCTGCTTGTTACGTTGGCTATTCACTAGCTTATGAAATGTTCTAGAGTCATATTTCCTGCTTTCAATTATCTTCTGTTTTAGTTTTTAGTCTTTTTTCGCAATTGCCTGCCTAACACTGGATCGTAGTGCCCTCTTAGCCAAGTTCTTTTCAGTTAATAAACTACTCTCTCCACGCGGTCTATCCGCCCGCTTCCAAGCTTTGTATGCATTTTTCATGTTCATGACATTGTCTCTAATTTCTGGGTTCCACACCTTTAACTTAGGTTTAGAATTAAACGGTTTCCTTCTACTGGCAAGATTTGACGCAGATTCACTCATAAGCTCACAGAAATCTTTAACAACCTCCTCGACATTATCATCATCAATTTCAGTTTCTAGGGTTGCGAGACCGTCCTTGACCCTAATGGAATATACGTGTTTATCAATAGTTCTCCAGTTCACCCTAGTGCTTATTACGCTCTCTTCTGGCTTTATATTTAAAGTAAAATTACACAAAAGTTCAACCTTTATAGGATAGTGATCCGATGTATTTGTCCGCAGGTCATTAAGTACGACCTTTCTTGAAGTGATTAGCACTGATGGCACGTTGTACAGAAAAAAGTCTATCTCGGTGCACTCATTGCCTCGAGGGTCAAGGTATGTTTCCCCGGAATTCTCAAATTTAAGATCAAAGTCATTTACCAGTTCTTTCAAGTAATTAAGTCTTCTAGATCCATGAGCCCCTCCAAGATTTTCGTTAAAGTCGCCGCCCAAAAGGATATAATTGTCAGTGTTATATTTTAAAATGATTTCCCTTATCTGGTCCACACAATCGCAAAACTCGGTCACATTACCGCTCAACCCTCGACAGGGCATGTATACAGACACTATGACTAATCCCTTATTGTCCTTGAAGTTAGAAAGTTGCAGGCATTGAATTCTGTTTCCTCCGTCGTCAAGCACGGTCACTTTTGGATCAAGTTCTTTCTTCCATAAAACACCTACCCCGCCAAAACCTCGCGGAAGCTGTGTAGGCAATAATGGGTCATTGTAATCTGTACCTTTTCCAACAGAGTTTATGTTTTCGTGAACTTCACTTAAGAGATCAGTTTAAGACTGAAATAGTCAATGTTCTTGCACAAGTATAATATCGTTACGCTTAAAAATGTCCGCTATGGCGAGTGTACTAGTCACAATGTTCTTACAATTAAAAGAAGCTATCCCTAACGTTTTTGGAGACTCGCTACTAGGTTCAAAACTAACACTCGATTCCGACCGTTGCGCTATCTGGGAATGTTCCGATGTTTGACGTGGTACAAAAAAGGATGCTGATCAGGAAAGCTCCTTACACTAGTGCCCGCCGGTAGATACATCAACGGTTGACCATGGACATGTCCAGGCACTACTGACACACGTTCGCTATCACTGTCTATACTGTTGCGGTTCGGTACACTCTCTACTCTGTCGCTGTAGTGCATTGCTGTAGAAACCACACTTGTCGTTGACAACGTAACAGGGGGACAGCTGTTAATGTTCGTAAGGACCGGCGCAGCGCAAGCACTGGCGGCGGCTGTCGAAACCACCCTAGTCGTTGACCGTGTTACAGGGGGAACGCTGGTAATGTTCGTTATGTCTGGCATATCACAAACACTGGCGGCTGTCGAAACCACACTAGTCGTTGACCGAGTTACAGGGGGAACGCTGCTAATGATCATAAGGTCCGGCGTAGCACAAACACTGGCGGCGGCTGTCGAAACCACACTAGTCGATGACCTTGTTACAGGGGGAACGCTGTTAATGTTCGTTAGGTCCAGCATATCACAAACGCTGGCGGCTGTCGAAACCACACTAGTCGTTGACCGAGTTACAGGGGGAACGCTGCTAATGATCGTAAGGTCCGGCGTAGCACAAACTCTGGCGGCGGCTGTCGAGACCACACTAGTCGTTGACAGGGTTACAGGGGGAACGCTGTGAATGTTCGTAAGGACCGGCTTAGCACAAACACTGACGCCGGCTGTATGCACACCTATATCACTCGCGGCTTCTAGTACACGATTGCTTGAAACAATATGGCTCTTTTTGTGCCGAACAGGGATATTCTCGCACTCAGTATCATGCAAAAAATTGTCTTTAAATATAAACTGCTCAAGTTCATTTTCTATTTTGTCAAAAACAAAGTTAGTTAGTCTGTCTTGTAATTTAGTCAATCTAGCCTGTATCGTGCTATTAAAGCCAGTCTGCACTTTTTCTCGCGAAGACTCGTTAGGAATTGGATCGGCATCATGCCGCTTATCATTAACACATTCTCCCGCCTCAAGACGTTCAAGTCTCTTAGCAACCGTTTGCAGTGTAATTTGTAATTCTTCATTACGGGCTTCTAAACGTTTACAATAGGATTCTAATTTATTAAGGTCTTTAAGTTTTTCTTGGTTTTTAAGCTGGAGTATCTGAACCTCTTCTTCCTTTTTCTTTACTTTCAATTCACGTTCTCGTATATCACTCAACTTAGTTAAACAAGAACATTCTGCGCTGCTAACTTCAACACTCTGCACTAGCTTCTGCCTGGAGGTATCGTTACTACTTTTGCGCGACTCGACACTTACAGCACTAACAGTAGTGATTATCTCTGACTCTTGTAACTGACCACTGTCCATTTCATCGTGTAAGATATCGAGAGCCACCGTGCTCTCTGTTGCCTTGGTTACCTTTGGAATTTGTAAGCGCAAATTAGAGTCTGATTTAGATTTTGACATAAGTTTAGGTTGGTTCTTTTTGTCAATATGCGATGCAACACAGTATGTTTTTAAAGACGTTTGCTCATCAAGGCTAACACCAGTTTGTTCGCATTCATTTAGCGTTTTAGACGGTGTACTTGTGTCAGAAGTTTTACAAAATCTACAGCAAAACGACTCGTCGTGAGACGAAGCCAATTGTTCAATTTCATCTTTTTTAAGCTTTTGGCAATGATAATGGATCCAATGAGAACCTTTGGTACACAGCACACTATTTGTTTTGCATGCACGGTTACAACCTGGGCATTTATCAGAGTCTTCTCTACAGTTATTGATGGTTATCGCTGCACCAGCTGCAGACAGAGCATTTGTACTTTGTTTTGAAAGAAATTCGGTCAACTTTTCAACCAGCAGGTCATTAAACACTTTCAAATCTATATTGTTGCTTACGCACAGAAAGTCTACAATAGCATTTATATTTGGCATATCGTCTTCCAGAAATTCCATACAGTTTTTACCATTAAGGAGAAATCTACTTGTGGTTACATAAATGTTGAGCGTATACCTGACACCATCGGCTTTAATGACTCTATAGACCCTTTTGGTTCGATTGACTCCAGTATTGTCAAATGTGTCTGTGACTTTCACGTTACAATTTTGCTCAGACAGTTTATTAAAGTACTGAGAGAGTGCAATATCAATTAATTCAAACAGCACTGCGTCGGTTGAGAAGACTATATTGCCTTCACTGAGTTCGTATGATACGACATGAGCTCTTTGAGCGGCCTCAAGTTTGTTCCTTAGCAATTTGTCGATGTTCAGGGCATAGTTTTCAAACTTCTGTGTTTCTGCTTTCGGCAGAGGTTTCCTATTTCGAACTTCCAAGGCCATGCTTACCATACGACCACCCCTCACGTACCAATAATATGAATTAATCAAAGGATAAACAGTGATATTTTCAAGCTGGCTCTCACGACCTGCTATCAAGTGCAACAATGTTGCAATTAGAAAAAGATACACAATCATTAAGATAGCTTAAGAAGGGACAACAACAGTTTGCCTACAATAACCCATAGGGACGACAGTAAAGCTACTTGAAAAGTCGTAAAAGTGTCTAAATTTGAGGACACTAAACAGTGTTATTTCCACACCAGCACTCACGGCCTGTGACCACGTGCAATCGGTAAAAGTTACAAAATCATAAAAGCAGTTTACAAAACAACAAATTGTCTACAATAAAACATTGGGGCAGCGATAAAGCATCTTAGAATGTCATAATAGGGTCTGATTTGAGAACCCTAGGCAGTTTTCTTTTTTACACTGGCACTCACAATGCTGCAATCAGTTAAAGTTACAAGACCATTAGGATAGCTTGAAAAAAGAAAACAACAACAATGAATTGCCTTCAATAAAACATATGGATGATAATGAGGCTACTAAAATGTCATAAAAGGACTAAATTTAGACCCCTAGAAAATTTTCTTTTCACACCGGCACTCGCTACCTGCACCACGTGCAACAAAGTTATTCACAATAACAGTTTCAAAGACATAGAATAGCTTGGAAACTACGAACTATATACTAAAATGTCATAAGAGGGACTAGATTTAAGGACCATAGACAGTTTTCCTTTTCACAACGGCACTCGCGAACTGCACCACGTGCAACAAAGTTATTCACAATAAAAGTTGCAAAGTCATTAAAAAGCTTAAAAACTACGAATTATCTACAATAAAACATAAGCACGGCACTAAGACTACTAAAATTGTCATAACAGTGTCTATATTTAGGGTAAAAACAGTTTTAGAATGTCCAAAGTAAAAAAAAATCCAAGATGGCGGCCAATATCGATTTCCTTTGTCCACGTACACACGCAGTTATTTATCTACACCGAGCACACAAAAATTGGGAATTTGGGCAAATAACAAAAGTCCTGTCTTTCTCTTATAGCTGTTCCTAGTATTGCCGCATCTCCTCCACCCGAATAATAAGTTAAAAATCAGTTAAAAATTTAAAAATCTAAAAGCATAAAAAGCACGTCCTTCCACCACAACACCGCCACCAACCATTTTGACGGTTGGTTTGTTTACTTTCGGTTTCCACTACAAACGAAATTAATTGATTTGCTGCTCGCGTTTATTTATTGATTAAATAATAAATTATTAAACCCTAATAATGTAATTGTCTCAATATCATTTATATTCAAGATATTATCGGATAAATAGAATACCATTCTAATACCAGTGTGTACTTACATTTATCTCGGAAAGCCTAGCCGTGTAAACCTTTCTTCAACTCGTCGCACACAATACGTTGAATAACACATAGATTTATGTCATGTTTATTAAAAAACCACACTGTGCACAAAAGACATGCATGTGTACTTCCGATTGATATTCAAACACAATTATTACGTCTTTGTTTATCGATTAAACGCCTAACTTTATATTAAATTAATAACGCGTAACGTCAGTTTCTTTGTTTCGTAGCAAGATGGAAGCTAGCCTAAGCGCTTTTCATGACGTCATGCGCGCGTGCTCTTTCCCATAAAAAATATTTAAACGCAAAATACTCGAAAACTTGATTTTTCCCAGGTATAACGCCTACGCCAACAGGTAGATCGCATTCTTGCCATATACATGTCAAATTTCAGCAAAAGTTACCGACCAGTTTACAAGGCGCCCAAATCGCGACTATATGCCTCAACTTAATGAAACTTAGCCCCCTTTATCATTCGTTCGATTGAACGTCATCAATCATGACGTCCAATACATCACTCATTCCATATAATATAAAACGTTATCTGTGAAATGTCACGAATGTCGATGTTTAATTTGAAAGAATTGCCAGAATCAAAGCTCTGCTCTTTTACTAAAATGTGGTCGGGGATCGAACCCGGTACCGCGTCGCTATAAAAGCTAGCTCATAATGCAAGGCAGTATAAGTTCTTCTTATACCGAACCCTGCTACATTAAAATTGAAGGAGATATGTTTTATAATCTCACATACTAATGCAAAATAAATGCGATTAAAAGATGAATGAACGGACGGATCGACGATGAGACTTCTATTGGTTCAATTGCTTTGTCGGCTCAGTTACAATTTAGAAGTACCCTGTGTACTCTTAAGTACTCTTAAGTTCACTTAACTGTACCCCGTGTACAAAAAATACGCTTAAAGGCACCCGGTCATACCCTTAGGTACTTTCTTACTCAGTATGTATTTTCCGTACCACGGGTACTTTGTAGTATACTTATGAACATCCGGGTACTTTTAAGTACATATAGTTCCTGAACCGATGAACCGACAATGACCAATTGAACATTACTAAATGTACCCTTGTGGTGGTTCATGAGCCTTAAAATTGTAGGCGTTCACACTATGATCAATGATTTCTCTACCAGGTTGTTGAGGATTCGCCGGTGACGTCACTTTCCTGACCTCATATGCAGAGGCTACGGGTGACGTCACAGAGCAAGTTGTATCAGGGTCTGTAGTTGTGAATTTCCCGAGCAACGTCTGTGTGACAGTGGCGTCAGAGATGCTCGCAGAACTTCCGGGCATGCCGGAGACAAAAGTCGGCGGCTAAAGTGAAATACCAATGCAGTGGTAAACATAAACGTAATACATTATTGCGTGATAGAACGCTTCATTCATGATATAACAAAAGTCGGCGGCTAAAGTGAAATAGGTAACAGTTCACTTGTAAATAAACCCTTTGTTTGCGGGGGGGGGGGGGGTGGGGTTGGGGGTAACATAAAATTGGCTCACGTATTAATACAGGCTGGCTGTGTGAACGTGTGATTGACGGTGTTGACGCTGTCTGTACAATCCAGGTTGATGACGTGAGGTCCATCGGCGGCCGCTAACGTCGCCCCCGCTTTAACGCGGATATTGAACTCTGAAAACAAGCATAATTCGTCGGTCGGTTAAAAAAAATAACTCGCCGAAATAAGTAATTAAGAGCATTTGTTTGTTTACTGACTACTGGAGGAAAGGAGATTCTTACCGTAGCGGAGGGAGAAAGAAACTCGTGAAATGGTATACTTTAGACACTTGCTTGGTGAAATATGACCAGCCCTTTATCAAAAACGGGGCTTTTATGGAATTAAAAAAATAAATATTTAAGCTGAAAGTATCGTGGCTTATTAATCTATGCGAACTGCACAGGCTTATCAGAGAAGACAATTTACGCACATGCATTAAGCTCCGTTTTCCCAGAGCACGGCTCTTGAAGAGTTTAAGACAATTGGATCCTATCTAGATCTTACGAGAAAATTACTCCAGAAAACCAGATTTTAACTTGCAATCGTAACACGAGACTATGCGGTATTGACTTATAATTCATTTCAAATGTGTTTTACATATAAAGTAAAATTCATTTCTGTTTAGCCACTTTTGCAACATTGAAATTCGACGACAGACAACCTGGGCTAGTGGCGAGTACCACTTCAAAACGGGCGTTTTGCGGCGCTCTCACGGAGCAGTTTACGGCGTCATTGCTGTCTGTCACGCTGAACGTGTGGAGGATTGTGGCGACCGTCTGCAACCCGTCGTTGATAGCCGTTCCGATCGCCGGAAGTACTAATATCACCGGAGGCTAAAGTCGCCAAGAGAAAAACATGTGTAAAACCCGGCAAACCCCGTTGACTCTGCAACCTGTTACTGCATGTGCGTAAAGTGCAGTCTGCACAGGCTAATCAGGGACGACACTTTTCCACAAAATGAAGATTTTCGCGAAGAAGAGACTTCCGTTCAACGAAATGAAATCCACAAAAGCGGAAAGAGTCGTCCCTGAGTAGTATATGCGGATTGCACTGGCGAATATCCTTATGGGATGACACTTTACGCAGATGCACTGAACCCATAAAAACATCCAACATTGCTTTTTAAAACAGTTCCATACAAACCTCGTCGACAATATTGACGTTGAACGTTCCCGTGATGGCGGTGTTTCCATCCGTACACGTGATCGTCAACGGCAACGGAACCGCCTGGTCATTGAAGTCTATAGACGCTTGTGTAACGGCGGCACTGACCCACACTTAGAACTCAAGAATAAGACATGTTTGAAGGTAAAAAAAAATATATTGGTTGTTTAAAATTTATTTAAAATGGTGTGGTCTTTAAGGATCATGTTCACGATGTCACGCTTTTACAACAAAGCGTAACCTAGACTTTTGGAGTTAGGGCGGCGGATGTACACTCGACACGCTTCACTTGGTGACCGACGAACTTACAGTCGGAGTAAGATCGAATGCATGCGCTTAATCGCATACACCATTGAGACTTCTGTATCGAGCTTTTATCAAGCGTGCTCCACAAAATGACTTATTATTGAGAAGACTTAATCCGTTATTAAAAGACGCCATACCCGTCTTTTGAAGATCTGCCTGTGACGTCACGGGTCTGATCTCATACACTGACGTCAGCGATGACGTAATACTGCATGTCGTGTCGGGATCGGTAACGGTGAAGACACCGAGTGACGTCGCGGTGACGGTCGAGTCGGAAATAGACGGAGATGTGCCGGGAATTCCCGTAACGAACGTCGGAGGCTATAAAAAAATATAAAATACCATGATTTTTTTGTTACAGTAAAGACCTGTATTTTATTAGTAAAATCCGTGCAATATGTGATTATATAGATGGATGTTAAGCGTTCTACATAAAAACACAGTTAATGAAATATGAGGAGTATTTTAAAATGAATTGCTCAACTTTAAAAAATGAATTGCTAAAGTCAATGGTTAATATAAAACATGTATAGCATTCGTTTTCAAAATCTGAACTGTTAACTGAATGACATATAAATAAATAGATGATCAATAGTAGAAGTAGTATTTGTAGTAGTTGTTGTTGTTGTCGGTGTTGTCGTTGTTGTTATTGTTTTTGTTCTTGTATACAATTGATCAATTATAGTGTTCGATGTCTTTGACGTTCAAGTTCTTGACCAGTTGTGGAAGTCAATTTGACAAATGAAAAGCGACCGGCAAATTTCACTATACATTTTTCTGTCAGAAAGAAACTCTGTGTTAAATTCCAAAACATTTAATGTGTATACACGAAATACCGTGTCACCTAACAGAACAGGTGAAAAGATGTTTGTGTACAATAGTACCGCTGTGAACAAAATCAGCTTGAATGTGCAACATCGTTTGCTTAAAAATACAAGGATATGTTCAAAACCCATCAACACTCAAAATCAACGAATATTTCTTACAATATTTCGAAAAAAAAGTTAACACAAAAAAATTAAAGTTACATATAGCAATATCCTAAATTGCGAAATATGTGGTCGTTCTCATGATTACGACGCTGCCCGGAGCCAGTATCGAGTTCGCTGGTAAATATTCGGATATCGTGGCGTGAAATTAACATGGAATCTTTTGTCGCAAAAAAAGTAATAACGAGCATTTTGTATCTCATTAAATCTATGTTACCATACCATATATAGCGTTGAAAATTTCGCTATTGCTATAAGGAACACTGATTTCGTATGGTTTAACTTTATTTTACGAAATATTTTGCGAAATATTCGTTGAGTTTGAGTATTTATGTTACTATAAAAAAGGACATGTTAATTTTCAATTTTTGAGAAAAAAATGATCTTGAAAATACAGATGATTAAAATCACGTATGTATTAATTTTTGTGTCTAAAATATCAGGCTTTTAAAAAACAATATCACAATATAACGAATATGAAGATGTCACAGATTCGGATGGACAATATTTTTGTGAGCACTATAATATTGCGAGACAAATGAAGTACAATGATTATTATTTGTGATACATTAACCCATTTATGCGTATCGGACTCTCCCATCCTTCCAAATTGGATCAATTTATTTCCAAAATTAGGGATGTCTAGTATATTTATTTCTATAATTAGAATAGGTCTTACAAAAAATCATTTAAGCAAACAGCGCAGACCCTAGACGCCGCATCATGCGGCGTTTCATCTGGGTCAACGCTGTTTGCCAAGGCATTTTTTTCTACACGTTAGGCATAAATGGGTTAATGTTCGTTGATATTGTGGGTTTACCGATCCACGAATTTAACACAAAAACTTCGGAAAATGACCGACTTAATTTCAACATTTCTTCCTAAATTGAAAATCCACAAATTGACCTGCGTACGAAAATGTATTTTTAGGCAACAAAATATCATGGCCACAAATATAAAGAGAATATTATGTGAGTTTTGGATAAAGATCAAGTTTATCACGCGAGGCTTTGAACCATGTTAGCGCGAGGCGTGCCGAGCGCTACCATGGTTCGAGCCGAGCATGATAAACTTGATATTTATTCAAAACTCACATAATATTCTATTTATTATATTATTTCATCTCCTTTTCCATTAATAATTATAAAAACATCGCATTTTATGACGATTTTATCTTTTCGTAATTGACAAAAACGTATTCTCCATTTTTTGGAAAATCCCAAATCTGATCTAAAAATAGCGATAGTATAAAGCTTAAGTTTATAAGATCGTTGTTATAGTATCGTTTTTCATCTGGTTATAGGATAAAAATTATTTCGAAGTACCTTCTCAAGTAAGGGAGCAGTAAACGTTCTTTGAACAGTTAACCGCGTGATTGAGAACAAAGGAAGTCCACGAAAATTAGAGTAGACCGTATACTATGGACTTCGCAGTACTTCACAGATTAACGTGTCCAAGGAAAAGACATTTTTAAAACAAAATATCACGAAATTAATTCCGACAAATAAAATGGTTTGTATGGTACCTTATCAAGTAAGGGAACCGTGAACGTTTCGGTTATGATATTCGCCGGCGATCTGTCATCAACGCACTGAACGTTAACGAGGAGAGGTGACGTCGCCGCGTCCAACTTCACGCCGGCTTTCACCCAGATGGCAAATGTCGGCGCCGTGCCAGGAACCACGTTGAAGAAGCTGTCCTGTGGCGCCTGTGGCGTAAGGAGGCGATACCTGTACTTTTACACCTATTTATTGTTGCTCGAATGCATCGAGAATCTAACGGTTATTCAAACTCTATCGAGTCCGATTCCTGGTTAGATCCAGTACTTGGTGTCTTTTGGAGGATATAATGAGAACTCCTACATTGGGGATCGCACATATGAACGCCCTGTCGCTAGGCGGACACCATATCTATAACACCACGGCATTCTCACATAGAGGATAATTGGATGTATATTGGTTTCGGTTATTAATCGATTTTAAAGCACAATAAATAAGAAAGCTTCTTATTTGCACACATTACTGCGCCAATTGTGAAAAAACCGGTATTTATTTTTATGCAGTCATGAGTTGAACAAAAGAACACTATATCAACAAGTTTACTTTAAAGTTAATGCTTTTTCAAAGTTTTCTTACTGTCAAGTTCTTTTCCCATTTGCTTTTTTGTACTGGTATTTATATGTTTAGTCTCAATAGCAAAAGCTTTTTGTTGAAGTTTACATGTAAAAAAACACTTAAAAAACAAACAGCCCGTGGGCTTTTTTTCATTGTTTGTGTACTTGATGGGTGTATAAAAAGTAATAGTAATTATACAATTTACATACAAAATCTATTGTTGATATTTCCAGAATTTTACGATTATACTCAATATAACGATTTTTATATAGTAATCCCAGAAATTACTTACCTAAATTGAGCAAGTTATGAAACTCTGGTCGTTGGCGTCCGTGACGCTGAACGTGCGAAGTGACGCCCCGTCAGCAATCCGTCGGCACGCGCCGGCGACAGCGTAGCGGGAAGTCCGGTAAAAACCGGTTTCTAAAGCAATATGTAGGTTTATTGTGATCTTATAAATCTGGAAACTTTATTACCTGTTTGAAGCAATAGCGAAAACAGAAGAGTAACACATGACGTTCTAAAAATATGCAGGACCGCGACGTCAAACCATAGAATCATTTCTTTACAGGTTTTTAATAGAGAACGAATTTCATCTTCCAAGCTTCTGTGACATTTACATTTGACGTTTTTGCCTTAAAAATTAAGGGCGTCATATGTAACCAGCATACCCATTTTGATGATCGTAAGTCCAAGCGTTCTCTTGATATCAAATGGAAAAGAAATTGATTAGGGACCGACCGACCAACTTTGAATCATCAGGCGATTTATTGCATAAATTTATCTTACGGACGATTCTGGAAATAGTCCATGTATCACGATTGTTGAGATCTATCTAACCGAGAAATCCGGACAAAATCGATGTATCACTATTGCGACCGACCGACGTACTTTTCGAACAGTGGAATACCAATTACAACGGAATGAGTGCTAGAATGTATATTGAGAAAAATTATGACAGTGCAAAACACATGTTTTTTGTCAATAGTTTAAACGCTAAACGTTCACATCGACTTCAGTAAACAGTATTTACTAAATAATAAACGTTAAACGATTAACTTATTCGAAAACATGTTTTAACAAATGATTAAATCGTTTTTCAGTTATTCATTTTTATTATGCTTACGTCATCGGCTTTATTGATGGTCCTTGATGACGTCACAGTGTTGATAGAATCAGTGCACGTGACGGTGATCGTTTAACTCTTAGCAGAGTCTTAATCAAGCAGGGCAATCGTCTTGACGTCGAACCCTTTAAAAAAAGCACCTAATTAACCATGATGGCTTAGCAAAAGGTGTCACCGATATTTAAACCATTTTAGCATCTCTTTGACACTAGCATTAACAAAAATTCATCCACCTTCTCCTCATCATCATCAACATCCACCTCCTCCTCCTCCTCCTCCTACTCATCATTATCATCATCACTATAACATCATCATCATAAGCAGCAGCTGCTGCAGTATACTGATAATTATATTCCTACTCCTCATCAACAAAACCACTATAACAATCATCATGACCATATTAATGGATTCACCACTATCACAATCATCATCATCATTAAAATAACGTCACTAAACTTACGTATTACCGTCACCAAACTAACGTAACGACGTCTGCACATTAACGTAATGACGTCACCAAACTTACGTTGAGCTCCGGTAGCGGTATCCACCTTGGTGATGCCAAACTTTGCACTCTCCGGCGCGTTGATGGAACAGGAAATAGCGTCATCCTGGTCGGTAACGGTGAACTGATGTACGGAAGTGCCCACTGGCGATAGGTCACCCAGCGGACCGGAAGTACCGGCAAAATTGGTTAGAACGGGGGCCTTTAATGAAGATTTACTCTTTTTTTTCAATTTGAAAGTAAAGCATATGCCATATCTTAAGAATTATTTTTTATATAGAGAGGTAAAAAACAACTTGTGTAATGTATCCCATGATGTAGGCTATAATATCTAAGTCTACGCCCTTACAAACGGAATATATAGCTTATATCTATGTCCATAGTGTTTTCGCTCAGTTATATCCATTATTATTTTATTTTTGGAATCACTGTCACAACTTTAGAAAATCGTCAAATATATAAAAAGTTAGTTTTTTCAATGTTGTCCAAGCAATATCAGGCCATATTTTCTTAAAACAAACGCTTTTCTTTATTATACCGTTTGCTTCACATCGGGAACTATAATACACAACTTCTATGTCTAGAATCAAACGTTTCCTGTACCGCAATCCTCACGCCCCCCGCCCCGCCCTCCCCTTTCGCCCGCCACGCTTTGGCGATCCACAAATGTGAATTATTTCATATATCTGTCATTGCATTGGCCAAATGCAACCGTCCATAGCTTAGGGATGTATTGGACGCTGCTTTCCGGACACATCAACGGACCGACAGACCGAGCTACTCCGAAACACTGCGTTCATGCGGTCTTCCGATTGCGGTGCTCATGTAGGAGAGAATACCGGTGAATTCGATAAAGAAATGAGCCGCGCTGGGGTAAAACGGGGCTTAATGCATGTGCGTTAAGTGTCGCACCAGATTTATCTGTCTGGTCTGCAGAGGCTGATCAGGGACGACACTTTCCGCTTTAACAGGATTTGTTGATAAAAAAGAGAATTTCTTTAAAGCCTCTATAACGTTCAAAATCAAAGACGATTTCATAAAGTATTTCGTAAAATAAAGTTAACACCTAAGCAATCAGTGTTCCTTATAGCGATAGCCACAATTTCAACGCTAGATGTCATATGATAACATATATTTTTGTAGATAAAAAAATTGCTCGTTTTTATTTATTTGTGACACAATTAATTCCATTTTAATTTCCCGCAAACATATCTATTCATACGAAACACGAACACTAAAATGGTACCATGTTAGTGTTAATGTGTCGTATGAATACATATCGTTGCGGGAAACTAAAATGGAATTAAATATGCAAAACAATAATAAAAACGAGCATTTTGTGTCTACAAACATCTATTTTACCAGACCACATCTGGCGTTGAAATTTCGGCAATTGCCATTAGGAACACTGTTTTTTAATTGTTCAACTTTATGTTACGAAATATTGTACAAAATTTTCGTTGATTTTGAGTAATAATGGGGCTTTAAAAGTAAAATGCCGTACAAGCGGACTGCAGAGGCTAATCTCAGACGACACTGTACGCACTTGCATTAAGACCCGTTTTCCCAGAGCGCCGCTTAAATGTACACGTACCGCGTCCGAAATGTCCACCTTGTAACTGCTGGTGATTTGGTCCGTCCCGTCACTGCACGTGATCGTCATGGATTCTACAGCGGTGACGTCATGATTCAGCGTACTCGCTGACCCCGCCTTCAGCCAAAGTTCGTAGGCTGCAGATAAAACAAATTGCAAACTTTAACTAGTTGACAATAATACTGCAAGAACTAAAAATATAAATTATTGAATAAAATCAGAGTAATGTAATAAAAACGAAAATTATATGAAAATTATAATTATATAAATATAATAAGAAATAACACATATTTAACAAAAAAAATGAAGAAAATATAAATAATTCATTTAACATATTCAAATAAGTGCAAAAGTACATTTTTTTTAAATAAATTCAAAAAATGAAAACAGTGAAAACATAGTCAGCCTAAATATTTAAAGAAAATAAAAATAAAACTCACTATATGTATCAGTATGAACTATCCAAAGAGTTTGTTTATTGTTGGTCAGATGACTCGTTTAGAGAAAATAGAGCGTAATTCTTGTTCATTAAAAATAATCACATAGCAGCCTGTGCAGTCCGCACAGGCTTATTAGGGACGACACTTTCCGCCTTAATGGAAAGTTTCGTTTATAGGCATTTCCGAAACGAAACTCCAGTGCAGGCGGGGCGTACTTTTTTAAAGTTTTTTCTTATATTTGTAAATAATACGAACCTGATCCAACCGTTTTGATTTCAAACTTGGTGTTATCGACTGTGCACGTAATTGGGTTCGTGTCCGTGACGTCAAATGCATAGAGAGACCTAGCCGTTGTCGTGACGTCACTGATCGGGGTCAGGTGAACGGTCAGAAGAGAAACCGGAGCAAACACCGGGGCCCAGAGAGTAGAGGTCAATTAATTCAGAAAAATTCACTCATTAAGTAGTTGCATTACATAAACTCAACCAGAAACGATAAACGTTTTATATAATTTTCGAATCACTTTATTTATAGACTTCTTAAACCGCTAACAAAATGCTAAGTAGAAGATATCTGATACTTAAACATCTTAAGAGCAATTTATTAAATAAATACATTTATATGAGTATTGTCAAGTTGTTTAAGTAAATAATCGTTCACATTTGCCAAACTACTATAATTAGGTATACTTGCACTTATAATATGAAATCTTTAAATTGTATTAGATTTTGAATGTATGGCTTTCAATTATATCAAAAATATGTGATATATGTTTTCCTGTAGTTTATAGAGAAAAATATGCAATATAATTACTTATCTCGAACAGAAAAAAACTATTAATGAGACAAAAAGTGAATTCTTTCATTATTTTTTTACGATCAAATGACGGATGTATTATTCCCGCGAAGGTTTTAAGTTTAAACCTCTTAAAATGTTAATAAACTGTTAAAAAGAATTAAACAACAAGACAATAATTTTGTACATCCGCTTGTAGTGACATAGAAAATAAATATATTCACTCATTCATGAACATATTTTTTAATTAAATGGGACTGGGGATTTTTCTGAAATAATCACGTAATGACCTCAAAACGATATCATTTTAAAGAATAAAAAGTGAACATAAGCGAAAGTTTTCACTTTCATCAAAACAGTAGATTATCATATTAAAATCTCTGAGAATTTTTTCGATGCATTATTCCTTAAAAAGCATTAATAATATTAAGCAATAATTGAATTAATATTTCATATTTGGTTCACTGATATTCCCCAATAAATAAAAAGAAAAAATAAGGTAAGCTCGCACAATGTTTTACTCTGATAGATCTGGCATGCACCGAATTTAGCACCCACATAAGACTAGCTTATTATCGTCGACCAGGATTATAACTGAAATTAATCTTAAATCACAAGTCAACTTGTTTCGACGTCAGCGACACACTGTTCTTTACGTCACGCGAATTCTGACAGGTCACTGATGACGTAACACTTACTGTATTCGTAACGGTTACTGTAATTGTTCCGGTGGCGGTGTCGCCGCAGCGGTCGGTGGCAGTGATAGTCAGTGGATAACTTCCGGCACTCAAGGAGGCGCCGCTGCGAATATCATCTGAAAATTTGAATTCATATATATTGTTAAAGAATAAGGTATGGAGATAACCAGGGTTTTTCACTAGACAATGTCGTCTAGATTTTTTTATTTATTTGAAAACCCGTATCTATACATGTACTATGAACACTAAGTACTGGAGGACAACGGCATACACCTATGTACATAAAGTAGTTGCTACGTATGAAGAAGTTAAATACTGTTGAACAAGTTAAGTCATTGTAATGTTCACGTGCTGTCACTGTAAGTAACAAATGCCCCCAAAGAATTATTTTGACCCAAACGTGTGATATTGACCTTTTCTTTCTTGTTCTTTGAGATAGCAGCAAAGTTGTTGAATGCCATAATATAAATTCCTTCAAAGTTCATTAAGTTGGTTGGCAAAATTATGGATTAATAGTATAATGCATTGTTGTTGTTGTGTTTTTTTTTCCAATCAAAATCAAGTCTGGTAATCGGCCCCATTCCCAATGGAAAAAGGTATATTTTTTCGAAATAGGAGCTAAAAATTCCCAAAAGAAGGTTTGCAAAAAGAATTGATCTCAATATTTTGTCCATCTCTCATCCATATGAGCTCAACCTTAGTATATATAATACTGAAATCACTTATGTTCTCAATTATGAAGCATCTTTTAGCAAAACAATTACAACACTGATTCCCCAATTTAGGCAAAATGACGCAAATTTTCCCCATCCAAAGGGACACGGCCTTATTCCCAAAATGGTAAAGAAAAACACAGACTGTGTGTCAACTCTTGAAATCAAGAAAATTCATGTCCCACGTTCTCAAGAAAATTCATGTCCAACGATATCAAGAAAATTCATGTCCCACGAAATCAAGAAAAATCACGCCCCAAAAAATCAAGAAAAGTCATGTCCCACGAAATCAATAAAATTCATGTCCCACGAAATTAAGAAAATTCATGTCCCACAAATAATAATGAGTTTACAATATTCGAAGACCGGCTCATATCTATCATAGGCTGATCATATATTTCCTTGCTGAAAATAATCGTTTCAAGACGTACATCCCGTGGCAGTCTTAACCACCGAGAAAAGGGAACTTCCGGCAGTCTTCATGACGCTGAAACCGGAAGTAACCTCCACGAGATCGGTTGTGCCCGCATCCGTGACGTCAATGGTGAATATCGGCTGTGACGTCTTAGTGTCGCTGATTGTGACGCTATCGTCCACGATTACTGGATCCTCATCTGAATACGCATAATGAAATAAATGCGAGCTCATAACATAACTATTTACTGATAATACAAATTATTTTCGGTTTTGTTTTTGTTTATTGGTTTCTTCTTTGTATGTTTTTTCTTCTTTAAGACATACTCAGACTCGCAGCAATCGTATTGATTATATCGATAACGTCAATCACATCAAATCATATGAATCACTCAATCACACCAAACATAACAACCACATATATCACATCAATGGCCAAAAGAACTTTAAAAAAAGGACAAAGTGAGCGACGACCAAACCAAATGTTGATAGACGTACCCTTTTTTCAAACGATGTAAATATGTGAGAATCCCGTCGCTGGCGATATGCATAGACAACCGCTACTTACTGGCAGTCACAACCGCTCCGGCGGCGTAGGTATTGGCAGTATCCGGCGTCATCGCCCAGGGAACTTCCGTCCCAACGACCGGGGCCGCCAGCACCTGGTTCTGGGTGCTCGAACCCGCTGCGACGCTAGGAGGAATGAGCTCTGCACCGGATGTGTACCTGCGTAACAATAACAAATAGGGGGAATTCCACTTCGACCCGATTTCCCACGATTTGTCCCGATTTCCAATATTTTGAGGTCGGGGACATTCTTAGCTCAATCGGCAAAGGTCCTAACTCATTTGTAGTTAGTCGCGGGCCGATCGTAAGTTATTCCTTCAACTCGTGAGGTCCGGAAAAATCGTGGCCAGATTTTAATCGTGTTTAAAATTTGACCAAGACAGAATTTAATCGCAGTTGACTCGTAACAGCGTCGTAGTGCGTTCTTGGGCGTCGTGATAGATTCGTAGGTAATTCGTGACTCAATCGGGAAATCGGTGATCACGTGATCTGTCTACGAATCAGTTACGACTTTGTCAAGACTCTCAAGAGTTCACCCCGAGTGATTTGCGAGCCCGCTAAGATTCTCGCGATTTAGTTACGAAACAGTTACGATTTTGTTAAGAATGATTAAGAATTATTATTTTTCTATCATGTTTTTTGTCGAATAATGCGTAGGAATTAAATCACGAATGCGGAGAACGAGTGCTTTGATAACACGAATCTATACTCCTTACTGTCGGTTATTCGACAACAAGCCATCATATAAAAATATTATTCATATTCTAACACGATTCGGATTGATTTGGTTCAAGCTTTTGTACGTGAAGTATATTTTCCAATACTCTGCCCCTCTTAGTACAAAATTCACCATTTAGTGACGTCATTGAATTGTACAAACATATGACGTCGTTTTCATTCATAAATATTTTGCAAATTACATCACTTTCATTGAGAACAACACTAATAGAAACTAAATGAATACACGTGTATTAATTCTTTTAAAAAGCTGACATGCTATAAATGTTTTCTTAATTACGTTTCTTAAAATAAAAATTCTTTGCAGGCGTGGTCAAGCCACTTATCACTAAATATACAATTTGTTGTTTCATTACATTTATATACATGCTACATTTATTGCATTTCTTTTATAGCAGGATTTAGCACGTGCATTTTACTGCAATGTTTTCTTTATTTATTCGGAACTATTTTCGAAACATAAAGCTCCGCCCACAATTTATTGCAGAATAACCCACACTTGATTTCCTTCTATGTCAATAGAAAACAAGTCGCGTGCGGTGTTAGAATCAATATCAGTAGATATTGGCGCCGAATTAATGGGTGCGTTCGGTGAGGTCCTAGCTTAGTCGTGACCGATCTGCATCGTTCGTAGTACAGTCGCAGAAGATTCTTACACATCGTAGTGAAGTCGCGACCCTATTTGCAAGACTTCAACCGAACCCCACGATTCGTCGTAACTCAATCGTACCAGTGTCGTAACTGAATCGTAGACTGTCACGAGTCTTCCCGATTCAATAAATGTGATAAATCGTAGCGAATCTTGGGCTTGTTTTCGTGGTGGAATAGGGCCAAAAGACAGTCAACTGGTAACACTATTCACTTGTATGTATGTATTTATTTTGACCTTGCGGTCAAGGATAACCCATAAAAGTGCAAGCACTTATTTCCAATGGGGTCCTTTGGTTTTGCTGAAGAGACAGCAAGCAGAAGAGACAGTATTGGGATACAAGGAATCCGGGTGCGATACCCTAGCTCTTTGCGAATAGATACCTTGGTTCTTTTACGTGCTCAGTGTATAGCACCGATACACGCGAGAATTACCTGGGTATCATACCAGTACATCTCTAGTTGGGTGGGAAACACTTGAAGCATTTCTGAAATTTCCAGTGCCCCGGCCGGGATTTGAACCGGGGACATCTGGAATGGTAGACCAGAGTGTTACCACTCGACCACCGCACCACCACCACTTTTTACCGCGATAGCAGCACTAACATTCGCGGAAGGGCAGACCATCGGATACAATGTTTTCTATGAACCGGATGTGTATGAAGTGAATAGTGTTCATTTATTCACACACATATGAACTGTTTTATATATAGTATATAAATATAACAATCTTAAATCAAAAAACGGCCATGAACATGGAGTGATGTCACACATACCACCATATGACGTCATCGATTTCAACCTCTACTGTACCCGTCGACAAAGGAGTGTTTAGTCCGACGGCGGCTGAAAATAAGCGAATTTGTACATTTAAAATACAAAATAAAGAACGACAAACTATAAAGTAAATCATGTGGAAGTTCTTTATTTATTTTTTATGTTATTGCTGAGAATTTGTTCATTTTAAATACATTATTAGGACCGGAAAATTATTAAGAAAATCATGTGAACGTTCTTCGTTCTCTTCTGACAAACACTCAATATACATGTCTGATGTTCAATATTTTTCTGTGCCGTTTATGTAATCAGAATATCGGTGACTAAAATTGTGGCAACTGATTGTTTTAATTTATAACGAACATTTGTTAGGCGTAGGTGTATAACAGTGTACTTGTTCTATTCGTGAAAAAAATCAAAGTAAAACAAAATAATCGAAACGCCGAATGTCATTATTCCCTCTTTAATTTCAGTGTAAAGATATGCGGATTTTTTTTAATAACCTTCCGAGAATTAGCTTGTACTTTAGTGTGGAACTTGTTAAATAAAGTCAAGTTAAGTTTGTCTGATCTCCGTTACCTGTAAATGCTTGTTGCGCAATAAGTTCGTAACTTGATGTCGATGTCGGCCGCCATAGATGCATCGTGACGTCCCAAATTGACGTCACAAAGAATTTCCAGTTGTTGAGCGTTCCGCAGCAAGGCGACTTGGAAGACCCAATAAAAAATGTCAGCCCTAAAAGTGGAAAGAGTTCAGATAAAAAATTATGTGTTAATTTACGTGTTTGTTATCAATGACCGTTTACGTGTTTGTTATCAACGACCGTTTACGTGTTTGTTATCAATGACCGTTTACGTGTTTGGCATCAATGACCGTTAACGAGTTTGTTTTCAATGACCGTTTACTTGTTTGTTATCAATGACTGTTTACGTTTTGGTTATCATTGACTGTTTACGTGTTTGTTATCAATGACTGTTCACGTGTTTGTTATCAATGACCGTTTACGTGTTTGTCATCAATGACCGTTTACGTGTTTGGCATCAATGACCGTTTACGTGTATGTTATCAATTACATTGAGTTCACTTTGCCTATATAACAATAACGATAAAACGGAGGAAAATATGTCTAAAACGACCTACCGATACCAGTTCCGGTATTGGCAATGTGCGCTCCGGGGTTAGATGTCCCGATGTCGCCACATCCTTCTGTGAATGAGAAAACTTAGTGCTTTTAAACCTCGCAGCGCTTTGATAAACAAATAATGAAAGTTGTATCAATATTTGTTGGAGTACAGAAGTAGTCACTTAGTTACAGGAACAACAGCAACTTAATTTATATAATAAATTAATACTAATGGAAGTTTAAGTAAAAATGATGATGACCATCATCATCATAATCATAATCATCATCATCATCATCATCATCATCATCATCATCATCATCATCATCATCATCATCATCATCATCATCATCATCATCATCATCATCATCATCATCATCATCATCATCATCATCACAGTTATTTGTTTTTAAATTCAAATAAAAACAATTTACATTGAAGCTATTCCTAAAGTAAGAAGCAGTAGTAGTAGTAGTAGTTGTTGTTGTTTTTGATATTTCATGTAAAAGTAGTTCTTTCTGTTGCTGTTGTTGTTGTTCTAAAAGAAAATTTGTTTGCTGATGATGTCGTCGGTGTTTGTCAAGATGATGGAAGTGGTACCGATACAGTTACTATATTAATGTAATTATTAAGGTGGTGTTGTTGATGATAATGATGAAATTTGACGTCACAATAACAATTTATACTTATTACATGCACATAAAATTGTCTTCAGAATGAAAACACAACCGAAAAACCTTCTTCTTTCCAAAACCTGCATGCTTAGGTTCTTTGAACTTGTTTACAAATCCTTTAAGTCCCTCCCCCTTATAATATTTGTTCCCTTAAAGTCTTATTACTCTATCGAATGTTCCTTTGCTCGTGAAATAATTCCATTTGATGGATACGTTGTTTATTAATTGATAAAAGTTATGTAATTAAAAGTCCTGTATCTTTCTTGGTATAAAGCTCGTTTACTTCTCTACTATATTGCAACGCATGTAGAAAATCAGTTTATAACATTAGACGTCGATGACTTAAAACATTAGACGTAGATGATTTTAAAAAATAAACGTAGATGCGTATTTGCGAAATAAAATGTAACTGTTTACTAATACGCTATTTAATGTTGAACGTTCAAATTATTACAACTTATACAGCGGTGCATTTTAATCATATTAGAATTAAATTAAAATCAATCAATAAGAAAAGCCCACATCACTCTATCATCCATAAACTTGTTAATTTCTCATTGTTTACGTTTGACGCACGTCTTTAAACCTTTCATTTAAAAATCGCTCATATTTCATAGAATAAAACCTGATTCATTTTCAAATAGATGCTGTATACAAGCAATGTGGAGCCTTCTTACACTCAAAGTGAAAATCAATAACTGCAATAGAAAGTGTATTAATGGTTAAACTTATTATGATAATCTCTGATCCATTCAAAAGAAGTAGCATCAATACATGTTTATAATTGACACGACCAGACATTAAAATCATCGTAAACATTAAACATAAACAACCATTCATCAATGCTGTAAACAGATGGTTTAAATACGTAGACAGTCATAAATTGTGTTTACCTATTTTAATTACTTATGTGATCAATGAAATAAAATAAAATTGAATTAAATTAAATATGTTAATATGCTTTATACACTCATACATATGGACTGTGCTCCGTGAAAAAGCGGTTTAATGCATGTGCGTAAAGTGCCGTCCCAGATTAGCCTGTGCTGTTCGCATAGGCTTATCATTGACGACACTTTCCGCAAAATTTTGACTTTTGCTAAGAAGAGACTTTCTTGAAACGAAAATATCATGAAAGCGAAATGTCGTCCCTGATTAGCCTATGCGGACTGCACAGGCTGTTCTGGGACAACACTTTACGCACATGCATTGATCCCCGTGTTCACAGAGCAAAGCTCATCAAACCGAACGTGTCACAGTTTTGTTTGTTTGTTTGTTGTTAGATTTTCACTAATTTCTCTGTTTTCCACGATATGCATTCACGTCAAGGCGCTCACTTTACCAACTCTCACTTACCTTGGTTTGTTGGTTTAGCAGTTCTAACTGAACATACATTGGCCAGAAGCAACGGCCTTGGCGTTTAAAGATCGCTGTGTCGCAAAGGATATTGTGTCCGCCTAGCGATCGGGAGGTCACGGGTTTGATCCCCACTGTTTGAGCGTTGTTAAGTTCTCACCCATAGACAGCAAGTACTGGCTAGGCCCAGGCAACGGACTCAAGAGCGTTTCATATAAGCCTAAGACTTTCTATGCGATCGAGCTAAAAACATGGTTTTAAACTAATAGCTGCCTTATTTCAATGAGAGGTATGGGGAGGATGGCCGTAGAAAGGTTTAAATAACCAGCCCGCGCAATAGTAATGTGACCTGAGACCGGACCGAGGAACCGACTCGCGACTCTCATATTTGGTGCCAAGCACTCTACAAACTGCGCTAACCCGTCTTAGTAGGGACGAAACTTTCTCCCGGGGGTTGGTTCTCGGGAAATTCTTCCCATACCTCCAAATCAAGTAGGACATCAGTGCAGTTAGAACTGGTAAACCAGCTTACCAAGGGAAATTAGTCGCGTATGTTTTTCTTCCTGTCTGTGTTCGTCCGTCCGTACGATATGTAGCAAGTAGGGTACAATAATCATGTTACAATAATTCAATGTTCGAAGGGCAGGGGTCATAATTTTCGAAAACGTTTTAACGAAGCCTGATGCAGAATTGCACATGCGCATTTTTTTCATATAAGGTAAAGTGCATGCATGTATTATTGGTGTACCTTAAATAGTGTAGGAGTTATAATCGGCAATCGGCAAATTGTTTGTCTACGGACACACAGACGGTCAGACAGACAGACAGGAAGACGGACGGGCAAGGACAGGAAGTAAAACAGACATAAACACACACGAATATTGCGAATCCAGCATACCGTTATACTTTGGCTTGACTAAATCGATGGTTTTAATTAAATGTATAAGTATCCATTATTAGGCTGCAGCTTTGAATATTTTGAAATAGTTTACACAACTAAAGATAGACTTCAGGTGATCATAACATGCAACGTAGACGCTGTTTCGTGCGATTCGGAATAAAAACAAGAACACGCTTTTGTACCAATTCAGTTTTGTTTATTTTATATAAATATTAGATTGTGTTATTTTAATTTTAAACGTAAATAAAATATGAATTCATCGCAACAACTTTTTGTATAACATATAACATATTCAATACATATATACAAATATATTTACATAAACAACATATTAAATTATATATTCAAATATTAACATATTTAGCAACCATAAATAATAATAACAAAGGTACAACTTTGAACATTAAGCGATAAAAAGAATAATAAGAGCAGCGTTTTGGGAAAACTGGGTTTAATGCATGTTAACATGCAAATCAGGGACGACAGTCTCCGCTTTTATGGTATTTTTCGTTTAAAGAAAGTCTCTTCTTAGCGAGAATCCAGTTTGGGCGGAACATGTCGTCCCTGATAAGCCTGTGACTTATTAGATCTACCATAATTAACAAGCGTTGAAGCGAACACGTGTAAATATCGCTTGTCATTGATGTATGATATTAAATCGTTACGTATAACACACGAACTGTTTTATCAATACTTGTCATACATTCAAAAATGTGTGAATAGCATAACTTATACATCGATACCGCATTATTCGCATTTGTTCACACCAAAAATGTACGCTTAACAATTAAAACATTCACAGAAGACACACATGATGATTTTGGTACAAAATAAGTCGAATGAACAATATTACATTCAATACGGAAGCACACTGGCTATTTTCTCCCACAAAATCTAAACACATGTGTAATTGTATAAATTCCTCCAGACCTCTAAGTCAATAGATAGAACATTCGAATCAACGAAACGTATTTGTAACATCGTCACAACTAACGCATGCGTTTGTTCATTTCGTTGTCACAGACGAACAATTGATGCTTAGTCCATAGGGTATGCGAGCTTTTTCCGGATGCGACATCTGGATGCAAGCGCATTTTTTCGACGAGAGCCGGAAACCGCCAAATGTGATCACGAGATTACATGACGCTGCATCAATCCAGGAGGTCACTAGTTCTTTTATTGTCGGGACGTCGCCCGTTCCATACGCCGACGTTACGTGCTTCCGTCATTATAAACTCCTCGACGTCAATGCCGTAAAAAACTTCGATTTTGTCGAGGCTCATGCGCGAGGCGCCGTTGCTAGGCATGGTCTCCGTTGTTACGGCCGTCCGCGCATGCGCGCTGAGTGCCGCAGCGTCCAGTGGGCTTCCGAGGTAGTCCCGGTTGGCCAGCTCTAGGTTGCATTCCTCCGAGGTAGTCCCGGGTGGCCAGCTCTAGGTTGCATTCCTCCGAGGTAGTCCCGGGTGGCCAGCTCTAGGTTGCATTCCGGGAGAGCTGAAATGAAGACACAAACTCTTTGCTTACAGAATATACGTTATTTTATTAAGTCACTTTATACACCTTGCGAAATGTGTATTACTAAATTAAGTTTATTTGATCAGTAAGCTATTGCATGTTTCGGTGGGTTGTGTCTCATGAGTGGGTTGTGCGACAGTCCCGATGTCACAATCATAAACTATTATATTTATTATATGCATGTACCATATTATGGCCAAAAGCAACGTAACAAGCCATCAATCAAACAATGTTTTAATAACTCGATACAAAAAGGAGAATGTTTTAGAACAGCGCAAACACATAGCGCCATTAAGTTATTCGATAGTTAAAACCAATGAATACGGAAAATGATTTATCATCGTCAAACAAACGGGAAACCTGTCTTTTTTTTTCTATACTTTATTTGCACCAATGTTTGAATGTGAGTATATGTTGATAACTAATTTATGCCAACACGTATCTATGGATATGGGCCGTGCTCTGTGAAAAAGGGGTTTAATGCATGTGTGTAAAGTGTCGTCTCAGATTAGCCTTTGCAGTCCGCACAGGCTAATCAGGGACAACACTTTCCGCTTTTATGACATTTTTTGCCTCACAAAAGTCTCTTCTTAGCAAAAATCAAGTTTTAATGGAAGTTTCTCCCCTGGTTAGCCTGTGCGAACTGCCCAGGCCTATCTGGGACCCACATACATAAACCCCATTTTCGCAGAGCGCGGCTCATATATAATGAACACCACAGCGTACCTGTGGATATGTTATTAACACAACTATGAATCTATAGATATGTTGCCAACATGTACCTATAGATATGCAAATAAGGACAACACCTAAATATGTGTATATTTAATTATTTCCAGCACGTACCTCGGATGTGATTCAGCAGATGAAAGGTCGGAATGACAGACTGCGGGTCCGACGTGTGCAATTTCACGAACAGTGTGTTCATCGCCATGTTGTATTTCTCCTCTGTCACATGACCGCGGATTATTTTCTGCACCCATCCCATCGTCCAAGAGGGCTCCGTCATGCGCTCAATAATACGCTCCGCCCACTCCGGCCTGAAAGTAGTCCGTCGTTTTTTTTATTATAAATTCCCACATGGTCGACAAAACGACAAACATTCGAGGCATATTTTTTACTATTCCAACATATGAAATCCACGAAATTTCGTGTCCATGAAAAAGTTGTTTTTTTAACCACGAAATTTCTTTCCAACGAATGTAAATAATTAAACATGATTTAAAAAGACAGAGAACAAGCTTACCCATCATCGTCAATGAAGTCTTGCAAACTGATGTTCGTCCGTGCGTCTCTCACTACGGTCGGGTACAGAGCGCAGTACATGGAGAACCCTGGAGAAAACAACAGTAACAAATAAGTCCGGTCGGACTTTCGAGGTTTCAACAGTAGTAATATTACGGCGTTCAGCTCACTCTTTTCCTCGATTACCTGGTTTTCCAATGCTAAAATACTTAGTGATGCCAGTAAGGCTCGATTGGTCATTGTCGGCTCGGGCACTACTTACATATTCCCCGGGTATTCTTAAGTATATTTACATGAACCCCGGGTACGGTAAATATACTAAAAGGTTCCCCGGAAAATTAACGCTAAATCGGTCGTTCAGGGCTATTTTGTTGTACTTAATTATATTCACATTGTTGTCAATTTTCTGTTAAATGGCCTCTTTATAACCGAAACTCATACTCAAAAAGCATGTTGATGCAGTTTTTTTTAAAGAGAAGTTTGTTTAAGATAATCGGTAGCGCGTTTTACGACATCGGATTTCGGGCGGGAATACAACTCGGGTACAGTCTATTATGGGAGGCGGAAAACTACAACGGGCGAGGCATGGTCAGGGGTGATAACCCCAAAAAAAAGGTTAGTGTAAGGGTTAGGATTAGGGGTCGGGTTAGGGTTAGGGTTGGGTTCTCCCAATATGGGAGGCGGAAAACTACAACGGGCGAGGCATGGTCAGGGGTGATAACCCCAAAAAAAAGGTTAGTGTAAGGGTTAGGATTAGGGGTCGGGTTAGGGTTAGGGTTGGGTTTAGGCTAACCCAAACCCTAACCCGACCCCTAACACTAACCCAAACCCTAACCCTAACCCTCTAACCCCCCCTTGCGCAATACCATACCATGCCTCGCCCGTTGTAGTTTTCCGTCTCCCGTCTATTATCGACCGGGTACGATTGAGTATATTTACCGTACCCGTATGTAAGTATACTTATGAGTACCCGGGTTACATGCAAGTAGTACCCGCGCCCACAATGACCAAGCTAGCGCCAGTAAGCGATAACTACCCTGCGTGAATCAGAGGCAGGAGCAGAACATTGAAAGGTAATCGACCACATAACTATTTATTGTGTATATTAAAATTTAATCGGTATATCGTTCTCCTGTGTTTTTTGCGAATTACACAAGCTATAATATAGAGAACTTAATAAATATTCAATGATCAAATCAGTGCAAAATAAAGTTAAATATTATAGTTATGTTTTACTTTTTAATTTAATTTTTCTTTAGACTCAAAATAAAATTGAGGGTCAACGATATCCGGCCTAAGGTTTGTGAATGACGTCATTTTTAAGTGCTTGGTCACTTCTTATATTTATATACAGATACTTCTTTGTTAATAACCAATGGCATAAAGCAATATTTACCCAATTTCTTCCAATGTACAATAGTGTACAGTTCAGTCAGCACATTTTCCAAGTTATTCTTTACGATCATACAGTAAAACTTGTACGGATCCTCTCCTTTTGAAATGGCCTCGCAAATGACTGCAACCGCCAGGCTGTGAATCGGAAATCCCCGTAAATCTTCGTCGGTTATTCGGGGATCTTTCGTCACTTCTGGAAAAAAATACTTCGTGAACACTTGGGTGTAGTTTTATGCAGTTCAGCAACAGATCACGTGACTCTTGCGTCACTAAATTGACGCCATTTTTAAATAACGTCAATTATTGCAAAACGTCTAAAGTCAATCCATTATGTTTTGGTTTGCTTGGTCCGTAAAATAGTTTGAAACCTTTATCTTCATTTCTCTTCTTAATAACTGGACGTTTTACTGTCTTAAAAGAGGACAGTCTTTGTACTTCAACATTCAACCTGTTTGTGCTTTTCTCAACTCTGGAGTTACTTGCTTTTGACACTTTTGTAACCTCAGACAATGAAGTTACTCGCAAATAAGTAGTCTTTACTTTCGTGTTCTTGAATGTCGTTGCATTATATCTTGAGAAAATTGTAGATGTCTGAAAGATAAGGAGCGCTTATAGTAGTAGTCCAACAATGTATTTGAAGAATGCGGATAAATATAATTTTATTCAATTTAAGTGAACACAGCAAAATATAGTAATAGAGTAAATTGTCCATGACATTGCGCTTTGAAAACAATTAGTTTACAAAAATATTTACTTTTATTATATTATCATTGGCAATAGAACACTAAATAATGAACAATATATGCTATTAATATACCGCGCTGCCATTTCAAACATGTTGACATTATTTTTAATTTTCAAAGAGGCGTGCCTGACCCATGTGATATAATAAATGTGGGTCATATAGAATCTGTCGACATATTTCGCCTTCGTGCATCATGTGACGACGATATTAAACTAACATCTGTCGCAGTTATAGTACAATTGTTATTGCTATATATCCATAGTTGTGGTGAAGCTATATGCATCCTATTGTTAATTCGTTATTGTTTCTCATATTGCACTCGTAGTTCCGACATTCGTGCCGGAGGGTCTTATCATCAAATGCGTTAAAATAGCAGATATGCCCTTCTTCAAAGGGTGAACGTTGTTTGATATTGTCCGCAACATATAAAACCATTCTAAGAATTTGTGGAATGTGTCTAATTGTAAATAGTTTTATTGCATTGTTGAGTGCCGGCATGGAAATATCTGACATAGCTGTTCATTCATTAAAGGAAACTTTTCACAGATTGTGGCATGATTTATGGTTGTCATTAAATGCTGCTTTTTTAATAAATAGCTTAAGTACAAACAAGAATAAAATTAAAGAAAGAACAAAGGTAACCCACAACTGGGCTCAAACCATTGACCCTTGGTGTAAAAGTCTAGCGCTTTAACAGACAGACAGACAGACAGACAGACAGACAGACAGACAGACAGACAGACAGACAGACAGACAGACAGACAGACAGACAGTTTATTTAGACTTATACAAAAGTACATCGTCTTCATACACAAATATATACATTATTTTCTGCCACATAAATAGGTATTACAACATTACATTACATAACATAACATAGATGTTCATTTAAGAATACGAATATAAATAAGCATACTCAATTGCAAGACTACGTAAATTCCATCAAAGCGGTAATGAAATTTTTTAAACATAACATAACATAAATGGTCATTTAATAATATAAATAAACACAATCAATTGCAGGAATACATTAATTCCATCAAAGCGGTGTTTATAAATAAACATAATCAAGTGCAGGAATATGTAAATTCCAACAAAGCGGCAATGAATTTTTTAAACGTAACATAACATAAAAGGTCAATTAAGAATACAAAAATAAATAAACACAATCAATTGCAAGAATATGCAAATTTCATCAAAGCGGTAATGAAATTTTTAAACAATATTATTAAGAATTGTATTTCTTAAAGCAAGAGCTTCCTTCATATATTCACATACATTTGAGATAACTGATTTGTCACATGAAACTAATAACTTGTGGAATTTATATACAGATGGGTTTATATATAATTTACGGATTTTAAATGTTTTCCTTAAATCAGTGAAACATCGGCATATACATATAAAATGGTATTTATCTTCTAAATCCAAATCATTACAACATAAACAATGACGTTCATTTCGTTCGTGGTATGTTATTTTGGGCGTATCTTCCAGTTTGGATTCTCAAAGGATGTGCAGAGACTCTTAATCTTACAAAAAATAATTGCAGTTGTCTATAAAGTAAATCCAAATATGTTTCATATTCCAAACAGCTTTTAAAAACTTTATACATATATAAAACAGTACTATTATTCATTTTGGCGTACCATTCTTGTTTAAAATTGTCTACAACTCTACATTTGAACTCGCTAATAAAACTATTAACATGTACAACGTTTGGATTTTCAAAAACATAACCAAATCCAAAATTATTTAACATGTTCTTGATATTTGAGACCCAGTTTGTATAACCTTTATTACAATCGCTCAAGGCTTGTTTGTACACAGTGTTCATTATGATATTATCATTGTTCAGAACTTTAAACCAATATTTAATAATTTCAACAAACCTGTTTACATACAATGGATATCTACCCAATTCTCCGTAAACAGCAATATTACATGTATTTAGTTTGACTTGTAATAAGCGTTTGCAAAATTTTAAATGTATACGTTCTAAATCATCGGACTTCGTGAAACCCCATACTTCTGAAGCATAATTTAATATCGAACCCACAAAAGAGTCAAACAACTGGCAAAATATTTTCGGTTTTATGTCAAATTCGTTGCATTTAGACAATAATGTATTCATGGCCTTAAGGGCTTTACCAATCAAATGCTCGTGGTTTAGTTTAAAACTTCCAGTATAATTCAACACTGTGCCTAGATAGTTAAAGTTATCAACAACTTCAATAGCATTACCATTATATACCCATTTTTCGTTTTCTTTTAATCCCCCTCTCTTCCGAAATACCATTATTTTCGTTTTTTCAGTGTTAACATTTAACCCCCAAAATTGCAATATAAGTATAAATTATCTAAGTGAGTTTGAACTTCAGTCGGGGACTTGCCTAAAATAGCCATGTCATCAGCAAATAATAATCAGATCAACACAATATCATCTATATTCAGACCAGAGTTAATGCTATCTTGTAAGTAAAGTTCAAGGTCTTCAACAAATAAAGAAAACAAAATTGGCGACATTACCTCCCCTGTCCTCAGCCCAACAGCATAACTAAAATAATCTGAATAAGATGAGCATGATTTGACACGTGACTTAACATTTGCATACATATCTTTTACTATTCTAAGCAATTTACCTTGTATACCAGACTTAAACATTTTCAACCATAATGCATTGCGATAAATACTATCGAAACATTTTAACATATCGACGTATATAACATACAAACGTTTATTTTCATTTAAATAGTTTTGAACAATTGACATCAGTATAAAAATAGCATTTAACCACTCGGCCATCCTTCCTAACATAGTCTTTGACGTAGTAAATACTACATACTAGTATAAGCAATCCTTGTTATATCACAATATCTAACGATATCAACAGAACTCTCCAAATTATTCAATCGCTTCGCATTTGTAACGCTTGATTTTTTTTCAGTTTTTTTTCATCGTCAAGAGATGCATATAAAGGATTTTTCAGATCACGGTAAATGTCAGTATTACTGTTTCCTCGCAAATATTATGACTACAACAAAAAAAATGCAAATCTTATACATATTTTTTTTAGTTTGTCAATTTACCAAAAAATAGGAACCAGGAAATTAATGCATCTTTTTTTTAATTACTTTCATGCATTACTTTATTGTTTGTTTAAAATAGATAAACGTATAGTTTTTTTTATTTATGTATTTAATTTATAATTCATTAATCGCTTAATATTTTAACAAAAGTACTTACGATCGCATAAATCCGAACTGTTTTTATTCCGCCCACAGAATTCAATTCTCAATATCGACCAAAGGTATCTATATATTGATTTTAAAATCCAAATTTCAACTATAAAAATCGCAATACATACGAGACAGCCATGATTTTGACTGCCTTTAAGTATTTCATCGAAGTTAAATTTCAATATCACGCCATACATATCGTACTTATTCTATTTATATCTTAATTGGTATTTCTATCGTAATTCTACCACGATTTGTCCATATTGAAGAACATTTTTCTATTATACCGAGCAAGTCCACCTTTCGTATGATAACAAACGCCTATTGAGCAAAAGAGAGCGTGAAAATTTGAAACACAGGCCCGGTTGAATGGAATCTAAAACTTAAAAAGTCAGTTTTAAGTGATCACCGAAATTGGAACAAACTTGTCCCATTATTATATTGTGTTGCACTACGCCACACTTATGTTATACGTGTACTGTAAACTCGTTTATATTGGTAGGCGTGAAATTTAGCATTTTTCATGGACATGTAAAATCGTTTATTTTTGTTATGTGTGCTGTTTGTTCGGAGAAAAAAAAAACATGAGGGAATCGCGTCGTTCATTTCCTATTTATTTTTAATAAATGCGTGGATGATCGGTCAACCCTCGGAAACAACGAAAATTAATACTTTACGAATACTAATGATTTTACGATATTTCATTGTTTTCTGAAAAGTGCAAAATGGCGACAGCATCAAAGTTGTGTGACTAATGCGTGACATTTCGATGTAAATACTATGACAGGACTGCCTAACGGAATAGGCGTAATTACGGAGCTGAAACATGCAGGCGTGTTATCATAGTAGGTCAATTTACATAAGAAAGACCTATGTACAGAAAAAATATTATATACGTATATACTCGTGCTAGGACCATTGCGTTAACCAGCTCAAACAGGAAAGATAGTGTACGATCTATATACACACAGTATATTATCAGACAGTAAATATATTGCACTCTCTGTGAAAACTGGGTTAAATGCAATTGCGTTAAGTTAGCCGCACATGCTAATCAGGGGCGACACATTCCGTCTTAACTGAATTTTCTCTTACAAGACACTTCCTTTACAAGAAAAACACTGTAAATGCATGAAGTGTCGTTCTGGATTAGCCTGTGAAGTCCTACCTGGTCAATATTGGACGCGATTTTACGCATATGCATTAAGCCCCGTTTTCCCAATGCGCGATTTGTATGTTAGATTTATACTCGCTGTATGGTATCAGACAGTACATATAATTAGTTGCCTCAAACTAAACATGCGCAAGTGACATACGAACCAAATAGTCGAAATTAACTACTAATAAACATAATAATAATAATAATTATTATTATTATTTATTTAAAAAAATTATTATTATCATTACAATTATTATTATTATTATTATTTTATCATCATTATCATCATCATCATCATCATCATAGTTATTTAATTTTTATTATTGTTATTAACAGAAACAATCTTACCTCACCATTACGAAATCCAAATCTGTTACAGCATGGGCAAAAATTCAAAACATAAAATCTGGAAAGTTGCGTATGAAATAAATGAAACAGCTGGTTTCAGTATCGCTTTACTATGGTAAAAATAATCACGTATTTATCAGTGCATCAACTGTTCTGTAACTGTATCGCGTCAAAATGGTATTATTTGTTAAATATTGATAGTTGTCAGAATTTTTTAGTTAAAATACTTGTATGCATCTCGGAAAACAAATTATTTTCTCAACACCGAACTCTCAAGCATATAAGGGGACCAAGAAATTTTTGAGAAAATCATAGACGTGACTCGATGTTTTCACAGTTTAATTCAGACAGTGCAAACTTTCTTATTAATCCAATCGATTGCTTGACTTTTGATTTCTTTGATAAGTGTTGCATTAATACTACTACTACTACTACTACTACTACTACTACTACTAATAATAATAATAATGATAATAATAAAAATAACAGTTGTAATAATAATGATGATAATAATAATAATAATAATAATAATAATAAAATAAAAACAGGTTTTTTTCCCACTTTTTGGGAAGATAGCCCATGGCTTTGGAATTGGGAATTTTATCGGCATTTTCATGAAATTGGGAAAATAAATTCATTAGCCTTTTTTCCGCATGAAAAGTCCACTGATTAGGGAAATACTAAATTTGATATAACTCTTTATAATCATTCAAATTAAAAGAACAAAATCATATAATACTTTGTAAGATGTAATTGAATTGAAATTGAGATAAAATACGCATTAGACTTTTTTTTTTTTAAATAAAAATAATTTTTTTTTTTGGGGGGGGGGAAATTGGGAATTTTTTGCCACATTTTGGGAAAAGAGTATACTTTTTGGGATTGGGAACATAGCCGAATTTCGGCTATAAAATCGGGCCAAAAAAAACCCTGAAAAATAAATAATAATTATAATAATAATAATTATTATTATAAATAATGATAATAATAATAATAATAATGATAATAATAATAATAATAATAATAATAATAATAATAATAAGATAAAATAATAATAATAATTAGACACGCCCATGTCTCATCAAAGTATCTATCTATTTAATTCAACTATGTCAAATAATAAACTATAAATATAGTACTTGCTAAGACATTTTTTACACACATTGATTCACTATTTCAATCTTCAATGTTCTACTTTATTTACATAATTTTATACGAATTGGCTTTTAATACAAGTCATTGCCATCGTCACCGAAATCGTGATTGTAATTACTATCTTCGTGCCACGCCATTCTTTTGTGACCAACGTTATGTTCTTCAGACATCGCATCGTCATTGTTGACGTCATCAGCGACGTCTTCATTGTTGACGTCACTCTCAACGTCATTATTGAAGTCGTCCGCGACGCCACTCTCGACGTCCGTAACCGTAACGACATTACAAGTGCCGTCACGCTCCACAACAGCGTTGACGCCATCCACGACGTAACGCCCGACGCCCACATCTTCATACCCAGTGACGTCATTGGTAACGTCACAATCAACGACACCGGCTGTGGTTGAGTCAACGAAGTCAGCAGCGTTAGCGCATGTAGCTCCGATTATTCGCTTACGCTGCTTTCGTTTGTCTACCACAGAATAAAGCTGACCAAACGAAGCGGTCGTGGATTCCATGACGTCGTCGCCGTTTTCCGACGAGATTTCCTGCGACGCAACCATTCCTGAGCTACTCGGCGTCGGCGTCAAAGTATCGGTGACGTCAGCGTAGTCGTTCAACGAATAACGCAACTTGGAATAGTCGTCGTTTAGTGGTTTCTCCGTTTCTCCGATGATTACGTCGATGGATAACTTCGCGTAAGCTCTCGCCAGATCGTACGGATTTATTGGCGTTGACGATAACATGCTGATGTATCGTCGATGAAGCGACCGAGATTTCTCGACCTCTTTTATCGCGTACTTCGTTTGCGCCGCTTTGGCTAACCTATGTCGTACGAGAAACACGATAAGACAAACGCAGACGACAACAGCGACAACGCATGGTACGGTAATTTCAATAACCAAAATCAACGAATTATCGTTGTCGTCATTCTCCTTCGCTTGGGCTGTTGTCGATGGGAAAGTCGGCGGCGACGTGGGAAACTCGTGGAAAACACGTAACGTCAAAGGGACGCTGGCGTTCCTCTTCCGCTCGGACGATTCCGTTGCCTGAAATGCACAAGTTAATAAATAAGAGCAAAATCACTTTAGATATATTACTACTGCTACATCAACTACTGGTATACTGCCTCGATTGCTAATGATGCTATTGATGCTAATTATAATGATGATGATGATGATGATGATGATGATGATGATGATGATGATGATGATGATGATGGTGTTGGTGATGATGAGGGGGAGGAGGAGGAGGAGGAGGAGGAATCGGTGGAGGGGGAGGAGGAGGAGGATATACAGGATAATGAAGACTATAGTTGCGGAACATATATGGGCGCAGAATAAATAAAAAATAGCTTCAACTCAATTTAGACACCACTAATTCCTCTGAAGTTCTAACATCTGAATTACCAAGATTATCTTAATTTCATATTGCAATAAAGTTTGCATTGATGACGTTATAAGACAAAGTACATAATTTAGCCGCGCTCTGGGAAAACGGGGTTTAATGACTGCGCAGTCCGTACAGGCTATTAAAGGGCGACTCGGCTCTTATGGGATTATCGTTTAAAGAAATTCTCTTCTAAACTAAAATCCAGTCTAGGTGACAAGTGTCATCCCTGATTAGCCCGTGCGGACTGCGACACTTGGCGCATATTGCTCACATGAAACACCAATATCGCAAGTCAGATGATCACAATAAATGTTTTGTACCATTAATTTATAATTTTAATATTATTCTATATCAAATAAATTCATCCAATGGGCATTCTTCATATGTACTACGTGACCGTCCAATATATTCCGGTATTGCATCCAATAAGTCTGTATTTGTTCCATATTGGACAGTTGAGAAGTAGTGCACTATGCAATTGTTATATAACGATAAAAGCCGTTACCCAGAAAAAGTATCCGAATGTACAATAATCGATTCAAACAGGCGCTTTTATTGAAAAAAGCATACTAGATGCAATAAAAGCGTCTGTTTACTGGGATGCGTTTTGTTTATATGTTGTCATTAATATATGGAAGTGTATTAAGGTAAACATTACATCATTCGTGGTGAATATTTACATTATGAATGATGCTTATTCTAATATGTTTTATGACAATTCCAACCTGCTTGTTGTCTTTTTGTTTATACTTGATGATTGCTGCAACATTACATCATTCATGATAAAATTTTACATTATGCGTGATGTTTTTTCTAACATGTTTCATGAGAGTTCCAACATGCTTGTTCTCTATCGGTTATACTTGATGATTGTTGCAACATGCTTGGTGACTATCCAATGTTTGTGTGTTCATTGTTCCTGAAACCAGTCATAATCGGTTTTGCCACTAAGCGTCATTAACAACGGCAATAAGCAACAGGCAGTAAGCAGAATGCAACTATGCAGAATGCAAGTTACTAAATTATGACAACAGGTGGCGCGCATTTTTTTTACCTTATGTTGAATAAATTACTTTTCAGAAAAAAGCGAAAACATTTGAATCATATTGATTAGTAAACTGAATAAGCTGAATTAGTTCCCTTTGTTATATAATCTCCATTAAACTAAATACGTTTACTATTGCCATGAAGACCAGTAGGCCAACACAAAAGAATTGACTGCCGTGAATGTTTTTGATATGTGTAAGATGCAATTGGCACTCAAGAAATTATACATGTAATTTATTCAGGACATAACGGGGCTGATGTGTTGGAAGTGTGGCACATCCCTAGTCGGAATTTTCTCTTAACTTTGGAATTATTATCGTAACACGGCGACGCTTTCATTCAGCAAGCTCACGGATAGCGGAGCAGTCAAAATTATTAAAACGCTCTGCGGGCTTGATTTCACAGTTAAATAAAGAGTCTGACCATATAATCGACGAAGACATACATGCGTTTTCAATCTGACATAATTCGTCGCTCATTGTGCATGTATTTGTAAAGCGTCTGTACTTTCAGTTTCTATTAGGAACAGAACAGAACAGAACATATGTTTTATTTTGACTTGCACAATGTACATCGTCAGTATAACAAAAACCAAATCATGATTTAGATTCATGTCACGTTACTCATATAATACATAGTTTTAGAACATACGGTATACAATAAAGTACTTTACTTCATATAATATATTATTTCAGCACATACGGTGTGTAGCAAAGTACATACGGTATACCTGGTCTTTACTATAAAAATATAACATTTGAATATTTTAATCAAATAAATTGTGTTAGTTCAGAATTTTTAAGTTTCATTATTTAAGAGGATGAACTTACATTTAACAATGTGTTTCTTTTTTTTAATGCGTATTTAATAAAAATAGAAATTTTAATTAATTTAGTCTTGTTATCAATGCCCAACATTTCCGAAAATTTAAACATCCATGGGCGTTTGTAATAGTACTTTGGTACATATTTTTTGCGAATCTCATCTAAGAATGGACATATAAGCATGAAATGATATTCATCTTCAATATCTTGTGAATTTCAAAATAAACAGTAACGCTGATCCCTATCAATTCTATTTCTACAATATCTACTCGTTTGTATTCTTAGGGGGTGGACCGACAGTCTTAGTCTACAAAAGAACATTCTAAGGCTGCTTGGTAGTAAATCTAGGTATGATTCGTAGTTAAAAATGTTTTTAAAGAGGACATAATTAGTAAGAACATGTTTGTCTGCATGTTCTGGGACCATTCCTGAATGAAATTGTCTATGACACGTTGTTTGAAAATGATGATAAAAGATTTAAAATCGACATTGTCAGCATCTTCGAAGATCTAAGAGAAACCATAATTATTCAGCAATAACTTTACATTAGAAACCCAATTTGTAAAACCATTGTTACAATCTTCCTTGGCTTGCTCATAAACCTTTTTAATAATAATAGTATCCGTATGTATAATTTTACTCCAGTATTTAATAATTTTTAGATACCTAGAAATGAACAGAGGGTACCGACCTAATTCCCCATATACGCCCGCATTAGATGTATTAGTTTTAAGTTTTAAAATACGTTTGCAAAATTTAAGGTGAATTCTCTCTAGTTCTTTTGATTGTTTAAATCCCCATACCTCTGCTGAATAGTTAAGTATAGAACCAACAAATGAACCAAAGAGTTGGCACAATATCTTTGGCATCAGTTCGTACTTTTTACAATGTTGCAGTAGTATATTCAATGCCTTAATAGCTTTACCTGCAACCACCAATTCTTTCCCATCGAAGCTCCATTTTTCATTTGCTAACGGTCTGCCCAAAGACTTATCAATATCTTTGGTCTGCCCCTCGTTCTGAAAACCATAAAAAAAATTTCTGTGTTTACAATAAGTCCCCATGTTTTACAATATGAGTGCAAAAGATTTATATTGGTTTGTAATTCCTCGGGCGATTTCGCAAAAATTGCCATATCATCTGCAAAAAGTAAAACATTAACACAATATCGTCTATTAATACACCTGAATTAGGTTCATTTTGTAAATAAAGTTCAAGGTCATTAACAAAGAATGAAAACAAAATCGACAAGAGTACCTCACCTTGCCTCAGGCCAACTGCATATTCAAAAAAATCGGAATAGGTGCTACATGATTTTACACAAGATTTTACTTTCTGATACATATCTCTTATGATTCTTAACAATTTACCTTGAATTCCGGATTTGTACATTTTTAACCAAACGGCATTCCGGTAGATTGAGTCAAAGCATTTAAACATATCGACAAAAATAACATAAAGACGTTTATTTTGGTTAAGATATTTTTGAATGACCGACAAGAGTATAAAAACGGCATCAACTGTTGATCTTCCCTTCCGAAATCCGAACTGAGCGTCCGAAATACTATTATTTTCGTTACAAAAAGATTCAACGCGCTTGTTTATTACAGTTGTAAATAATTTAGCCAAACAGCTTACAAGTGTTACACCTCGGTAGTTACTAGCATTTTCCGTATCCCCCTTTTTTATGTATAGGTACAATTACCCCGTCGGTCCACTTATCGGGAAAATACCCAGAGTTTAAAAAAGCATTAAATATATCACACAAATGTGATCCTATGATATCAACGCTTTCCATGAAATACTCGTTAAGCAAATTATCATATCCACATGATTTGCGCGATTTCAAAAACATAACGGCATTTACAATTTCGTCAGTGGTGATTGGTTTATCAAGTTCCGGAAACGGGACATCACAGTTATTAAAATCATTTGTGCGACAAAATTGCTCAGCCTCGTCATTTGAGCATTGCGAAATATCATTACTTAGTGTAGAGAAATATTTAAAGAAATCATCATTAGAAATGTTGTTACTCTTTCTACTCTTATTGTTTTTAAAATGCTTCCAAAACTCTCGAGGTTTAGCGTGCTTTAATTTCTCTAACTCGCAAAGCTTATTATTTTCAAACAACCGTTTCTTTTTATTTATTAAAGATGTATAATTTGCTTTTTGTGCGCAAAGTAAATGCCTACTCTCTGTTGTTTTGCGCTTGTAAATATATATTTTTAGCTTGAACACATTCATTATCGAACCAGTCAGCATGCTTAACATGTGCTGCATCATTATAAGAAACATTCTTATGCGAGGAATGGTTTAAAAACAACGGATTGGCTACTTCACGTATAATTATTGTAAAAGAGTTATGCAGGGTATTTATATACTCCCTGTTTTGTAGATTACTACTATGACTACATGTCAAGTTATTAAGTTCGGTTAGTCGACTAATAATAGCACTTATGAATTTATCCCGTTTAGATACATCCCATTGTATTTTCACATAATTTTCACTTATCCCTTCCGGATAATCAAAATTGGCATGTAGCGAAAAACTAATTGGTGTATGGTCGCTATAAACGTTAAGATCTTCAACCGTAAAACTATTGATTCGTGAAAAATTGCTTTCTTTTGTGAGCAGATAATCAATTAGCGACGCGCCTTGTTGCGTTATAAATGTAAACTTGTCAGTGTCGGGCAATCTACCGTTAAGAATGCGTAAATTGACAAAGATCAATAAGTTTAACACCATGACTGTTTACAATATTATATCGGGTGAGCCCCGGTACAGTGGTTCATCTGGAATATAATCGTAATCATCAATGCAATCAGTCATTCTATCATGCATAATATAATCACATTTAGAGCCTACACGACTATTAAAATCTCCAACTATATAAACATATCACAATGAGTCGTATAAATTAATATCTGATTCTAAAACGTCAAATATATCAACATTAAAAATATTGTACGCTGGGGAATCTTCACCCCATACGTAAACACCACAAACATAAGCATCTTTGTCCATATGAAAAACATTTTTTTCAATTTAATCCATATAACAGTGTCCAAATAGTTACGAATAATTTCAACACCATTAGAAATATAATCTTTTATATAGATAACAGTTCCACCACTCGCGCGCTTCGCGTTTCGATGCTAGAATTTTCTGTAGAAATTAAACGATTTATAGCCGGGTATATCAACGACACTTGAGTCGGAAGTCCACGTTTCGTATAGAAAAATTATGTCATGTTTAGCAACACTATTAATAAAATCAACGCTGTCTCGTTTCAAAGCAGTAAGTCCATGTACGTTCCATTATAGTACGCGCAGCTCATCCCCGACGCACTCCTAGTCCCGAACTGGTTTCCCGTCGACAAACAGTGTGTCGTACGCAATCCATGCCTTTTTACCTTGGCTGCGGGCTTCCTTCATTCGTGGCACCAACTTTCTGCGTTTGTCGGACACTTCCTGTGGGAACTGCTCGTTCACGTAGAACGGGGTGCCCCTTGAGCTCGCTCCCCTGGTGTCGTACAAGCTCTCTCTCCTTAAACAGAGTAAACTTTGCCACAATACTCCTGGGTCTACTTTCACCTTCACGCTTAGGCCCCATTCTGTGCACTCTCTCCAATATTTGGTCACAGTGACCAATTTCTGGTCACAAGTGGAACGCCGCGGCTATATAAAGTGACCAAATTTTGGTATAAAAAAGTAAGATTAACATTAGCAATAGTAACTTTGGTATTGAACCATTGAATTTTGAGACATAAGTAATAGCTTATACTAAGTTCTTTTAAATATGGAGTAATTGAACTATTAAATCTAACTTTAACTACCGTATTACGTTTAGAGGGGCATCATTGAATTTTTGACATCCATTGTTTTCTATTATTTGACTACGCTACTTTGTCAAGACTGTTAAATCCGATGAATATTAAGTTTTATTGAATGTATCGGAAGTATGCATTTTGTTTATCAGTACTCAGTTATAACCGTTTATTGTGAATAAACCCGTTGAACATTTCGTATCGGAATTGCGTTGTGAATTTATAGTACCACGGAACGCACAATACTACAAAAACGAAAGAAGAGCTAAATGTCTAAAAAAAAAACTTAATTAATTAATTGGGGAAATTATTTGTGGATGCGGTGCCGTTTTATAAAAAATACACGGTTGACTAGAAGCCGATTCTTATCATCCGGGGATGACTAGAATCCGATTCATGTCACCCTGGGGTGACATAAACTTGATAAAGCCGATTGTAGTCACAAAGGGTGACTACCGTCGGCTTGAAGTCACCGCAGGGTGACATGAATCGGCTTTTAGTCACCCCCGGTTGACTTGTGGGCCTTTTCAGGTCGACAATGACACAATGAGCTCTAATTACATACATTCAATAACTGATACATGGGTTTCGCTGTTTTGATATATTCGGTTCTTAAATTTTGATACCTCACTGTCAATGGAAAACATCTTTTGTGTACATCATTGATTGGTTGTGAAATCATCAATTTTTTCTTCCTTTTTTACCAGTAAACAATCTAGTTTATATCAATATGGTACGTCGGCATTATTATTTATAAATCCGCAGTGAAATCTTTGTTTGATATATTATACATATGCCATTATTATTTGTGACCGGGTCGACTTTCTCCCGATTTGTTTAGTGTTTTATAACCCGTACTTATTATTTTAACATGATATTTTTGTGAGTGTAGTCACATGATCAAATCGGAGGAAAAAGCTGGCAGCCATTTGCCTGTTCTATAAAAAAAAACGAGTCCAAGTTCACTCTAGTGGTCAGTATTGGTTCTTGTGTTTGGATTTTATTGTATGTAATTGAAAAGGGTTGCAATGCATCGTTTTCTTTGTATTTCGTTTGAGGTTTGAACCAGAGGCGCTCGATGTCAATGACAATGTTTTGTTAAGGTTCATGTAAACATAGCTAAAGTAGGGTGTTCAGTCACTTTTTTTAAAGCGAATGGAATACATATTTTGTTTTAGATAATGAAACAACAGGGATAACAGATCAAAATACTTTTTATTTCATTGAAATCGGATAACCGGTTCAAAAGATATGCAACTTTAAAGTCTGCGGGTTTATACAAAATGTGTGACAAATTCTCTTATATAAGCATATATAGTACATGGCACCATTTTTTAATAAAATGTCATAAATTTAATTCATTTCTCAAAATAGGCACCTGGTAGTGTTTTAAAACTATGTAAATGTATACATTTTTGGAAAGGTTGTGACATTTCGCATTTTAATAAATTACTTTTAAGTTAATTTTGGCACGTGACAACAAAATGGCCGCCAAAATGGCTGCCAAGATGGCCGCAAAATAATACTGACACAACAATTAGGATGAGAACCAGGCACTTTAAACTAAACCTGTATACATTTTTCGAAAGGTCATGCTAGGAGGATTATGAAAAAATACTTAAATCGCTCATTTTGACATCTGGAAACAAAATGGCCGCCAAGATGGCCGCCGCCACATTATTCGTATATAAAATTTGAATTTGATCAAAGAAGTTTATACCTATATAAATGTATACATGTTTGTAAAGGTCATCTTATGGAGAGTAATAAGATGTGACTTCTTTGATCATTTTGACATGAGGAAACATAAAAATCAACATAATTCTTGTTGTCGTTCATTTTCAAATGACCCTGCAATGGATTCTGATTTATCAGTCAACACAAATTCAGATGCGGTCCTACTAAATACCACTAAGGACCACTAAGGACCGCTAAGGACCGCTAAGGACCACTAAGGACCGCTAAGGACCACTAAGGACCACTAAGGAGGTCCAAATGACCACTAAGGACTACTAAGGAGGTCCAAATGACCACTAAGAAGACATTTATGTCATTTGTAGTGATAAGGGGGTAATTAGGATATATATTTGTGTTTCTCTTGACCAGTTATTTAAAATAAAATTAAAAATTGTTGGTGGAAAAAATGTTATATTCTGAAAAACTGTTGTGTTAATAATTAAGTTTGTATTTCCTATTGTATAATTGAAATGTGATACTTTGAAGAAAAGAGTGATTCTGTGAGAATGACTTTCATTTTCAAACTGTGAAAACTATCAATTAGTTACCTTATTTAATCATGTTTAGAGAATGATCTTAATTTTCAAACTGTGAACAAATCAAACATTTTCATTCTTTAATCATGTTTACAGAAAATGAACTGTCGGTGTCATCAAAGGATGTTTATTTGTGGTATAAATTAAGCAATTAGGTAAGTATGTAATTATAAAATTATCACGGTCATTTTCAAATAAAAAATCAAAGGGAGGATAAAGACAAGGTTTTCACGGGTTATCGAGTAATCAAGGTAAGTGTTGTTGCTCAATTGTTAAAGTGTGTATATATGCTGGTGATTTTTTTGTATTGTATCATCTTTATGAAAACAAATCTGTGGAAATATATTTATATTCTATAACTGTTTCTAATCATTCAAAATGCCTTCAAGACCGCGAAAAAAAGCCAAAGGTGAAAGTTGGCCTTGTGCTGTGTGTAGTGTGAACTGTTCAATTGGATCTGTTCAATGTGACTCTTGCTCTAAATGGATACATGCCCAGTGTGAAGGATTAAATGAAAGTGACTTGCAATTTCTATCTGGAATATCATACATGTGTCGTATCTGTATCAGTGTTGAGGACAGAGATTCTTACAGTTACAACAGTGCTCTGTTCAGGCTGAGAGAGGTAAGTTACCTTATCAAACTGTTTTTATCTATGTACAAAGTTTATAAGATGAACAGTTTAGTGTTTATTATTTAATGTACAATGAGATCGGGTATCGGGTCCGTTCGCCCTAGTTACACGTTCGCCCTGGGTCCGTTCGCCCTGGGTTCGTTCGCCCTATATTATCATGTGCATATCGGGGTATGAACAGTTGATTGTTCACACATATAAGCAAATTTGAACCTTAAGTTTTCATTAATTAATATAGTAAGCAATCAGTGAAAATAACTGGCCTATGTTACAAACACGCTTACAAGTTAAAGAGCGCCGTTTTGATTTTTCACACATGTAAGCAAGTTTGTACCTTAGATTTCATCATTAATTAATATAATAAGCAATTAGGGAATATTACTGGCCTTTGTTACAAATACGCTTACAAGTTAAAGAGCTCCGTCTTTTATATTTCGGTAACACTTTTTTGTTTGATATGTTCGGAATAACCTAACTGTGAATTATCACGTTTGCGTTCTTGATTTGGTAAACAATTTAGATTGGAATTTGCTACTCGCTCTCTTAGCTTACTAAACTGTTTTATTATAGTACATCAATGTATTTTTCCATATGTTAGAATTTGTAGCTCACCTAGCACAAAAAGTATACCGATGTGGTTTTGTGAAAAATGGGCTTAATGCGTGATACGGACTGCGCAATTCCTTAAGTATTTCTAACAATATACAATAGTTATTCTAAACAATATGCAATAGTTATTTTAAACAATATGCACTAGTCATTTTAAACAATATGCAATAGTTACTTTAAAAAATATGCAATAATAATTATAAAATTTTGTTAATTGAAATTAAGTAAAATTTTATTAATTATGATTAATTAAAATTATTAAATAAGTTAAAATGGAAATTTAAATATTACAAATATGTACACAATATAAAGTGCATCATTCATTATTCTATATATAAGCTGTATATATTAAATTTATAAATTATTTGTACATTTATATGTGTAATATAGTCATTAAGATTATGAGATTTTGAGTGTAACTTCTTGCGTTGTTTATGGTTCTTTCATTCAGCAATATATAACCACCGTCTGTCGGATTATCTAAATTCTTGTATTCTTGTCGATCCCTGCATAGGCAAATAAATTAAAAATTCATATGAACATCATTATATCAAAAAAAACATCATCAATATTCAATTTACTAAACTGATCAACTTCCAATAATTCTCGCGTGTATTGCGCGGTGTGAAGTAGCAACCGGCCTTTATTGATCGGTGTCGATTAATTAAGAGATTATAGAGATAACGATCTGTGTTAATTGATTGATTGAGTGTCGTAATTACCTAATATAGTTAACATTGAGAACAATTACTAAATCATATAGAAATTAGTTATGTAGAATATGATTATTAAGTTGAAACTATTATCCTAAAGTGTATACTTAATATTGATGCATGCATAAATCATGTTTATAAAACAGAACTGTTATTATCATTTTTTTTAGAAATTATCTTTAATATGATTATTAGCGTATGATTAAGAAAATAAACATAAATTATGTAAATGAAACAAAGCGGTATATTTTAAATTGATGATTTTTTTTCAATAGATTTATGTTGCTGTCATTAATAATCCGTAATTAAAGAAAAATAAATTTTTTCATGTTTTTATTTTTTAAGCGTAAATTTAGACCGTATTACGAAAATTTAATAAAGACATACGTTTAGGAAATCTAGAGAACACAATTGCAACAATTTAAGTTTAAGGCTCACTATTTTTCATGTTGAACATTTCAATCGTGAATTAAGATGTTATTAAGAAAATTTATTATTATTTCAGGCAATAAACTTTGATTTGACATGAAAAACGTTATTTAAATAATAATATAAGAAAGTTGTAGACAAAAGCTGATATGTCCTTTTCAATAAAAAAGTATGACATCTTACACAGTTTTGCAAACGAATAACTCCTATACTTGTTCATTTAAATCACAAAATTCATTTCCGGCTAGATATTTTTGTATTAGCTTGAGAGCGATTTTTAAATACAAGATTCTGTGTGAAGGTGGATATTTAGAAATAAGATCCATTTTCGTATGACACTGCAAGTAGTCACTTTTTAATTCTAGCTTGCATTAGTTGCAATAATTTTATAAAGTGCGCGTGCTATTGAACGTTGAGTTAGGTGAGAGGTGCTGATATTATTATTCATCTTCTAAATAGTTTAGATTGCGTAAAGCGCACTTTCTTTCGATCCTGCTAATGATATGAAGTATTAATAGGCCAACTTCAGCATAAAGTGACATCGAATTTGTTGACAGTTTTACATTAAATAGTCTTTTACAGAACTTTCTGTGAATATTCGTTATATTCGCAGCGATATATAGAACAATTAGGTGGTATGCATATAACAACAACAACAACATCAACATTTATTAGCTTTTAAGCATACAATTGCTTTTTAGCCAAATGCATAATTTTACACAAGTGTGATGACACATGGATGATAATAATAATGAAAATTAGGTAATTATTACGAAAATTAGGTTATGGAAGAAGTTAATACAGATTTTACTAATTTATAAAATAATATATGTTCCTTTAACATCGATAATGACAGTTGTTAATAAAATAATGAGACAAAGAGTGCACTGTTCTACATAAGTAGTTTCACTTTAACGTTGATATAGAAAAATTTAAAAAAATATGACTTTAAATATGTTTTTCGAATATCTTTGTATAATGGACATATTAATAAGAAATGGTATTCACTTTCTACGACATTAAGATTACAAAATTTACATTTCCTGTTATCAAGAGAAATATTGTGATATCGACCTCGTTCTATTTCTAATCTTTGTGATGATAGGCGGAATTTAGTTAGTGCTATTTTAAATTGTTTTGTTGTAATTATATCCAGATATTGTTCTGTATTAAACGTATTCTTGATGCGGCAATATGTATTTAGTCTTGATGAATTGTTGATCTCACCAGTGTTGTTTGTAATGATCAAATAATCGTTGTTTTATTACAGTATACTATATTGATAACTGATACTGTTGCCACTGTTGCTACAGGTGTTATTAACAAGAATGCATCAATACACTCCAGGCCCATTGTTTGTATAACACCTTTATGACGCTGATTGGTGACACGCGTATTGGTTAGTGTATTGCATACGAATACGAATATACATACATACTAAGTGTTGTCTAACTTTGTGTATTGGACGAAGATTATAAGCTGAACGTTTTGATTTAGCTTTACTTTTCGGGTCTGAACTGGTCTTATAAAAACGTGTCTTTGTCTATTACAGGCGTCTGATGTTAGCCCTGACCATCTCCATGCAGTTTGTGTTCGGGAAAAAACTATGATGCCACCAAACTTACAACATCAAGAATCATTTGACAGATCACAACTAAGTGTCGACTTTACAGCACTTGCCATTCTTGAGTCTTGCCAGGATGATGTCCAGAATGATCACCATCCAATTCTTACCAGGGGTGATGGCAATTGCTTATTTAATGCACTGTCAATTAGTGTCTGTGGTAGTGAGCGTTTAACTGAAGAAATCCGTGTGCGCACATGTGTAGAAATGGTGTTGAACAAAGAGTATTATAATGCTCAGGAATATGCAAAAGACTTTTTCTTCGTGTCCGAATCGTATGACGACAGCTGTCGTCAGTGTGCTGCCCCTGGTCGTTGGACAAGTCCTTGGATAATACAGGCAGCATCAGATGCCTTGTGTAGAGATATATATTCCGTATATCCAAAAATGAATGGTAAATCTGACCAGACAGCAAAAATCCTTACTCGGGTATGTGTCTTCATTTTAATTGTCACACTTTTAAGCGAAAGTACATTTTTTAAACTAGTTGCTACTTTCTTTCTGAGAATAAAGCCCACTTGCGTATGCTATTTTTTATTAAAATCTTTTGCAAAAAATATGGTCTGTCACGTTAATGATTTACTGGTTTCTTTGGCGTTATTTCATTCCTGATTTCGAACGCTTAATAGTTGTTGCTTGTATAGCAATAGAATTAATTAGAACAATGGACTTATTTCTTTCACTTAAATACGTACATATTTTAGATTCTGTCTGTCTGTTTATTATCATTTCTGAATTTTATATCCTATTGCTATTGTATTGTTTTAATGTTGTTTGTGTTGATACATATATGATGCATTGAATTTTATTATTAAAAGTGATAAATATTTCAAGTTTTGTTAATAAAATCAGGGTTCATTTTACTCCAAAGTAATGAGCTAAATAGTTGTTGTGTTGTATACCAATATAATAAAATGGAACAATGGACTTCTTTTCACTTAATTAAGTAATTATTTCTGATTATTATATCCTATTGCTATTTTATTGTTTTAATTTTGTATGTGTTTATACATATATGATGCATTGAATTTTATTATTAAAAGTGATAAATATTTCCAGTTTTGTCCGTAAAATCAGGGTTCATTTTACTCCAAAGTGATAAGCTAAATAGTTGTTGTGTTGTATAGCATCTTTTTGCAGGCTAGAATTCTTAAATACCTCCTTAGTGGTCATTTGGACCTCCTTAGTGGTTCTTTAGAGGTCCTTAGTGGTACTTAGCGGTCCTTAGTGGTCCTTAGCGGTCCTTAGCGGTCCTTAGTGGTCCTTAGTGGTATTTAGTAGGACCCATTCAGATGATAGGTAGTCACCTAGACTCAGTTTTTTACTTTTGTTCTTCTTTAGTAATTTAACTTTTTCACAGCATTTTGAAATTTTTCTCCTTAGGCTATCCCTATTATTTGCGTTGAAGTTATATTTTTCTATGAGAATATTTGAACATTCCATATCGCTTTTACAATTCGCTCTCAACTGCATTAGTTTTTGTATCGTCAAATTTTTATCATTTTGAGGTTCCTCGAAGCATGGTTGTGCTTCTGCCATGGCTAATCTAAAATTGATAAATGTTCATCTGTAAAACTTTCATGCGATAATTAAAATTAAACAGAAAAAAAAATCGGTTACTTCATTATTTTTTAGGGGAAAGAATCAAGTGTCTTTATGATGATACTGTAATTACTACAATGCATCTTTTGATTTTCTTAAATTGTATTTACATAATTGTTGGTACAAGTAACAAGAGTGAAAACAAATTTCATTTTAGATTTAAATTAAGAAAAAATCCTGATTTTCGCTATGTAACATTCATGAAGAATAGTAATATTGGCCAGTGTGGGGGTCGAACCCACGTCTCCGCATTATTAATACGACACTCTAACCAACTGAGTTAACTGGCCGCATAATACATGAATCAATTTATTAGATTTTAAACGTTAAATGTTTCCCAGCAAAAATGAGAATATTTTCATTCACGATTATTAATTTATTAAACAATTTAAGGTAAAAAAACAGAACAAAATACAAACACAACAAACACAAACCTACCGTGTATGAATTCTGTGTATCCTTCTTGCAGCTCTCGAGTTTAAAATCAAACCGAATTCAACGTGGAAAAAACACCGTGAAACATGTGTAAAAACGGAAAGATTAATGCAAAGAAACATTTTTATTCTTGAAAAATGAACATTGAAAGCATGGCAAAATATACAGCATATAAGCAAGTCAAAATACAGATTGATTGTTGATATTATGCTATACTTAAACACTATCCGCAATCATGTCAGCTCTACTTTCACTTTCAGTATGTCCAAATTTCTATTACATTACATGGTTATAAAATAAGCTTTTTGCCAGTAAATTAGGTAGCACCGACATTATCAACACACAAGCAACAATAAAAAACACTTTATCCACACTGGCATACATCCGGAACAGTATCTGACGGTGACAATAATCTGTCATACCCTTTTTATTCGTCTCGAAGAATTGACAGTTACTTTATTAGTTTGTAAACAAACTACATAATGGATTTTTTTTTTAATCCGAGAATATTCGTCGAAATAAGGCAAGTTATAAATTTTGGGACATGATATTTACAACTTGTATGCGCATTAAATGTATTTAAAATCGTTACGATTCGGCCCAGTTAAATCGAAAATAAAGTTGCATTGTCAATACTGAAATAGCGCTGACGACATACGTCCGCCATGACATTACGCCGGGTGGGAAAATTTTCATACAGTGGTCTCATTTCGCCATGCTTCCGCTGATCATTTCAAGCGCAATTGGAATAATAACTATTGCAATCGATTCCTGAAAAGTTTACCTTTCTAATGATACCTGGCCGAAAAAGAAATTTACATGTTTTCTAGTCTAAATTCTCGACATTGTTTTTGTTTATGTTACATCTCTGCAGCCGCAGAACGCAGAAAATTCGGCCGACCACCATCATATAGATAATTTTGTAACGAATATTTTGATTGGATAATATCAACCAATCAAAAACGGAATCTCCGCGGAAAGCACTTATTAGCAAGGGTATCCTCCCGAAAAAGCACTGAATCGCGCGTCATCGACTCGCTCTCGATTCAATACTATTTTTGTCTCACTATTGACGTCACGTGACTGAACACCCTAGCTAAAGAAACTTAAGCGTACATGATTGTTACTGGTTGAGTCGTGGGTTCTGTTTGATTCGTGGGTAAAGAAATCGCCTGAAATCTCGCGATAGAATTTTCGCACATGATGCAGTTCGTTACGGAAAAATGTTTTGACACGGTCACCCTTTTTTTCCGATCAAAAATGCGTCCAAAACAAGTAAATAGTGTAATTCATCATAACTTGATAGATCGGTATGAAATATTTCCCCATTTATGTATTGTTCATATAGTGTTTTAAAGTAACACAAACTCGTTTATTTAGAAGTATTTACCATGCTACATCGTCTGTTGACATTTTTTCACAAGAAATTAACCTGTCCTGCAAGGTCAGTTTAAAGGCTATTTATAGTATGCAAATCTTGAAATTCTGGCAGCCAATCAGAACCCACGAATTAACCGGAAGCTTATTTTCATGATGGTTGTTTGACACTATCAACACAGTCGATTATTTTGATGATAAAAGACGATAAACATTTGGAAAAAAGCAACAAATCTTAAAGAAGAAAGGTTAATTATTATTTTCATAATGAGTCATGGTCATATATTTATAAAATATTTGTAATGTAACAACTTTATGAAAATTACCAACGACTCAACCAGACTATAGTATACAGTTTATATAGTATTGACAGACCTGTACGCTGAAGCTAACCCCGTATCGAAAGTCAACCAGAGTCGTAACATATTTATGTCATGCTATAAATCAAAGAAAGCTCATTTTCTTGGATACATTTTTACATATATTGGTGAATTAATATAAATTACTGCATCGGGGAATATCTTAAAGGATCAAATGTTTCGAATGCATCTTACAATAGAATAAAATAACTCTAATCAGTCTGAAATTCACAATTTTGACGCCATTGTCGCTTTGTCATGTGACGAGTTTTCATTTGGATACTTTCGGATCGACCTTGACATTTTATGCTGAAATGGTAAACAGACTTTCGTTTTCTGAAATCTATTATTTGTGATTAACAAATTAATCTGGTGGATTATAAGACTGATTTCATTGTGAATCAGGTACTTTAAAATAATATTCACGTTGAGTTTGTATTTACACTACAATTTGTTTACAAAACAAGCAAGAATAATCTTAAATACCGAAAAATGTCATTCTGAATTTGAAAACACCTGAGCACATGGTATGTTACTAAAAATAGAAATAACGTAATATGACCGTGAAATCTCGGGAGATTCGCATTTCAATGAATACGTTACATCGCTGTTTTTCTCGATATGTAAGAGCAAAATAGATAAATTTTAAATGTTTAAGATAGTATTTTGGGAAAGAATATATAATTTAAATGTGAAGAATGTCAATCTTTCCGATCAAGTGGTTGATTTGGACCAATAACTGCATTTAAAAGCTGTTTTGAACCGGTCTTTGTTAACTGTCAACTTTTCGGGAATTTCTGGTTGACTTTCCTAATGGGGTTGGTCCATAACTATAAAGTCATGCCAGTCAAAAATCATAAAAGCGACATTTAAAGTTATGGTAGCCAGAACTATGTAAACAGTAAAGTGTAAAAAGGCTTATTTTTCACATAGGAATAGTTCAATAAATATTATGGCAAATACTTCAATTTATATGTCAACGGGCATGTAAATACTTGTAGAACAGATAAGTAAATGCTAATAAAAAAAATATTATGCAAAATGTTGCTTTTGAAGAATTATACAGTGCATGCATGAAATTATCAAAATAACAAACGGAGTTAAATTGAACAAATTCCTTTGGTCAAAATATTGTATACACTTAATGTTAGGTACTACAAATGAAAAGTCCACACAACACACACCAACAATCCTAAAATATCCAAAAGAAAAACATCAAAGAATGTCAAAAGTTAACAAAATAATTGGGAAACTACTTTTAGTATGGTGGACTTTCCAGTGAACCTTTATTGTCAAATTTACTTATTTACTCGCAATACAGTACTCATTATAGTCACGAAATGACACTAATACAAAAAATAAACTATATTACCAAAAGGCATAAACGTGTATTGTTAATTTGAAATATATAAGACTCGGAAAGACGACTAATTTGCTACCTTAAAACAAATTACAACATGTTTATGTCACTGCTCGAACACCATACCTGTTCGTCAAACACGTGGGGCATAAAACATCCGGTTTAAAGGAAGCCTACATAACAATATTTTAATTAACGATCTAGGCATAATATTTATGGGATCGAAAAATTAATTATACAAATATTGGGCACACGTTACTCCTATAAATATGAGGTCGATTTACATCGACCTCATATCGTTTAACATTATTTTGCAATAGCATCGTTCCGACATGAATTCATGTCAGAAGCTTTAACGGCATCAAATTCATATAACAGCAGGGCTCGCACTGTCGTTCGCCATTTGAGCCATTTGCGAAAATATTGAGAAATTGGCTCAAGAAAATTCTGATTTGCGAAAATGTCAAAATCTTTCAAATCTTCATTGAAATTATCCGCCATTTAAATCCAGACTGGTTTTCTATAGTTTTCTCTTTGTTTCATTAAAAGTGTTCGCAAATTGAACAATAAACGAAAACCGTTCTGCACCAGAACATGAGACATCGGTTGACCTTTTTGTTATTGAAGTGCACGTGGTAGCTGGCCAATCAAAATTGAGTTCGCTCACACATAATATTGGGTCAATCATGCGTAGACACTTGAAATACACAGTTGATATTGTCGTCTGCCTACAATTTATCGGCCGATGGCAAACGTCGTATTTAAAGATAAACAAATGACAAGAGCAACAATAAATAATTTCTCAGCTGATCACTTTAGACCTGTCTACCGACTATCGATCTGAATTAAAGGATGATCATTAAATAATTAGTTCTATGTTGATGATGTTACACCTTTCTGACGATTATTGACGTTATCGTTTGAAATAAAAGGTGATAATTAAGTTGTTTTACCCAAAATCTATGCTATTGTAAAGAAAAATGTCAACCAAATGATATATTTATTACGTATTTGCTAGGCTACCAATTTTCATTTTCTGCAAACAAACGATATGCAAATTCTATTTCAAGTGCAGAACGCGTACAATTTTTCGGACTGTCGTTTTCGGATACACTATTTTTCGCAATCTCCACGCAAAGTTGTCGTTCCTTGCTCTCACATACAACTCTGCGAAATGCTCAGCTTGCCATTTTGTCTATAAAATAGGTGAAACCGAACAAACGCATTCAATGTATATTTGATTAGATATTTAAGATCGCATGCATTAAATTAAGAAATATGACTTTTAAATGTACGATAAATCGTGCAAAAACTTGTGAGTTTTAATGCAACTCTTTGGAACTAATTTATTGCCCATTTACGCAGATGAAATCATTCGACGCACTTCACAAATGTAAACAGTTGAACATATTTTTTTGAGTTACGTTAGGAATTGCTAGACGTGTGTATGTATGTTGGTTTCTTAACATAAAAAAAACATATCAATTTTATAATAATGAATTAAGACTGATATAAGATATCATGGTATGAGATGGTTTTCTTTAATGCAGTGAATGCAATGTAACCGTCGTGAAAGAGATTGTTTAGTATTCTGTAACCTCAATGATGAACGCTTAAAATGATCATGACATAAATGAGACGCTTTCATAACAATAGTTCGTTCTGAGCCCAACACAGAGGTGAATGTAATGTAACCATCGTGCAAGAGATTGTATTTTTCGCCGATTTAAATTTATTTTCGGAGTTCTTTATAGAAGAAATAGAATGCCGAATACACATGCGGTAATACAGACGATATGGTTTATATTATTTCGAATTGTATTCACTTGAAATTGCAATTGGAAAGACTATAATAAAGAACAATTTGTAAGTCTCTGGGTGGGGTATGGGGCTTTGCCCTTTATTCCTGTTGGGTTCCTGGTTCTAAGACCCCCGGCCTAATTTTCAGGATTTCAAATTCGGGACAACTTACTCCACTGTTAAGTGTACATGTAAAAATTAAATTATGTTAGTACTTTGAAAAGCACCATAATAATTACTTCTATATTGAAAACTGCATGTTATATTATATGTGATATGCCCTTGTTGTCATAAAAAGAAATATGAACAAGTTGATTATATATATTATTATTCTAACACCACTTTTCGCTCGCCGAAAAACGAAATTTGGTTGGCTCAAAGAAATTTTGGGCCAGCGCTAGCCCTGTAACAGCACAGAATAATCATGCAATAAATTATTAAACATAAAATATAAACATTATTTTACTAATTGCACTAGAAGAATGTTTATACAAACTTACAAGTAATGATAGTCCAGACCTTAAAACACTACCACTGTTCAAATTCCATATTGTTGCCATATAGCACTGTGTAAATTGAAAGTTGCATAATGTTACCTCATTGGTCGGTTATAAATACATTGTTTCTCTATATAAAGTATTCGATTTAGACGAAAATAATAATTTACGTGGAATGTCACATTAGTTTACCATTAAAACTTTGATCTTGCCGTGTGTGTTAATGGACGTTATTAATTATGTTATACTTATTTTTGTATTTCATTAAGAATTAGAACGTATAGCCCTTTTTGTTAACTGTTTTAAGCAAACGATTAGCGGCTTATTAAGTTAAGACACGCAAAATAGTTAAAGCGACACTTTCATTTAAAGGTTTAATGTGAACAATATTAAATGAAACCTTTTTTGGTATTAATGTATTTTATTGACATGTTAAATTCGATACTTAAATTAAAAAGGTGTTTAGTCTTTAAAAAGATGTCGCTGATATTGTTAATTTCAATAACTGTTAATATTCTCAATGTCGTATAAGAAATTGAATAGTGTCACTGAGTTGTATTCCCGCCTAAAATCCGATATCGTAAAACGCGCAACGGTTAAGAATAAGGTCTGAATACGTTTAAGTATTCAGATCTGAATATCAGCAGCTGTGCCAGCTGGGAAGCCCTGTATGGATTTAACAACCGCAAGCGAAACAACATCCTTTTTTTATGTCCCCCACTATAGTAGTGGGGACATATTGTTTTTGCCCTGTCTGTTGGTCTGTTTGCAATAACTTTTGCTAAATTGAAGATAGCAACTTCATATTTGGCTTGCATGTGTATCTCATAAAGCTGCACATTTTGAGTGGTGAAAGGTCAAGGTCATCCTTCAAGGTCAGAGGTCAAATATATATGGCCAAAATCACTCATTTTATGCATACTTTTGCAATATTGAAGATAGCAACTTGATATTTGGCATGCATGTGTATCTCATAGAGCTGCACATTTTGAGTGGTGAAAGGTCAAGGTCATCCTTCACAAGGTCAAGGTCATCCTTCAAGGTCAAACATCATATAGGGGGACATTGTGTTTCACAAACACATCTTGTTAAGTCTTGCACTTCGACTTCATGATCACAGAAATAACATTGAAATCCCCAAACCAAGATAATATTTGCATTTAGAGTAAGAAGTATGCACAAGAGTTAAATTGGTTGATAGAACGAGAAAGGGTAAGTTATCTTAAGGATTTAAGTATAGTGTATGTCCATTAATACAGTGTCGGAGACTTTTTTCGCTTTTAATGAACTATTCGATTATCAATATTATGTTTCGATGATTATTATGTCTCACTCATAATGAGCTTCTCCACCTTTATTCATGATTTAAATTTTGTTCATGTACGTTTATGTATGTTTTGTTTACTTGTGAGTGTGTGAGTGTGAGCATAGGGCTGGTGTGTATTTCTGCAATTTTGTTTTCTTTTTGTTGACTTCTTATGAAAATATGTTGTTCTCGTGGGCCCCATATGGCGTATTACAGCGTTTTTTATCCTTCTTTAACTAGTACCGGGGAACGGTACCTTTCCCAAAGCCTACAGGAGGCTTCCCAATTTTAGCACCGGACCTTTCCCAATCTCGATATCTACCGTTCCGAACGATTTTAGGTGCCGTTCCCAATAGCCAGTGCCTTTTATTTTCGCTGGAAATATCTTTTGATATTGTCGAGCCTTTCATTTTCGGCCATTTATTTTCGCCGGACATTGTTGCGTAGAAAGTAAACAAAACTTTTCAAATGGGGCGCAACTCTAACCACTGTGTAAAATGTGAATGGATTACATAACCGCGACGAGTGATCGATATTTCCCGTGAAAGAATTCCATCGCTAAGACCAGTCTTCCTTACATCAATAAACTTTCTCAACACTAATTTTTCGTTGACATTAAAAAAAAACATAACCGTATTGAGTTAAATGCGCATATTACTTCTATGTATAGTTTTTTAAGTGTCAAATCCGGACAGTAACTATTCGGATACGGATATAAACAAATAAAAGTTTAACATAAAATTAAAAATAATGAGACATGGGTGTAAAATCCTATAGTTATTTACAACATATACATAAGCATTTAATGGCAGATGATCTTTATATCTTATTTGATGATTTGAAAAAAAATCAAAACAAAATATAAGACTTACCTTTGCAAATTATTGTTAAAGCATTCCACTCTAAAAAACTCATTTTGGTTACGTGTGACTATTCTCACTGTCTATTGTTAAAAGATGTCAAACCAGTACAAAATCGATTGTTGTTGTTTTTGTTTAGTTTTTAAGTTTTTAATTTAACTCACATGAAACTTTGCAGGGCTTGTAAGACTTTTAAGGGCTAAAACAAAATTATTAATATTATTTTTTATGCAACCTCAGTGCTTATGCCTATCACTGGAAGATATTTTTTTCCAATTGACGGGCACATTCTAACTGAAGTGGCAATAACACAATTTTCACATGACATGATACGATAGTCATTATGTCAAAATATCATAACTGTACTGTTGTTTTTCTGTCAAAACCTAGAGTTTAAAATGCTTTGTGATGCAGAATATAGCCCCTAATGATAGATTACATGCATTTTAAAGGTTCCCAATTCATTGATTTCACGACTCGTTTTTTCCCAATTTGAAGATTTCACGACTCGAAAAATTCCCAATTGTAGGGGTACAGGTACCTTTCCGCTTTGGGGAAAAAAACGCTGTATTAGATCGAAATAAACACCTATCATATATTCTTTAAAAAAATGTTTTATTAACCCTTTCCTTGACAGGTACGCGTTTCTACGACCCTATCGATTCCCTGTCAAATACGCGTATCTACGCCTGTATCGATTCCATGTTATCTACGCATTTCTACTACCCTATCTATTACTTGATATATACGCGTTTTTACGCTGCACGATTTAATTTGCTATTTAAATGCTTAAAATGACGTTTTAAGTGTAACAGAAATGCATATACACCTGCGTTCATCATTTTTCTAAACTGTCGAGTAAACATCCGGTAATGTTGCTATTTAAAGTTCTGATGCAATTGGCGACCAATCAAGACGAGGGTTTACCATTTGACATGCGTAAATCACGTTCCGGGATGTGCGCGCTTTGGGCATTTCGTAATGTCCTAAAATAGCTGCTATTCTTGAACCGTATTTAATTTGGACATTTTCCGAAAACGTATTAATAACTGGGTTTAAATCGATTTCATTCTTATTGTTTGATTCCATTATATCGTAAATGTTTGTTTCCGAGATCATATACGAGAATTACATCGATATGTTAAATGGCAAGACTCAAATGTTTTTACAAACGACACGTGCTTATCTAAAGTTTGTGTTTCGTAATACACAGGATATTGGATTATCTGTGCTTGATTGGGCAATAAAACAAAGACGCAGTCGGCAGTCTTTAATATGCCTTTGAACTGACCAACATAATAATTAATAGCGCACGTGCTAATCTAACATTTAGGGATAAGAAACACGGGTTCTAGACACTTTGAATAAACATGTTTACCGGACGCAGCAGTAGTCTTCAGATGACGTTGGCGCGCGTGCCATGTTACCTCGGCGTTTTGTAATTTGGTACACGAATACACGGGTTTGTCGGCGACTTCCGGGTTATAAAGTTATATGTCGGCGATCAGATTATAAACTGGAGTATTTGATAATAAAGTAGCCGCTTAAAATTGGAATTTTGCAAATAAATACACGAACTGAAAACTTATTGAAGACGCCGACATTGCCGGATTTAGATCGGTAATAAAATGCAAAATGCAAATTAATTATATGAATATTCATGGCACATTATGCAACATCCAATTAAATTGTTACCGGTATCTATAAATGTTTATAAATCATTTGGTGAATTAATGTAATAGAAATACCAAGTATTGTACGAATTTTATAAGAAATAATACAATTGATTTTGAAAATGCACGAAGTTGTTTAAGAAACTCTGTGTTTTTCTATAGTTATTTATAAGAATTTACATGAATATTGAGGCTTGCAGAATGAATTTATAAACTAAAAAAATCTTCAAGAAAGAAGAATTGTAGTTTGGAAAGTAAGAAAAAAAATTAATATTCCAAAATATAATTATTTGTATTTGATTGAACACACCAACTTCGCAAAGTTTCTATTTGAGCTGGAAAGAGATTTGCATTTAAACCCAGTAAAACACACAATTGTCAACTTTGCATGACTATAATTGACCAATAGATTAAGGTAGAAACATACAGTTAACACCACAGGAAAGGAAATTTTATAAGCTTAAACTTTCATATGTGTATTTTTCAATAATATTTCAATTTTTATGAGAATATCAGGTTCAAAAGCAATGAGGGTCATAAAACAGCGTTTTTCCAATAATGCCCGTAAAGATGGGGTACTGATATTGATAAGATGGCTATCAGCCACTGGTCAGCAGGCAGCTAGGTCTTGTGGTAACTGGAGAGGCTTATATTGGCTAAATGGCTGTCAAGGAAAGTGTTAAAGGGGCCTTTTCACAGATTTTTGGCGTGTTTTGAAGTTTGTCATTAAATGCTTTATATTGATAAATATAAACATTAGATCTTAAAAGCTCCAGTAAACAATCAAGAATAAAATTTAAAAAAAGGGAAAAAAAAAAGTAGCCCTGGAGGCCTGGAGTAAAAACCAATTAGACCGCTCGGCCATCCTTCCAAATATATATAAGCGACCTATTTTAAGCTTTATATAAGCAATCTTCGTAGTTTTACAAAATTAAACGACAAAAACAGAATTCTCCAAATTATTCAATCGTTTGGCGTTGCAACACTTTATAATTTTCTGGTTTTTAAATCGCCAAAAGATGCATATAATGGCTATATTAGACCATGGTACAGGCTTTTTCCGCCCCATGCCACGGGTCCGAAATTCGGCCCCATTCCCAATGCAAATCTGGTAGTTTTTTTCCCAATTGAAAAAAAAATATTCCCAATTCCCAAAAAAAAAAAAAAAAAAAAAATTTTTTTTTTTTTTTTTACCTTAAAATATATAAGTTAACCTGATCCGGTGTAGAAAATAGAAAGTGTTGCATAATTTAAGAATCTGTTGCCTTGAATTTGTTTTAAAGACTGTAAAATATGTTATTATTATTTAAGACTTTCCTTATTTTCCTCAAAATCCGGCGCTTCGCACGATTTTTTTCAACTCAAAAAAGGCCAGGCCTTTTCCCCAAATTCAGATTAAAAAACCTGCAGTTATCTCACATGTTCATAATACTTTGTAAAATTTTAATAATAAGTTATCAAAATAGTCGTTATTTACCAGTTAACGGCTTCTTTGAAATATAAGAAACACTATTTACATGCGATAATTTTTCCCAATTGAGCCAATTTTGCGAATAATTTTTTTCCCAAAATGGGGGTTTTCACGACGCGAAATTCCCAAAATTTCAGTGTGTCGTTTTCCCAAAATGGAGCGGAAAAAGCCTGTGGTAAATGTTCAGTATAACTGTTTCCTCACAAAAAATCATAACTAAAATGAAAATTTGCGAATCTGAAACAACTTTTTTCAATTTTGTCAATTTACCAAAACGTAAAAAGATCCCTTTTAGTATTATGCCGTGTTTGCTGTCAAACACATTTTTATTAAAGAATACATTTCATAACGTTGCGCAACAATTAATGATGCATACAACTGGTAGTTTAAACACACACATAAAGGTTTCATTTAATTTAAGAGTACAGAAAGCTAAAAAGTGATGTGGTTTGTTGTACAACAACAATTGGTTATGTGTAACCTATTCAAAAAATAATTTCGTTCAAGATAATTCAATGTATTTCTATAAATGACAAACACACTTGGTGTTGTGTATATTTATTATGTCCCCCACTATAGTAGTGGGGGACATATTGTTTTTGCCCTGTCTGTCTGTTGGTCCGTTGGTCTGTTTGCGCCAACTTTAACATTTTGCAATATATTTTGCTATATTGAAGATAGCAACTTCATATTTGGCATGCATATGTATCTTATGAAGCTGCACATTTTGAGTGGTGAAAGGTCAAGGTCATCCTTCAAGGTCAGAGGTCAAATATATGTGGCCAAAATCGCTTATTTTATTAATACCTTTGCAATATTGAAGATAGCAACTTGATATTTGGCATGCATGTGTATCTCATGGAGCTGCACATTTTGAGTGGTGAAAGGTCAAGGTCATCCTTCAAGGTCAGAGGTCAAATATATGTGGCCCAAATCGCTTATTTTATAAATACTTTTGCAATATTGAAGATAGCAACTTGATATTTGGCATGCATGTGCATCTCATGGAGCTGCACATTTTACACAAGGCAGGGTCTTCCCCAGGCCATTTAAGCGCCCCTTGCCGGGGCGCTTGAATTTCGAAATTAGAGTCCCCGGGGCGCTTGAAATTTTCCGATCAGTGTATTCTTCAGTAAAAGAAAGTGGAGATTGTCAAAAAAAATCGAGGTTTCCCTATCAGTGTATCAATATTCCCTGTTTTAAAAGAGCACTCGGTACCTACTTTCACAAGTAATCGCCATAAACACCACATGGGGTAATGGATAATCCACTGATAAGAGAATTGCATGACGCGCGTATCGATTATTCTAGCCACATTACACGGTCATTTAAATGCTGACAAGGACGTATCTGGTAACTTTCCAGTCGTCAAACTGTGAAGTTCATCGTCCAATCGGTAACGCGAATGCTTATTAGGGCGGGGTTAACTATCGACCATTATTTTTGATTGACGTCGGGCATGACGTACGAGTTTATCGCAGCTTGATTAGCAAGAAGTCGTACCATTTGAGTAATATAAAACCGGTTATTAGTACAGTACAGAACATTAAAGACGGTTTCGGGCATCATCATCACACCTTTTTACTGTAAACAAGTGTTACCTATGACTCATAATACGAGAAATTAATTGCAAGTGGTAAACAATTAATTATTATAGCGAGTAAGTTGTGCAAATGACTCCCGGTTACAATTATGTGATAACAATTTATTTAATTCCAGTACATGTATATTTCAACATGTCCATTTATAGAACTGATTCACCTCGTTTTTCTGACATTTATTCGACACGTAATGCGCTTTAACAAATTTTCGTTGAATTAATAAAGCACACTTGTAAATGTTTCGTCCGATAATCGATAGTTAGAAGACTGATGATGGCAACCGGTCGTGATCCTCGTGGACAACGTGAATTTCATGCATAATTCCGTCAAAACATTTATTCGACTCGTAAAGTGTGTAAACAAATTATCGTTGAATTTATAACGCAACGGTTAATATTTGTTGAAATCTCAAATGAGAATAATTAAATTTGTAATCCGAAACTCATTACCGTAGGTCGATGTTAACGCGTTTTTAATCCGAAACACACTTCCGAATGTAAATGTTACCGCAACGTTAAATATTTTTGCTTCAAATTAGCAGTGCAAATTTATTTTGTGTCGAATCTTTTTTTCAATTAAAAAGAGCGCGAAAATTATGTAGCATGTACAACGTCGCGTCTATTGCATACAAATGGTGTGTATTGAGCGTTTTAACAAGCACGTGCTACCGTCGTTTTCCTATAGCAAATTGAGTTCAACTTAAACTTCAGTTTTTCTTGTTAAATCTTTGCTTATGCATAAAATTATCATTAATTAGACATAAATGTGAGCGATTACCTCTTAAATGTGTAAAAATTGTGCTTTTAAACCACTTATGTAAATTTTTAAAAATAAACGTACACACCACACGAAGTGTGTTTGTCGTTTATAGAATTACATTGAATTATCTTGAACGAAATTATTTTTTGAATAACAAACCACATCACTTTTGAGCTTTCTGTATTTTTTAATTAAATGAAACCTATATGTGTGTGTTAAAACTACCAGTTGTATCACGGAGTGTATATTGATAGGAGATGATTCGAGTATTTGACCCTTACTGTAGTAAATTCAATCTTATGCAAAAACTATTCATTCGATTTTATTGGTTTATACGTTATCTTGTTGCTTATTAATTCCTCTTTCAAAAAATATACGTGTTAGTATACTCCCGTTGCTATTAATGGATTTATAGCGAGATAAACACAAGAAATACACATTTTATGTTTTACGACAGCGCGTTTTACCGTGTTGTGGCTATCGATCTTGTACAATTAGCGTAAAGCGAAGCGCCGAGGTTATACATTTTGATGTACCCACTCACGTCTTTTGTTGAATTATAGTTTCATTTCTCGGCCGATTTTGACAAATTATATATCATTAGAAAGCTTACGTTCCGTAGTAAACAGATATATAAAGTATATATTAAGTGTTTCTTCTGATTTCGACAGCCCGGCGAGTTATAACTTTAACTTTTGCAAATATCATACCGTATTGGAGTTTTAGAATCTAGATTTACGGTTGACATGTTCGTACTTAATACCAATTTGTAGCGTTTATATTTGGAGTTCAGTTTTAAAAATTACATCTTGCTTAGGAGAATAGAATTCTGTATACGATAGAAAAAAATTGTTTAAAAAACGAAAGTAATTAAGGAATGAAGGCGGAAGAAAGTAGCGCGCGTTCCTAACGCACTGAACTGATGCTACGATCTTGGCGATTATGCTTTGGCTTAGAAACCGGCCATTGAATTTCCTTTGCCATGATTATTATATTTTTGATGGAATATATTGTGGTATTTTGTTCACGAAACATATCAATAAAGCTTATTATAAATAAATCTTAACAAATTAACGATTTCAGCTCTTGTTTATAACACAGAAAGGGTGATAACTTTATGATGAAACAGCTTTTATAGTGGATCCTCTCGATTTTATTCGGCTTTGCATGCATACTTGAAATAAAATGGGTGTCAAAAACATTCATCGTTTGCTGTTAATTATCAACGAGGGACTTATGTATAATTATATGAAATGTTATTTACCTTAAATTATCAATTTATTAAAGATTCTTGAATATCACGGTCGGTGTTACGCATTTCGTATTTTGACATTAGGGCATCATGTCCAACTATTCAAAATCATATTTTTTTTCACTGGGACGGTGACGGCTTAGATTTAGACAGGCAGACAGATAGTTTATTCAGACTTATACAACAGTACATCGTCTTCAACTCAAATATATAAATTATTTTTAGACGAATTGTTAGGTGATTACACATATAGCAGTGATGATTCTGAGAATGTTGCCATGTTTCTTATCCGTGTAATCTAGAGTCCGCGGTTTGAGCATTTTTATCGCGGTGTTCAATAAAAGATATCTCAATAATCTTGTTTATCGATAGATCTGTGGTTTTATTGCCCCTGTGTTCAGCACAAACCAATTATCTCTTTATGATCAGATACTGTGCCGACCAATACTAAATAGCACTATGGTGTCATACGCCACAGCAGGGACCTATACTTGTGATCATGGAGTCTTAGTGCAAGACTGAAAAAAGTATGTTGTTTCGCTTGCGGTTGTTAAAGCTAAAACGGGGCTTCCCAGCTGGCACAGCTGCAGATATTCGGATTTGAATACCTAAACTTATTCAGACCTTATTCTTAACCGTTGCGCGTTTTACAATATCGGATTTTAGGCGGGAATACAACTCAGTGAAACTATTCAATTTCTTATACAACATTAAGCATATTAACAGTTATTGAAATTAACAATATCAGCGACATCTTTTTAAAGACTAAACACCTTTTCAAGTATCGAATTTAACATGTCAATAAAATATATTAAGGCCCAAAAAAAAAATAGTCTTGGTTCAGGGAACCCGACCGACCCTATTTTTTGCCCCCGACCCTAACGATTTTTTGGTCCATGGAAAAAAATCTGATGGCGAAAATGCTAAAATCTCGTAAATTTCATTGAAAACAGCCACCATTTAAACCTGGATTGGTTTTCTATATTTTTCTCTTTGTTTCAATGAAAGTGTTCGCAATTTGAACAGTGAACAAAAACCGGTCTGCACCTGTATACGAGACATTGCTTGACCTTATTGTTATTGAAGTGCGCATGCTAGCTGGCCAATCAACATTGAGCTCGCTTACACATGAAATAACGTTGTTGAACTAGAAATGGCGCGGCAGAGGCCGACGCGTATCCCCACGCCGAATGTTTGACCTAGGTGTGCCCCAGGGTTGGTAATGGGGCCATGCATAGCTGAGATTGACCGTATTGTCATAAGAGAAGTTCATCATCAATTAGAAGTGAATTGGTGTAGAAATGAAGAAGTTATAGTAAAAGGCAATTTTGGGTGGGTGTGACACATGTGGGTATGGCGCCCGAGGGTTGGTAATTGTGCCATGCATAGTTGAGATTGACCGTATTGTCATAAGAGAAGTTCAGTATCAATTTTTTTAAGTGAATCTGTGTAGAAATGAAGAAATTATAGTAAAAGGCAATTTTGGGTGGGTGTGGTCTATGTGGGCGGGGCCCCAGGGTTGGTTATGGGGCCATGCATAGTTGAGATTGACCGTATTGTCATAAGAGAGGTTCAGTATCAATTTGAAGTGAATCGGTGTAGAAATAAAGAAATTATAGTAAAAGGCAATTTTTACTATAAAAAATAAAATAAAAATACCTTTGACCTTGAAGGATGACCTTGACCTTGACCTTTCACCACTCAAAATGTGCAGCTCCATGAGATACACATAGATGCACAATATCTTCAAAATTGCAAAAGTAATGGGCAATGTAAGTATTCTGACAGACGGACAGACAGACAGACTGACTGACGAACAGACAGACAGACAGACTGACGCACAGTTCAAAAACTATATGCTACCCTTCAGGGGAATAAAAAAGTTTTGGCGAATGTTTAAGTTTTCGGACAGACGGACAGATGCCATATATCTGACATTTGACCTTGAAGGATGACCTTGACCTTTCACCTTTCAAAATGTTTAGCTCCATGAGATACACATGCATGCCAAATATCAAGTTGCTATCTTCATTATTGAAAAAGTTAATGCCAATGTTAAAGTTTTCAGACTGACCGACAGACGCCATATATTTGACATTTGACTTTGAAGAATGACCTCGACCTTAAATCACTTTTCACCACTCAAAATGTTCAGCTCCATGACATGCACATGCATGCCAAATATCAAGTTGCTATCTTCAATATTGAAAGTTATGGCCAATGTTAAAGTTTTCTGACAGACAAACAGACCCAATATATTTGACATTCGACCTTGAAGGATGACCTTCACCTTCACCTTTCACCACTCAAAATGTGCAGCTCCATGAGTTACACATGCATGCCAATATCAAGTTGCTATGTTCAATAATGAACAAGAGCACCTTATAATGGGTTCGGCGCTCGGCTGCGGGTACATTATTGAATAAATGAAAGCTTGTAGGAATTTGTTTTTTGGAGGTCAAAGTGAACTTTACCTTTTACTGTATGACCCCAACATTTTTGTGGCGTGTAGAACTCAAGGTGCATGTACATATGAAGTTTCAAAGTTGTAGGTTAAAGCACTTTGATTTTAGAGCCAATGTTAAAAAAATTTACAAAATTTAAAGGTTTGCCGACGGCCGACGACACGACGATCTGGCTATGACAAAACCTCGGGATTTGTCCGAAAACAACAAAGCTAAAAATACGTTATATTTAACAAAAAAAGGCAAAGTGTGACGGAAAGACGGACGGACAGTCCGATCACTATATGCCCTTCTTCGCGGGCATAAAAAATATTTAGTAAATCTGGTTGTCGGTCCTTTTAAGTATGATAACTTACATACAATTTTGTCTGTTTGGGTTTCATGTCCTGGATGTAAATGAATGTTTTAGTTTAAATCAAGTACATTACAAGCAATAAACTGTTTGTTAGAAATACAGAAATGAAGACATAACATATTAACATTAGCATTTATTGTACATTTTTATACATCAATAAATCATTCTGATCGGATTTCAATCATTATTTTGTTTCCCTTTTTCTTCTGGTTCTTCTGTGACATCTGCAGTTGCATTATTATTCGCATCAGATGTATTGTTGTTAGGTTCTTCAGAAAATTGCACCAGCATCTCATCATCACAATCATCAAAGATATCGGTCTAAAAAACACATTATAATACACAATAATAGGAATGTTATTACACCAGGTTTGCCACAAAACAGATAAATGAAATGATGATGTATAAATGCTACAGAATTTCTGTATGACATGTCAATGTTTTCCCAACATGAATTGTTTAGTCCAATAGTAATTGTAGCAGATTAATAGTTTTTTTTTATTTTGAGAAAAATAAATAAAAATTGTAAGGGTATGAGGTATTTCACAGCATATAATAAAAATGTCATATATATACCTGGGTGTTCAATGATGTGCTCGTGCATGGCGATTCCCTTGCCTTTTTAGGTGAATACATTTGTACATAACAAGTATCCGGTACTTTCCTTTTTAGAGCATGCTTCATTTGCTGTTGTCTTATTTCATCTATTTGTTTATGCCTTTGTAGGCAATTTGCAACAGATTTAACATCTGTTGCCGCCCTGTCCAATAATGGTAGTATTTCCTGTGTTACAAAATTGCTACTAGCAGGAGGCAGTGACTTAATTAATTTTGTAAGTTTATAACCCATTGCGCAAAGATTAGTTTCCGCATTGTTCAATTTTGTAATGTTATTAGCATTCATTTGTGTATCTTAATAGCTTAGTGTCCAAGTTAGAAGTGACCAGTACACAAAGGAAAGGGTGGGAAATCACTGGTCAATTCTGACTGAACAATTACATAAACTGGACTGTTCCTCATGGACTTCATGTTTATTGGGCATTTGTTCCTCATGGATTTCATGATGTTTACCGGTCATCACTTGGAGGCCCATACATGAATAATATTAAATTTGGTGTTAATAGTATGGTGTAAAATTGTTATGTGTTAAGGCAAGGCCTCTATTTTACTTTTAATAAATGAAATTCTCATGGCATCTATTGTATAAAACAGTTTAAAAGCCACTGTGTAGGCTGAAAAATGTCTATCATTTAATCATGTTTGTGCAATTCCATTTTCGAACGATACTCTTTTAAATTGTTATACGTCGCGAGTAGACTGAACTCCATTTTGCAAAAACTGTTTTCCGCGACACACATTAACTGTGCATATTTGAAAACAAAATATGTTTTGGTTGTTTCTAAAATGTAGTCTTTATCATTGACAATAACTTTTAATTATTCCTATCAATCTATATGATGTCAGTCGTTTAATCGATCGCTATTTGACATTTTCATACTTACTTTTCACTTCACAAAGCCAAAGGTGCCGATTGCAACCGAATCAGCAAAGTAATACGAAACAAATTAGAAAAAAAAGAATGTTATTGGACAATTGACAATCGTCATCCAATGACATGGCTCATTTCAAAAATGCTTTGGCAGAATGTAGCAGTGTAATATACGGATATATTTATTGGGCTGCGGGGATTTCGGGCCGGGTAAGAAAGCCCTGCTGAAATGATAAAGGTTATATAAATGTTATAAAAGTGTTTGTACTCAAAGGATTATGCAAACCGGTAGCATATGAGATATCCTCTTGAACCTGAATGAAATGCCAACTTTACATTGACTGTATATAATTTGTAAAGAGGCTTCAGTATACAATGTTTAGTAAATTATCTTCAGGCTTTAATATGAAGTGCTATTGTAAACGATAAAATGGAGACCATTGAAAGCCAAAACTCACAAAGCCAAAGGCCCCATTTGCAACTGATTCAACAAAGTAATAAAAAAAAAAAAAAAAAAGTTATTGGACGATTGAGAAACGTCATCCAATGACATCGCTCGTTTCAAAAATGCTTTGGCATAATGTAGAAGTGTAATATGCGAATATATTTATTGGGCCGCGGGTATTTCGGGCCGCGTTAGAAAGCCCTAATGAAATGATAAAGCTTATATATAAATGTTAGAAAAGTGATCAAAATTTTTGTGTGTATGGAAAGGCCTTGTCCATATACACATGCATAGCAAATATGAAGGTTATATGTCAAGGGAAATAGAAGTTATGCGACATTTTCAAAACCTAAACGCAGATTTCGAAACCTAAACGCGGAACCCTAAGTTCAATGTGAAGGTCACAGGGGTAAAAATTAGTGTGCGTATGGAAAGGCCTTGTCCATATACACATGCATAGCAAATATGAAGGTTATATGTCAAGGGACATAGAAGTTATGAGGAATTTTCGAAACCTAAACGCAGATTTCGAAACCTAAACACGGACCCTAAGTTCAATGTGAAGGTCACAGGGGTCAAACATTTTGTGCGTATGGAAAGGCCTTGTCCATATACAAATGCATAGCAAATATGAAGGTTATATGTCAAAAGGGACATAGAAGTTATGAGGAATTTTCGAAACCTAAACGCAGATTTTTAAACGTTAACGCGGATCCTAAGTTCAACGTGAAGGTCACAGGGGTCAACATTTTGTGCGTATGGAAAGGCCTTGTCCATATACACATGCATAGCAAATATTAAGGTTATATGTCAAGGGACATAGAAGTTATGAAGAATTGTTTAAACCTAAACGCAAAGTGTGACGGAAGGACAGACAGACGGATGGACAGTCTGATCACTTTATGCCCTCCTTTGGGGGCATAAAAAGAAAATCAGTAGAAATGTGTGTAAAGCATTATATCAAGAAATAACCATATCATATATATATTTATTATCAAGATGTGTAATCACAAACGTCACATTCATTAGGTTTGTCTGTAGTGTTTATTCTCTATGTGCCTTCAAATATCCACTCCTTGTTTTCTCTGTATATGGCTGACTTGCCTATATTCATTAAATCCCTCACTTTACAATTTAAATAAAAAAAGTCTATGTTACAAAATAAAATGGTTTCATCTCAGTGTCTAGCTAAAAGACGGTCCAGGGACTTCTTTGTTTCCACTGATCGCACTTCTGTTCCTATCAGGGAATACGCCGTCATAGTGATTCCCATTGGTATGATGTAGATAAAACATACCATGGATTGGGAGACCATCAACTGCTGGATCCTGTGGATGAAGTTGAACCTTCTGGATTTCAATCCATTGCCAGTTTTGGGATCCTTGTGGGTACTGTTCTGTATATTCCCAAATGGAAGTGTCAAAGAATGTTGCCACTGCCAGAAGTTCAAGTTCCGTTCCCCATGTTCGTTGGCGGCGCATCTTCCCGATGTGGCGCTTTAACCCCTCTTGTCCCTCACCATGCCAGTCAACGAATGTATTTGGATGTGACTCCTCAAAATTGCAGATAACCTGCCGTAAACAAAGATGGTACTTTTCAGTCCCCAGTAGCTGTTTTGAAATGGCCCTAAAAAAACAGTTTCCATCTGGTTCTGTTGCATCAATAATACATGGACATGTTTTTTTGCGCAAATTCCTCAGATATCCCCTGTATCTTATGTCAAAGAGCTCTCTGTTCACTACTGGATCGTGAAAAACTGGAACACCAAATGCGTTGGCAACTAGTGAAGAGTCCTCATCAGTTGGCAGAGTGAAACCTGTTATCACTTGTGAGGTGATATCATGACCTGTTATCTCAAGGTCATCGGAGACTTCTGCAGTATGTCGAGTGAGGACTCTTATTGGCTGTTTAGTGTGGACCTTCTTCTTTTTCTCCCTTTCAGGCTTAATGAGAGTTGGTGTTTGAGACACAGTGTGTTTCTTGCTCCTCAACTTATGAAGATCATCCATGTCACCTGGAGTGGGTAAAACACAGAAAACAGCATTGTGGTCTGTAAAGTAGCATGGAAGTGTGCCACATTGAAGCATTGGCGAGGTGACATTTGTGTAGATGTGGTCTAAAATTGACCCACTTGTATATGTTGGATCAATGATCAGCTGGTGGATGTTGTTTTCAGTGAATACTTGCTTCAGTTGGATAATTTTGTCAGAAATGTCACTCTGCATATTGAAGTCACCAGTTATAACACACCTGCCACCCATATCCTGAACATACAGCACAAACTGTATCAACTCCTCCAGAAGCTGACTGAACTTTGTGTGTACTGGCCGATAGACAATGCCTAGGAATAGTTTGTTGTCAGATTTTGAAATTTCATAATACATTGTCTCACACTGGTGGATAGAGAACTGAGGCAGAGATGTTACATTCAGATCCTTTTTGATGTACAAACCTATACCACCTTTGTCATTACATTTTTCACAAGAATCATCTTTGCATGAATGGCCTTTATAACACTGTTTTCTGTCCCTTCTATGAAAGTTGAATCCTGGAAGGTCTACTGATAAGCTTGTGTCATTTGGTTTAAGCCATGTCTCAGTAACTGCGATAATGTCTGATGTCAAAAGAGCTTGGTTTGCTGATAGATCTTTGATGTGCATTGGGAGCGACCTTACATTAATATGGCTTACTTTAGTCCAGTTTTTGCTTGGTAGGCCTTCTAATGGTGACTGTACCACTTCTTTAGCTTTGTGGTACTTCATCCGTTCCATCTCACGTTTAACTTCAGAGTCTGCTAATACTTTTGACTTTTCAAAAGAATGAAGATGGAGTCCTTTCAGAGTTTTAGCTCTACTCATAGCAACATAGGCCTGGCCACATCTAAAGGTGCGCTCAAAGGAAACAACAATGTTGTCTAATGACAACCCTTGTACCTTGTGTATAGTTGTGGCAAAAGCAAGATTTAGAGGGAACTGCTTTCTGGTAACTTCTATGGCACCTTTCCCATCAAGATTGAAAGTTGCCTCTGCCTTTGTTATGCCAACTGCTCCAAAAATTGGAGTGGGGAAGGTCTTCATTGTATGTATTCCTACTACAGGATCATCAAATTTAACAAGGACACAAATAATTGGGCAAGTAGGGTCATTATTTTGGTGAACAAATCCAACAACTTCTCCCTGGGCTCCATTTACAAGTTTATCAGCCACATCTATATTCTTTAGCAACATGATCCTAGCCCCAACTGCCAGTTCAAGGGTTTCAGTTAAACCACCTGTGTCAGATACTGTTCTTTTTGCTGTGCTGACCTTTGCTTTCTGTGTACCCAGATCTCTTTTACTGTCAATGGCAGGTATCACCTTAACATCTTTGGTCATTTGCTTCAGTTTTTTCGCATTGTGTTTATCAACATCATCATTTGTTGCAAATACATGTAAAGCACCATGTGGGTAGTTTTCATCTTCACTTGCTATGATTCTTGACTGTAGTAACTTCTCATCTTCATGTGTCATATGGCTTTGGCCTAGTCGTACACGGTTTAACAGTTCAGCAAATAGTGCATCTCCTTTTTGTCGTTGAATTTCAGTTAGTTCTATAATTTCAAAATAGTCTTTCCATAGATGGTTAGGGTTCAACCTTGCATGTGGATCTGTTGGAGCTTCATAAACTGCCCTCTGTTTTACAGGTTTTAATTGGTAAAAATCCCCTACAGCTAGAACACAAATTCCACCAAACACTGTTTCTGGATTTGCAACTCCTTTTATTTGGTTCAGTCGTTTGTTTATCCAATGGAATAACTTATCACCAACCATAGAAATCTCATCAATGATGATGACTGTTAAATTTTCTAAAGCCTCTCGTAGCACTGCTAGTCTCTCATGACTGATTGGGGGGTCTTCTGCCATGTTACCTCGAGTAGGAAGAGCAAGTGCATGGTGAATTGTCATGCCATCAATGTTTGCAGCTGCTATCCCTGTAGGAGCAGTCAACAGAACAGTGGTTTTTTCTGGCGAATCACAAATTGGTCTTAGCTCCCTCTCAATCATACTGACCAGAGCTCTAATAAGATGACTCTTTCCTGTGCCTGCACCACCTGTTAAGAATGTGTAGAAGGGTGCATGAGTTGCAGCTTTCTTTGTGGCATGTACCTCGTCTCTGCACCACTTCAACACACTTTCAAAAAGTTGTCTTTGGCGTTCATTCAAGGATGATACAAGTCCAAAATATTCTTTGGTAGACAGCATCTTTGTTTGGTACTCAACACGAAATGACTCTTCAGTTTTCTGTCTTTTAGGTTTGCCTAACTCAGGAATGTTTTGAAGGGATCCTATAAATTCATCAGCTTCAACATCTTCTGAGAACTTTCCTTCCTTCTTATCTTCTTCTTCATGTTGTTGGCCTGATGCTAGCTCATCCCACAAATTTTCAGACAATTTGCCAATATTGTCCATGGCCATATCCAGTGCCTCAGCATTATGTTCAAACACTGTCTGGTTTTTGGAAACAGTTTCACTTACTGTTTCATGGAAATCTTTGAATGATTCTTTGTCACCTTTCAAATCTGTATCCTCATTGCGCCACGGGTAGTACAGCATCAGGAGGGAATGGTAATGTCTGTCAGGTGATTTCACTGCTGAGAATCTAGGCATTCGTAGAATTGCTCTTCTAGTCTTCCTCAGCATTATACCCATGTTGTTTTTCAACTTTATCTCCCCTTCTTCTCCACTATCAACCTCTGGTATCTCTAATATCTCATCTTCGTTGTTTTCATTCTTGTCTTCTGACTGTTTTTCAGATGAACCTTTCAGACAATACATTGTTGCAAAGTCTGCTAAACATATGTTTTCCATATGATTTGGCCGAGCTGCATACCTTTCAATCATGTTGCTTTCAAATATGTTTTCTGAGTCTGGTGGTAGGGCTTGTAGCTTTTTCAGTGACTTCAATATTCTGATCCTCTCATCTGGCAGTCCACTGTTGACGAAAACCGTAGCTCTGCTACTCCTCTTCAATGGCATTGAAGTAACTCTGTAAACCGCTTCCTGGGCACTAAGCTCTCGATGTGTAAGAAACACATTTCCCAGTTTCTTCAGTTGTTGTCGTATTGTGTCATCCTTTGTACACTCTTTTGATGCTGTCTTTAACAGTTCTCCCATCTGCCTTTCTCCTTTGCTGACATAAGACAGGATATACATTGCACAAGCATATGCATTGGTCACGTACTGCACATCATGGTTGGCTGACCAAATCTTCAATAAATCCGGATTGTAGTTATTGATTCGCGTCTCCCATGGGCACCTGCGCAACATGATTGTTGGATTTCTAGGGGCGACCTTCAGTTTCTGCATGTAGCTTTCTTTGCTCACATTGACTGCAGTAAGGATATCATCCAGTGTTCTGTTATTATCTTCAACAACAGCATCCTGTACAAGCTTGAGCACCTCAGCATTCTTTTCTCTCTGCTTGCATCTCACGTTGGGTTCAGTTTCATCATCTTCAGGTGGTCCTGCTATCATAGTCTCATCTGTAGGTGGCTTTGGAAAATGGTATCTACAATTACTGGTGTGAGACTTACAGGAGCTGGAGTGACTGTGAGTCTGCAAACTGTTTACCAGGTCATGCAGGGGAATATCATCTTTACATGGCAGTTCTGCTGTTACATATCTATCGATGAAGTCACATATATCTTTCTCTGTGTCTTTTCCAATCTTTGGAGCATCTTGGACCCAAAACAGGCAGTGAATATGTGGGCTACCACGTTGCTGAAACTCTGTTCGGTAGAAGAAATCTACTATTTTGCCTAATGGATGAGCATCAGTCAGAAGAACTTCTTTGAAGAATTTCTGTACTCTGAAGTCAAAATGTCTTGCTGCTGTTACTGGATTACGGCGTAACCACAAGCACTTCTGCTGCCAATCCATGTTCTCTACATCAGTGACACTCAATGTTACTCCATACTGCTTGGCAATAATCTGTATCGTTTCAGGCCATTTCAAATCTGCAGCTGAAAATGAGCAGAACCAGGTTGGAATGTCGAGTTGTCTCACCATTGCATTCAGGTCATGGAGTGTTTTCACCCAGTATGGATAGGACCCCCGAACATTTTGAAGAAACCTATATCCATCATTGTGTGCCAGGTCATCTTGTAAAGTGTCTGTGTGACAAAGGTAACCTGCTGTCAGCTTCTTTCCACCTGTACAATTGCCTTTTCTCATAGCAATGCTTATGTTATCTAGTATCTGTCTTGCTTCACAAAGGTATTGAGAGAAGAACAAATACTCGATATTCTGGGCAAATCTGGCATCAACATTAAGCATCCTCTGATTAAAATACCGCCTCATGGATAAGTTGACGACTCTTTGACAACTAAAACCAAACTTTCCAGATGGGAATAGTGTTGGGAAACCCAGAACCTCACATTCAGGGTCAGAAAAAAAACTGATTGGCTGCTGGCCTTCACCTGGAGCTAGAGAGTAGATCTCTTTGCCAGAATATGGGAGTGTTGACGGTTGGAGGCATGTATTGTAAGGAACACCTCGTAGTTTCATGATGTTATCTTCCTCATCTTCACTCTCGCTTTCTTCTCCTTTCTCAACATGTTCTGTATCATGTTTCAAATCAGCACAGTGATCATTGTCTTCATCTTCTGAGTCATTGGAATCACTGTCCTCACATGCATCAATGAGCTTTCTATCAAGTTCAGATGCTTGTTCTAACCAGGTGGTGTTGACAATGACATCTTCATATTTTTCATTATTATCTTTCAGGTATTGTAGTGCTGACATGACATTGGCTGGTCGTATCGACTGGTGCATTACATGACCTTTGTATTTTAATTTTCTCTTGAGTTTAATGCCAACCAAACCACAATCAGATGGCAGCCTGGGAAGCAGAGACATTACATCATCCAATGAAGATGGAACATTGACTGCTGGTCCTTTTATTCCCTTTTGACCCCCTCTGGGTAAGCTCACTATTTGCATAAATGGAATTCTCCTAGACAATAGACGTTCTTCCAATGGATTAAGGTCACACAAGTCAAATGGCTGTTCTTCAACAAGCAGATCATTCGCCTGTGCTTGTGAAGGCATTCTCCCTTGTTTTAGGGCTTTGTGACATGTGCTACATATCCACTCGCATATATCCTTGTAGCCACTAACAAAACCAGTCAAACACTGCTGAACAATTTGTCTATTTGTACCATATTTTGCATATTTATCACCTGGTACATGTACAACAGACTTTCTGTATAAAAGACGTTTACAGCAGGTGCACACAAACACTGGTCCTTGCTGTATTGATTTCTTGAATTGTGCACCAACATATGACATGTCACTTTTCAGTTCTTTCATTTGCACTTTCTTCTTTCCTTTTAGTTTTTGTTCTCGTAGTCTTTCATTACGTTTCTTTACTGGATCTGATCTATACAATTGTTTGCTTTTATTTTCTGCTACACTTTCTTTTTTTCTATAATCACTATCTGATCTTAGAGCTCTCTTTCGTTTAACATCTGCAACATTTTCTTTTTCTTTATTTACACTATCTGATCTTAGAGCTCTCTTTCGTTTAGCTTCTGCAACATTTTCTTTTTCTTTATGTACACTATCTGATCTTAGAGCTCTCTTTCGTTTAACATCTGCAACATTTTCTTTTTCTTTATTTACACTATCTGATCTTAGAGCTCTCTTTCGTTTAACATCTGCAACATTTTCTTTTTCTTTATTTACACTATCTGATCTTAGAGCTCTCTTTCGTTTAGCTTCTGCAATATTTTCTTTTTCTTTATGTACACTATCTGATCTTAGAGCTCTCTTTCGTTTAACATCTGCAACATTTTCTTTTTCTTTATTTACACTATCTGATCTTAGAGCTCTCTTTCGTTTAGCTTCTGCAACATTTTCTTTTTCTCTTTTTTCAGTGTCTAATCTTAAAACTCTTTTTCTGAAAGTGTCTGCTTCCTTCTCTTTCTTGTTTTTATTACTTTTTGATCTTGATAAACGTTTACGTTTAACATCAGCCTCATTGTCTTCTTTTTTTGTTTCACTCTGTGACCTCTGAGTTATTTTTCTTTCAGCTTCAGACCTTTTTATAGCATCAATATGATCTTCCTCCAAAGACAGCCTTTTCTCTTTTTCTTCTTTATACTTGGACAGTCTTTTGGCTTTCTGTTTCCAGTTAGTTATGGATTTCTTCTGTTTCTTTGGACCAGGATTTTGCTCCAAGCCCGCTCTGATGAGTAGTAATTCAATCAAAAGTCTGGCCATGGCTACTCAGGATCTGACCATGACCTTGACCTAGTGACATAAATATTGGTGTTGCATTTAAACCTCAACAAGTTGCATCTACATATCAACCCCTGTGAAACAGGGTCATGAACTTCATGAATTTATTCATGAAATTATTAATGAATCAATTCATGAACAAGATATTCATGAAAAGCAAAATTTAGGTTTCAAAAACATTTATAAATCATGAACTTATTCATGAACAAATTCATGAACTCAAAAAGGTTAATGAATATCTTGAAAATATTCATGAATAAATTCATGAACAAAATATTCACGAAACAAGAGATGTGTTTGTCAGAAACACAATTCCCCCTACTGCGCCGCTTTGAAAAAAAAGACCTTTAACCTTGAAGGATGACCTTGACCTTGAACTTTCACCACTCAAAATGTGCAGCTCCATGAGATGCACATGCATTTTTTTTTTTTTTTTTTTTTACCTTGGATTACCTTCACCTTACCCACTCAAAATGTGCAGCTTCATGAGATACACATGCATGCCAAATATCAAGTTGCTATCTTCAATATTGCAAAAGTTATGACCAACGTTAAAGTTTTCAGACAGACACACAGACGGACGGACAGACGGACGGTCCATATACACATGCATACCAAATATGAAGGTAATATCTCAAGGGACATAGAAGTTATGAGCATTTTTCAAATCCTAAACGTAGATTTCGAAACCTAAACGCAGACCCTTACTTCAAGGTCAATGTCACAGGGGTCAAAATTTGTGTGCGTATGGAAAGGTCCTGTCCATATACATGTACACATGCATACCAAATATGAAGGTTATATCTCAAGGGACATAGAAGTTATGAGCATTTTTCGAAACCTAAACGCAGATTTTTAAACCTAAACGCAGATTTTGAAACCTAAACGCAGACCCTTACTTCAAGGTCAAGGTCCCAGGGGTCCAAATTTGTGTGCGTATGGAAAGGCCTTGTCCATATACACATGCATACCAAATATGAAGGTTATATCTCAAGGGACATAGAAGTTATGACCATTTTTCGAAACCTAAACGCAAGTGTGACGGAATTTCAGAAGGACAGACGGACAGTGCGATCACTATATGCCACCCTACCGGGGGCATAAAAAGCAAAATGCATGTTTCATGAACGTCAGGAAGTTATTCATGAACATATTCATGAACTCTGAAACAAAAAAGTTCATGAACTTTATGAATTTGTTCATGAACAGGTTTCACAAAGATATATATAGAACTGTTAAAATACAAGTTGATTAATATTTAAACAGGACAGGGGTCGACAATTTTTATTTCAGCAACTTGCCCTGCAGGGCGAGTAGCTTAGAATTTCCACTTGCCCTGCTAAAATATGTTCATGCCGGGCAATTTATTGAAAAAATGCAATAAATCAGTAACTAATATGTTTAATTGTGATTTTCTATGGGTCATCAAATAGAACTGTTAGTGTTAACTCATGAACTTCAATAAAGTTTATAAACTGTAATAACACACTTTTAAATTGTTTGTTTTTCATTTTGTCCTCATGGTCACGATCATTATGATTACACTTAAGGAGCATTGGAGATTCCGAAAGGCATTTTGTTATAGTCAAACAAGCTTCTGTGTGTACAAAAAGGCGGTTTTCTCTTTGTCTTTTTCGTCCATTAAAACTTGCCAAAATCCGCTCTTTAAATCTAAAGATGTGAAGAATTTAGACGAATTAATTGGCAGTATTAAAAGACCGTATATCATACTGTATTATAGTATAGGACACATTCACAGAACATACCGGTATCAGCGCTTAACGGGAACATGACTAATTTTAGGGCAGTGTGCAATAATCAACATCTGGTTAATTTCGCAGATTAAACGTTGTTTTGTTTGGCAAAAATGTTTTAAAGCTTTAAATTGTAATCTTTTCGGCCAGAAATGCCACTCGCCATGCAGGATGAGCGCTGCCGGAATATTCACTCGTCAGGAGCCGATTTCTACTCGTAATTACGAGCGGGCAAGTGGATTTGTCGATCCCTGACAAACAATTGAACTATGATAATAACAGAAAAATATTATTTTATTCCCAGTTTAATATTTTCATTAACATATAAAAATATGATTGGAGGATCTTCATTTAAAAGAGGAAGACGAAGAATAACACCACAAACAGACATGGAGAAAGCCTGTCGGCCATTGCCGACGAACATTTAACAATGGACAAAATTGTCACAAAACCAGGTTTTCAATTTGAAAAACAAGATGTGTTTGTGAAACACTATGTCCACTTTTGAGCGATTTTGACCCATAAATTTGACCTTTGACCTTGAAGGATGACCTTGACCTTTGACCACTCAAAATGTGCAGCTCCATGAGATACACATGCATGCCAAATATCAAGTTGCTATCTTCAATATTGAAAAAGTTATGGCCAATGTTAAAGTTGGCGCAAACCAACAGACAGACCAACAGACAGACAGGGCAAAAACAATATGTCCCCCAGTATATACTGGTGGACATAACAAGTCTGATAAAGGGAGACAATTCAAAATGTGAATTGTTACCCCCCTTGTGTAAGATTCAATATATTTTTACTCATGGCGACCTTGATTTCATTTAGAAAAAAAACAAGACATGTGTTTGTCAGAAACACAATGCCCCCTACTGCGCCGCTTTGAAAAAAAAAATAAAAAAAAAATGACCTTTTACCTTGAAGGATAACCTTGACCTTTCACCACTCAAAATGTGCAGCTCCATGACATGCACATGCATTTTTTATTTATTTTTACCTTTGGCCTTGAAGGATGACCTTGACCTTTCACCACTCGAAATGTGCAGCTTCATGAGATACACATGCATGCCAAATATCAAGTTGCTATCTTCAATATTGATAAAGTTATGACCAACGTTAAAGTTTTCGGACAGACACACATACAGACAGATGGTCAAAATTTGTGTGCGTATGGAAAGGCCCTGTCCATATACACATGCATACCAAATATGAAGGTTATATCTCAAGGGATATAGAAGTTATGAGCATTTTTCGAAACCTAAACGCAGATTTTGAAACCTAATCGCAGACCCATACTTGAAGGTCAAGGTCACAGGGGTCAAAATTTGTGTCCGTATGGAAAAGCCTTGTCCATATACACATGCATACCAAATATGTAGGTTATATCTCAAGGGACATAGAAGTTATGAGCATTTTTCTTAACCTAAACACAGATTTTAAAACCTAAATGCAGACCCTTACTTCAAGGTCAAGGTCACAGGGGTCAAAATATTTGTGCGTATGGAAAGGCCTTGTCCATATACACATGCATACCAAATATGAAGGTTATATCTCAAGGGACATAGAAGTTATGAGCATTTTTCGAATCCTTAACGCAGATTTTGAAACCTTAACGCAGACCCATACTTCAAGGTCAAGGTCCCAGGGGTCAAAATTTGTGTGCGTATGGAAAGGCCTTGTCCATATACACATGCATACCAAATATGAAGGCTATATCTCAAGGGACATAGAAGTTATGAGCATTTTTCGAAACCTAAATGCAAAGTGTGACAGAATTTCAGAAGGACAGACGGATAGTGCGATCACTATATGCCACCCTACCGGGGGCATAAAAAGTATGATAAAGGGAGACCAACTCAACATGTGCATTGTTACTGATTGTTCAAAGTAACCCCCCTTGTTTCAAAATCAATCTATTTTTAGTCGTGGCGACCTTGACCTTGGAGATATTGACGTAATTATTTCGCGCAACACACCATCCAATGGTGGCGAACAAATGTGCAAAATGATTTTAAAATCTCACAATGAATGACATAGTTATGGCCCGGACAAGCTCATTTATGACCATTTTTTTCCTTTGAACTCAAAGTGTGACCTTGACCTTGGAGATATCGACGTAATTCTTTCAGGCGACACACCGTCTAATGATGGTGAACAAATGTGCCACATGATTTTAATATCTGACAATGAACGACAAAGTTATGGCCCAGACAAGCTTGTTCCGCCCGCCAGCCCACCCGCCCTCCGACTTTCGCCAATGTCATTACCAGCTTTTTCCTTTGGAAAACCTGGTTCACAAGAGCTGTCAGAGGACAGCGCGCTCAACTATTCGAGTGCTTGACAGTATAACTTAAGCCATCATTGAGAGGGGGGGGGTATAATGTGGGTGTGTGGTCATTTAATAGATGATCTTTCAAAAAAAAGGGAAAAAAAAAAAATGGGGGGGGGATTATGGGGTGGGGCAGGGGGGATGGTTTGGGTGGAGTGCATTGTGGTATGTCAGGTAAGTGTTGTTTTGTCAAAGTATGAATCAAATGTGATCATTAATAAAGAAGTTATGGCAATATAAGCAAAATGTTCAATTATTAGTATAAAAGGGGCCATAATTATGTCAAAATGCTTGATACAGTTGTCTGCTCTTGTTTATAGTTTGGGATCATGTTGGTAAAGAAGTATGCAAAATATGAAAGCAATATGTCAAAGGACATAGAAAATATTTGAGGTGGTACGCAAACTTTTACATAGATTTATCAATAATATGCATATTCTAAGTATCAAAGGGGCCATTATTCTTACAAAATGCTTGAGACAGTTGTCTGCTCTTGTTTATAGATTGGGGTCATGTTGGTAAAGAAGTATGCAAAATGTAAAAGCAATATGTCAAAAGGACATAAGAAATATTTGGGGTAGTACACACTGTAACATTTGCACGCTAACGCTAGCGGGAAACGGGAACGGCGATGCCGGGGTGAGTAGGATAGCTCCACTACATATATTTAATATATAATAGTCGAGCTAAAAATGATTTAACTGACATAACAAAATAATATTGAACGCAACAAGCCTAACGACTGAATAACGACCGATTGTGTCACGTAAACAAGAGCTGTCAGAGGACAGCACGCTCGACTATTCCGAGTGCTTGACAGCATAACGAAAGCCGTCATGGGGAAATTGTTCATATTCAATAAGGTCAAGGTAATATGGTCATATTCTAACTGAAAGAGGACCATAATTGAAACATTTTAATCACTTATGTTTTAAAGAAGTGGTACATTTTAGACAATTCAGAGTTCAGGTATATTTTCCATGTAATCTATTGAACATTTGTAAATACATAAAACAAACAAGGGCTGATTGTAAAACATGCATGCCCCCATATGGGCTGTCAGTTGTAGTGGCAGCCATTGTGTGAATACGTTTTTTGTAACCTTGACCTTTGACCTAGTGACCTGAAAATCAATAGGGGTCATCTGGCAGTCATGATCAATGTACCTATGAAGTTTCATGACCTAGGCCTAATTATTCTTGGGTTATCATCAGGAAACCAAATTTTCGGTTTCGAGTCTATGTGACCTTTGATCTAGTGACCTGAAAATTAATAGGGGTCATCTGCCATTCATGATCAATATACCTATAAAATTTCATGATCCTAGGCCTAAGCATTCTTGAGTTATCATCCGGAAACCATTTTACTGTTTCGAGTCACTGTGACCTTGACCTAGTGCCCTGAAAATCAATAGGGGTCATCTGCCAGTCATGATCAATGTTCCTATGAAGTTTCATGATCCTAGGCGTAAGCATTCTTGAGATATCATCCACAAACCATATTAGTATTTCGAGTCACTGTGACCTTGACCTTTGACCTAGTGACCTTAAAATCAATAGAGGTCATCTGCCCGTCATGATCAATGTACCTATGAAGTTTCATGATCCTAGGTGTAAGCATTCTTGAGTTATCATCTGGAAACCATTTTACTATTTAATTTAGAGTTACTGTGACCTTGACCTTGACCTAGTGATCTGAAAATCAATAGGGGTCATCTGCCAGTCATGATCAATGTACCTATGAAGTTTCATGATCCTAGGCCTTAGCATTCTTGAGTTATCATCCGGAAACCATTTTACGATTTCGAGTCACTGTGACCTTGAAGTTTCATGATCCTAGGCCTTAGCGTTCTTGAGTTATCATCCCGAAACCATCTGTCGGACGGACTGACCGACCGACCGACATGTGCAAAACAATATACCCCCTCTTCTTCGTAAGGGGGGGCATAACTAATAAGATAATATTTCAAGTTTGATAGCAATAGCTTTGGTGGGATGGTTGGCCACAGTCTTTCAAAAATAAAATAATAACAATAAATATGTGTTTTTTTAACCATGTTTCAAAAAAAAATCTTATTGGGTAGGGGGCGGGACGGAGAGGGTGAATAATGTGGGGGTGTGGTCATTTATTAGATGATCTTTCAAAAATAAGAAAAACAAGGGACAAAATTGTCACAAAACCAGGTTTTCATTGTGAAAAAAAAATCTGATAAAGGGAGAAAACTCAAACTGAACTTTTGAAATGACCAAACAAAATTAACCCCCTTTGTAATTTTTTTTTTTTTAAGTCTATTTTTAGTCGTGGCGACCTTGACATTGGAGATATTGACGTGATTCTTTCGTGGGACACACCGTCCCATGATGGTGAACAAATGTGCCAAATGATTTTAAAATCTCACAATGAATGACATAGTTATGGCCAGGACAAGCTCATTTATGGCCATTTTTGACCTTTGAACTCAAAGTGTGACCTTGACCTTGGAGATATCGACGTAATTATTTCGCGCGACACACCGTCCAATGATGGTGAACAAATGTGCCAAATGATTTTAAAATCTGACGATGAACGACATAGTTATGGCTCGGACAAGCTCATTTATGGCCATTTTTGACCTTTGAACTCAAAGTGTGACCTTGACCTTGGAGATATCGACGTAATTATTTCGCGCGACACACCGTCCAATGATGGTGAACAAATGTGCCAAATGATTTTAAAATCTGACAATGAACGACATAGTTATGGCCCGGACAAGCTTATTCCGCCAGCCCGCCAGCCAGCCAGCCAGCCAGCCAGCCAGCCAGCCAGCCAGCCCGCCAGCCAGCCAGCCAGCCAGCCCGCCCGCATTCGCCAATCTAATAACCAGTTTTTTCCTTCGGAAAACCTGGTTAAAAAGGGAAACAAAAATGGGAGATCTGGGGTGGGGCATGGTGAATGGTTTGGGTTGAGTCCATTGTGGTTTGTCAGGTAAGAGTTGTTTTGTCAAAGTATGATTAAACAAGGGACAAAATTGTCACAAAACCAGGTTTTCATTGTGAAAAAAAAATCTGATAAAGGGAGAAAACTCAAACTGAACTTTTGAAATGACCCAAAAAAATTAACCCCCTTTGTAATTTTTTTTTTTTTTTTAAATCTATTTTTAGTCGTGGCGACCTTGACATTGGAGATATTGACGTGATTCTTTCGTGTGACACACCGTCCCATGATGGTGAACAAATGTGCCAAATCATTGTAAAATCTCACAATGAATGATATAGTTATGGCCCAGACAAGCTCATTTATTGCAAATTTTGACCTTTGAACTCAAAGTGTGACCTTGACCTTGGAGATATCGACGTAATTATTTCGCGCGACACACCGTCCAATGATGGTGAACAAATGTGCCAAATGATTTTAAAATCTGACAATGAACGACATAGTTATGGCCCGGACAAGCTTATTCCGCCAGCCAGCCAGCCTGCCCGCATTCGCCAATCTAATAACCAGTTTTTTCCTTCGGAAAACCTGGTTAAAAACCTGGTTAAAAATGATCATAAATAAAGAAGTTATGGCAATTTTAGCCAAATTTAATAATTTGACCTTGAGAGTCAAGGTAATTCAAAGGTTAAGGTCAAATTCAACTTGCCAGGTACAGTACCCTCATGATAATATGAAAGTATTTGAAGTTTAAAAGCAATAGCCTTGATAATTTAGAAGTTAAGTGGATCTAAGCACAAAATTTAACAAAATAGTCACAAGTCAAAAAAAGGGCCATAATTACGTCAAAATGCCAAATAGAGTTATGCAACTTGTCTGGTACAGTCCCCTCATGATAGTTAGCGAATGATCCAATTCTGAAAGCAATAGCTATGATACTTAAGGAGTAAAAAGGACCAAAACACAAAACTTAACCAAATTTTCAATTTTCTAAATATAAAAGGGGCCATAATTATGTCAAAATGCCAGTCAGAGTTACATAACTAAGCCTGCACAGTCCCCATATTATAGTTAGTAAGTGTTGCAAGTATGAAAGCAATAGCTTTGCTACTTTAGGAACAAGAAACCGTCGGAAACGGGTGATGCTCCCCAAAGTTTTTTTTGTCACATTATTGCACTATATATTCAGATAAAAGGAAACGTCTTGAGGGGCATTACTTTGGACAAAATAGAACGATGGATGGTTAAGCAACTTAAAAATTTCATAGGGCCATAACTCTCTAAATAAATCATCTAACCAGAACCCACTTATAACATGCGCATCTCCTCAAGGTAGTTAAGCTTTCCATAAAGCTTCAATAAATTCCAGTCAGTAGTTGGGGAGAAATAGCCCTGACAAGAATTGCACTATATGTACAGTTTATAGAAAATTTCAAAAGGTCATAACTCTGTGAAAAATCATCCGACCATAACCGGCTGATAATATGCACATCTCCTGTTGGTAGTAAAGCTTCCCATAAAGTTTCATTGAATTCCCGTAATAAGTTGCTGAAAAATAGCTCTGACAGGAATTGCACTATATGTACAATGGAAAATTTCAAAGGGCTGTTACTCTGTGAAAAATCATCAGACCATAACCGGCTGATAAAATGCACATCTCCTGTTGGTAGTGAAGCTTCCCATAAAGTTTCATTGAATTCCCGTAATAAGTTCCTGAGAAATAGCTCAGACAAGAATTGCACTAAATGTACAATGGAAAATTCCAAAGGGCCATAAGTCTGTGAAAAATCATCCGACCAGAAACGGCTGGTAGTGAAGCTTACCATAAAGTTTCATTGAATTGTGGTCATTAGTTGCTGAAAAAATAGCCCGGACAAGAATTGCACTATATGTACAGTTAAATGAAAATTTAAAAGGGCCATTACTCTGTGAAAAATCATCCGACCAGAACTGGCTGATAATATGCACATCTCCTCTTGGTAGTTAAGCTTCCCATAAAGTTTCATTGAAGTCCGGTCATTAGTTGCTGAGAAATAGCCGGGACAAGAATTGCACTTTATGCACAGTTAATGGTAAATTTCAAAGGGCCATAACTCTGTGAAAAATCACCCGACCAGAACCCGCTGATAATATGCACATCTCCTCTTGGTAGTGAAGCTTCCCAAAAAGTTTCATTGAATTCCGGTCATAAGTTGCTGAGAAATAGCACGGACAAAAATCTGGATGGACACACACACACACACACGAAGCGGCGACTATATGCTTCCCCCAAATATTTTGGGGGAGCATAAAAAAGTGGACCTAAACACAAAACTTAAGCAAATTTTAAATTTTCTAAGTATAAAAAGGGGACAAAATTCTAACAAAATTCTTGATACAGTTGTCTGCTCTTGTTTATAGATTAGGATCATGTTGGTTAAGCAGTATGCAAAATATGAAAGCAATATGTCAAGGGACATGGAAAATATATGAGGTGGTACGGAAACTTTTAACATAGGTTCATCAATAATATGCATATTCTAAGTGGAACAAGATGTGTTTGTGAAACACTATGTCCACTTTTGAGCGATTTTGACCCATAAATTTGACCTTTGACCTTGAAGGATGACCTTGACCTTTGACCACTCAAAATGTGCAGCTCCATGAGATACACATGCATGCCAAATATCAAGTTGCTATCTTCAATATTGAAAAAGTTATGGCCAATGTTAAAGTTGGCGCAAACCAACAGACAGACCAACAGACCAACAGACAGGCAGACAGGGCAAAAACAATATGTCCCCCAGTATATACTGGTGGACATAAAAAGAGCCATAATTCTTACAAAATGCTTATTATAGTTGTCTGCTGTTGTTTATAGATTGGGGTCATGTTGGTAAAGAAGTATGCAAAATATAAAAGCAATATGTCAAGGGACATAGACAATATTTGAGGTGGTACGCAAACTTAATCATTCCAACGCTCACGGGCACGCTAACGCCGACGCAGGGGTGAGTAGGATAGCTCCACTATATATATTTCATATATAATAGTCGAGCTAAACATAGTTCCACATTAAACCGTTCCTTTTTGTAATTGTTATATTTTTGTTGCTAGAAAGTGGGAAAAAAATGCAACAGCAAAACAAAAACTCAATTGCATTTCATAATGTAGTTGAAAACAAGAGCACCGCCTTGCGGGTGCAGACCGCTCATCTATTTTCTTTTTAAAGGTGAAGGGACTCTCATTTTCAATCACAAAGGAGGGAGGGGTGGAGTGAAGAGCGGTGCATTGTGTGGGGGTGTGGACATTTATTACATTTTTTTCCAAAATTGCGAAAAAAAGGAAAAAAAAAAATCGGGGGGGGGGGTGGGGGGGGGGGGACTCTTGGGTGCGATGGTTGGACGGTATTTCAAACATAAAATAATAAAAATTAATATTTGTGTTTTTTAACCGTTTCATAAAAAAAATAAAAAAATAGGGGGGGGTGAGGGTGGGGGGGGGTATAGTGTGAGGGTGTGGTGGTAATTTGTGAGATGATCTTAAAAAAAAAAAAAAAATAGGGGGGGGGGGGATTTGGGTGGGGGGAGGGGGGGGGGTGGGGGGGGGATTCTTGGGTGCGATGGTTGGACGGTATTTCAAACATAAAATAATCAAAATAAATAGTTTTGTTTTTTAACCGTTTAAAAAAAAAATTGGGGAGGGGGTGGGGGGGGTATAGTGTGAGGGTGTGGTGGTCATTTGTGAGATGATCTTAAAAAAAAAAAAAAAAAAAAAAAAAAAAAAAATAGGGGGGGGGGGGTTGGGGGGGGGGGGGCACGGGCGATGGTTTGGGTGGAGTCTATTGTGGTATGTCAGGTAAGAGTAGTTTTGTCAAAGTATCAATCAAATCTAATCATAAATAAAGAAGTTATGGCAATTTTAGAGAAATTTAATAATTTGACCTTGAGAGTCAAGGTCATTCAAAGGTCAAGGTAAAATTCAACTTGCCAGGTACAGTAACCTCATGATAGCATGAAAGTATTTGAAGTTTGAAAGCAATAGCCTTGATACTTAAGAAGTAAAGTGGATCGAAACACAAAATTTAACCATATATTCAAAGTTACTAAGTCAAAAAAGGGCCATAATTCCGTAAAAATGACATCCAGAGTTATGCAACTTGTCCTTTTACTGTACCCTTATGATAGTTTGCGAGTGTTCCAAGTATGATAGCAATATCTATGATACTTTAGGGGTAAAGTGGACCAAAACACAAAACGTAACCAAACTTTCAATTTTCTAAGTATAAAGGGCCCATAATTCCGTCCAAATGCCAGTCAGAGTTACATAACTTTGCCTGCACAGTCCCCTTACGGTAGTTAGTAAGTGTTGCAAGTATGAAAGCAATAGCTTTGATACTTAAGGAATAAAATGGACCTTAACACAAAACTTAACCAAAATTTTCAATTTTCTAAGTATAAAAAGGGCACATAATTCTGTCAAAATGCACGCCAGAGTTATCTAACTTTGCGTGCCCAGTCCCCTCATGATAGTTAGTAAGTGTACCAAGTTTGAATGCAATAGCATTGATACTTTCTGAAAAAAGTGGACCTAAACGCAAAACTTAACCAAAATTTTCAATTTTCTAAGTATAAAAAGGGCACATAATTCAGTCAAAATGCATGCCAGAGTTATCTAACTTTGCCTGCCCAGTCCCCTCATGATAGTAAGTAAGTGTACCAAGTTTGAATGCAATAGCATTGATACTTTCTGAGAAAAGTGCACCTAAACGCAAAACTTAACCGGACGCCGACGCCGACGCCAAGGTGATGACAATAGCTCATAATTTTTTTTCAAAAAATAGATGAGCTAAAAATGGCGTGCACATTCAGTCTAAGTACACGGATATAAATGAAATTGATTAAAAAAGTGGGCAATAAATGTGAATTTTTTGCCTGGCAGTAATTTTACTCGCCACGGGCGATCGGCCGTGTGCTATGTTCGAAAACTGCAATATGATAACTACTACTTGCAATGTGACGAGTTACCGCATTTGCTTGTAGGTAATTATCAGCAGTTAAGTTACATATTACTTATTTGTTTGTCATATTTAATAATTGTTTAATTAGTCATGAACGTGATAACTCTAGCAGCAATGATGTATTTATATATATTATTACAGCATTTGTTTTGTTATTAATACTTACATGTTTCTGGTGTCCAATATAACTTGTTTTTTGAAGCTCTTCTATCCTTGGTAGCAGTCTATTTCGATATGCACTGAATAATTGGGCATTTGTTCCTCATGGACTTCATGATGTTTACTGGTCATCAATATGAGGCCCATACATATAATACATTTGGTGTAAAGAGAATGGTGTAAAATTGTTATCATGTGTTTTAATGTATAAAGTTAAGGCAGGGCCTCTATTTTACTTTTAATACATGAAATTCTCATGGGATCCATTAGACTGAAAAATGTCTGTCACTTGATTTTCATGGAGAGCATTGAAAGCCAAAACTCCCCTGATCAAGAAACATGTTTATCATGCTTTTGTTACATTCAATGTGAAAATAAACAAGAAATGTGTCCACAGGACACGGATGCCCCCAACTGTAACTTTGTCACTACATAAAAGTAGTGCCAAAAAATAGTTATTATTTAAATTATTTTATCTATTTGCTTCCTATCCAGTTGCCAATAGTTATTATTTAAATGACAGGAGTGTTTCTTTAAGGGGAAGTTGAAATTAAAGTTTGTTGTTGTTACTATTATTATAACTATTCAGTATACATATATTATTATTAATTTCTCATAACAAATTCAACACTGAACTGATAAACATATATGTTGGATGTTTAATACAGGATTAAAGTCTTAATGCAAAATTCAGATGTGCAGCAGTCTCTACAAATGGGTTCAGTAGCCTACACCCAGTTTGTTCCCTTGCTTGAAGGGACGTAATAAATGAATTGAGTTTTCTCCCTAGTTTCAAAGGAACGTAATAACTATTAAGTTTGTTCCCTTTGTTCCAATGGACGTAATAGAAATATTGATTTTTTTTTATCTGGCATGACCCATATTCGAACTTGGCCTAGATTTTGTCTAGATACAACTTCTGGGTTAGTTTGTTGAAGATCGAATGAAAACTATATGAATTAGAGAGCGGACACGAAGAGTGTGACGGACACACCATACTAAATCCTTAAAATGCACTAAGTGAACCCGTGACATAGTTTTTGACCTGACATGACCCATATTCAAACTTGACCTAGACACAACTTCTGACCAAATTTGGTGGAGACCGGATGAAAACTACTTCAATTTAGAGAGCGGACAGCATGCTAAATCCTTAAAATGCACTAAGTGACCCCATGACCTAGTTTTTGACCCGGCATTACCCATATTCAAACTTGACCTAGATATTGTCTGGATACAACTTCTGACCAAGTTTGGTAAAGATCGAATGAAAACTATTTGAATTAGAGAGCAGACACGAAAAGTGTGACAGACCAACAGCCTGACGGCCTGACAGCCTGACGGACAGTGCGAAAACTATTTACCCCCTTTTCTTCGAAAGGGGGCATAAAAATGGTTGTTAACCAGTCATTGTGAAAATAAAATAAATGGTTGTTAACCAGTCATTGTTTTCAATGTTAACATCACCACTAGATGTCTGGAAATCTGTACCTTGGATAAATATGTTTTACAACTCAAAATGTGCAGGTCAATGAGATACACATGCATTGCAAATATAAAGTTGCCATCTTCAGTATTAAAAAATATATGACCAAACTTTAACAAATGGTAAAGTTTAAGGAAAGAAAAAAAGAGATAATTGACCTTGGAGGATGACCTTGACTTTGACTATTCACCACTCAAATGACTATTCACCACTCAAAATGTGGAGCTCCATGAGATACACATGGATGGCAAATTAACAAGTTGCTATCTTCAATATTGCAAAAGTTATCAAACATTAAGCAAGGTTAAAGTTTTGGGACAGAATGACATAGAGGCCAAAAACAGTATACCCCCTTTTTCGAAGAAGAGGGGGCATTAATAGAAAAAAGAAATGAAACAAAAAATAATAACCTGTATATCAGCTACCATTAAATGTCCAAAAATCGGCGTCCATTAAAAGTATAAAAATGCGCGAGTTTGCTTTAAGTTGTAAAAAATTATTGTGACGATGCATGCTTAGCTTTTCAAAAACGTGGATGGCAAATGAACAACTTGCTATCTTCAATATTGCAAAAGTTATCAAACTTTAAGCAAGGTTAAAGTTTTGGGACAGAATGACAAAGAGGCCAAAAACAGTATACCCCCTTCTTCGACGAAGAGGGGGCGTTAATAGAAAAAAGAAATTAAACGAAAAATAATTACCTGTATATCAGCTTCCATTAAATGTCCAAAAATTGGCGTCCATTAAAAGTATAAAAATGCGCGAGTTTGCTTTAAGTTGCAAAAATAATTGTGACGATGCGTGCTTAGCTTTTCAAAAAGCGGATGGCAAATGAACAAGTTGCTATTTTCAATATTGCAAAAGTTATCAAACTTTAAGCAAGGTTAAATTTTTTGTACAGAATGACAGAGAGGCCAAAAACAGTATACCCCCTTCTTCGAAGAAGAGGGGGCATTAATAGAAAAAGAAATGAAACGAAAAATAATTACCTGTATATCAGCTACCATTAAATGTCCAAAAATCAGCGTCCATTAAAAGTATAAAAATGCGCGAGTTTGCTTTAAGTTGTAAAAAATTATTGTGAAGATGCGTGCTTAGCTTTTCAAAAAGCGTGGGGATAACATGAGATAAGTTTTTCAGAAACACAACGACCCCTAATGAGCCGGTTTGATATAAAAAAAATTATATCACTTTGGATTATATCATTTGGCAGGCACAGATCATTTTCACAAGGGAAATAATTTGATATTTCTTCCCTTGTGAAAATGATCTATACCTGCCAAATGATAAATAGAAATTATCTCCCTTTAAAGCTTGTTACTTCCCTTTACTTTGTTTTTTTAACTTTGACCTTGAAGGATGACCTTGACCTTTCATCACTCAAAATGTGCAGCTCCATGAGATACATATGTATGCCAAATATCAAGTTGCTATCTTTAATATTGCCAATATTAAAGTTTTCGGATGGACGGACAGATGGACAGACAGTTCAAATGCTATATGCCACCCTTCTGGGGGCATAAATATATGACAATGAATGACATTGTTATGACCCGGACAGGATGATTTATGGCCATATTTGACTTTTGACCTTGACCTTGGAGATATTGACGTTATTATTTCCAATGATGGGGAACAAATGTGCCAAATGATTTTACAATCCCACAATGAACGACATAGTTATGGCCCTGACAAGATCATTTATGGCTCCCCAGGGTTGGTAATAGTTGAGATTGACCATATTGTCATAAGAGAAGTTCAGTATCAATTTGAAGTGAATCGGTGTAGAAAAGAAGAAATTATAGTAAAAGGCAATTTTGGGTGGGTGTGGTCTATGTTGGCGGGGCCCCAGGGTTGGTAATGGGGCCATGCATAGTTGAGATTGACCGTATTGTCATAAGAGAGGTTCAGTATCAATTTGAAGTGAATCGGTGTAGAAATGAAGAAATTATAGTAAAAGGCAATTTTGGGTGGGTGTGGTCTATGTGGGCGGGGCGCCCCAGGGTTGGTAATGGGGCCATGCATAGTTGAGATTGACTGTATTGTCATAAGAGAAGTTCAATATCAATACTGGTGGACATAAAAAGAGCCATAATTCTTACAAAATGCTTATTATAGTTGTCTGCTGTTGTTTATAGATTGGGGTCATGTTGGTAAAGAAGTATGCAAAATATAAAAGCAATATGTCAAGGGACATAGACAATATTTGAGGTGGTACGCAAACTTAATCATTCCAACGCTCACGGGCACGCTAACGCCGACGCAGGGGTGAGTAGGATAGCTCCACTATATATATTTCATATATAATAGTCGAGCTAAACATAGTTCCACATTAAACCGTTCCTTTTTGTAATTGTTATATTTTTGTTGCTAGAAAGTGGGAAAAAAATGCAACAGCAAAACAAAAACTCAATTGCATTTCATAATGTAGTTGAAAACAAGAGCACCGCCTTGCGGGTGCAGACCGCTCATCTATTTTCTTTTTAAAGGTGAAGGGACTCTCATTTTCAATCACAAAGGAGGGAGGGGTGGAGTGAAGAGCGGTGCATTGTGTGGGGGTGTGGACATTTATTACATTTTTTTCCAAAATTGCGAAAAAAAGGAAAAAAAAAATCGGGGGGGGGGGTGGGGGGGGGACTCTTGGGTGCGATGGTTGGACGGTATTTCAAACATAAAATAATAAAAATTAATATTTGTGTTTTTTAACCGTTTCATAAAAAAATAAAAAAATAGGGGGGGGGGGGATTTGGGTGGGGGGAGGGGGGGGTGGGGGGGGGATTCTTGGGTGCGATGGTTGGACGGTATTTCAAACATAAAATAATCAAAATAAATAGTTTTGTTTTTTAACCGTTTAAAAAAAAATTGGGGAGGGGGTGGGGGGGGGGTATAGTGTGAGGGTGTGGTGGTCATTTGTGAGATGATCTTAAAAAAAAAAAAAAAAAAAAAAAAAAAAAATAGGGGGGGGGGGTTGGGGGGGGGGGGGGGGGGGGGCACGGGCGATGGTTTGGGTGGAGTCTATTGTGGTATGTCAGGTAAGAGTAGTTTTGTCAAAGTATCAATCAAATCTAATCATAAATAAAGAAGTTATGGCAATTTTAGAGAAATTTAATAATTTGACCTTGAGAGTCAAGGTCATTCAAAGGTCAAGGTAAAATTCAACTTGCCAGGTACAGTAACCTCATGATAGCATGAAAGTATTTGAAGTTTGAAAGCAATAGCCTTGATACTTAAGAAGTAAAGTGGATCGAAACACAAAATTTAACCATATATTCAAAGTTACTAAGTCAAAAAAGGGCCATAATTCCGTAAAAATGACATCCAGAGTTATGCAACTTGTCCTTTTACTGTACCCTTATGATAGTTTGCGAGTGTTCCAAGTATGATAGCAATATCTATGATACTTTAGGGGTAAAGTGGACCAAAACACAAAACGTAACCAAACTTTCAATTTTCTAAGTATAAAGGGCCCATAATTCCGTCCAAATGCCAGTCAGAGTTACATAACTTTGCCTGCACAGTCCCCTTACGGTAGTTAGTAAGTGTTGCAAGTATGAAAGCAATAGCTTTGATACTTAAGGAATAAAATGGACCTTAACACAAAACTTAACCAAAATTTTCAATTTTCTAAGTATAAAAAGGGCACATAATTCTGTCAAAATGCACGCCAGAGTTATCTAACTTTGCGTGCCCAGTCCCCTCATGATAGTTAGTAAGTGTACCAAGTTTGAATGCAATAGCATTGATACTTTCTGAAAAAAGTGGACCTAAACGCAAAACTTAACCAAAATTTTCAATTTTCTAAGTATAAAAAGGGCACATAATTCAGTCAAAATGCATGCCAGAGTTATCTAACTTTGCCTGCCCAGTCCCCTCATGATAGTAAGTAAGTGTACCAAGTTTGAATGCAATAGCATTGATACTTTCTGAGAAAAGTGCACCTAAACGCAAAACTTAACCGGACGCCGACGCCGACGCCAAGGTGATGACAATAGCTCATAATTTTTTTTCAAAAAATAGATGAGCTAAAAATGGCGTGCACATTCAGTCTAAGTACACGGATATAAATGAAATTGATTAAAAAAGTGGGCAATAAATGTGAATTTTTTGCCTGGCAGTAATTTTACTCGCCACGGGCGATCGGCCGTGTGCTATGTTCGAAAACTGCAATATGATAACTACTACTTGCAATGTGACGAGTTACCGCATTTGCTTGTAGGTAATTATCAGCAGTTAAGTTACATATTACTTATTTGTTTGTCATATTTAATAATTGTTTAATTAGTCATGAACGTGATAACTCTAGCAGCAATGATGTATTTATATATTATTACAGCATTTGTTTTGTTATTAATACTTACATGTTTCTGGTGTCCAATATAACTTGTTTTTTGAAGCTCTTCTATCCTTGGTAGCAGTCTATTTCGATATGCACTGAATAATTGGGCATTTGTTCCTCATGGACTTCATGATGTTTACTGGTCATCAATATGAGGCCCATACATATAATACATTTGGTGTAAAGAGAATGGTGTAAAATTGTTATCATGTGTTTTAATGTATAAAGTTAAGGCAGGGCCTCTATTTTACTTTTAATACATGAAATTCTCATGGGATCCATTAGACTGAAAAATGTCTGTCACTTGATTTTCATGGAGAGCATTGAAAGCCAAAACTCCCCTGATCAAGAAACATGTTTATCATGCTTTTGTTACATTCAATGTGAAAATAAACAAGAAATGTGTCCACAGGACACGGATGCCCCCAACTGTAACTTTGTCACTACATAAAAGTAGTGCCAAAAAATAGTTATTATTTAAATTATTTTATCTATTTGCTTCCTATCCAGTTGCCAATAGTTATTATTTAAATGACAGGAGTGTTTCTTTAAGGGGAAGTTGAAATTAAAGTTTGTTGTTGTTACTATTATTATAACTATTCAGTATACATATATTATTATTAATTTCTCATAACAAATTCAACACTGAACTGATAAACATATATGTTGGATGTTTAATACAGGATTAAAGTCTTAATGCAAAATTCAGATGTGCAGCAGTCTCTACAAATGGGTTCAGTAGCCTACACCCAGTTTGTTCCCTTGCTTGAAGGGACGTAATAAATGAATTGAGTTTTCTCCCTAGTTTCAAAGGAACGTAATAACTATTAAGTTTGTTCCCTTTGTTCCAATGGACGTAATAGAAATATTGATTTTTTTTTTATCTGGCATGACCCATATTCGAACTTGGCCTAGATTTTGTCTAGATACAACTTCTGGGTTAGTTTGTTGAAGATCGAATGAAAACTATATGAATTAGAGAGCGGACACGAAGAGTGTGACGGACACACCATACTAAATCCTTAAAATGCACTAAGTGAACCCGTGACATAGTTTTTGACCTGACATGACCCATATTCAAACTTGACCTAGACACAACTTCTGACCAAATTTGGTGGAGACCGGATGAAAACTACTTCAATTTAGAGAGCGGACAGCATGCTAAATCCTTAAAATGCACTAAGTGACCCCATGACCTAGTTTTTGACCCGGCATTACCCATATTCAAACTTGACCTAGATATTGTCTGGATACAACTTCTGACCAAGTTTGGTAAAGATCGAATGAAAACTATTTGAATTAGAGAGCAGACACGAAAAGTGTGACAGACCAACAGCCTGACGGCCTGACAGCCTGACGGACAGTGCGAAAACTATTTACCCCCTTTTCTTCGAAAGGGGGCATAAAAAATGGTTGTTAACCAGTCATTGTGAAAATAAAATAAATGGTTGTTAACCAGTCATTGTTTTCAATGTTAACATCACCACTAGATGTCTGGAAATCTGTACCTTGGATAAATATGTTTTACAACTCAAAATGTGCAGGTCAATGAGATACACATGCATTGCAAATATAAAGTTGCCATCTTCAGTATTAAAAAATATATGACCAAACTTTAACAAATGGTAAAGTTTAAGGAAAGAAAAAAAGAGATAATTGACCTTGGAGGATGACCTTGACTTTGACTATTCACCACTCAAATGACTATTCACCACTCAAAATGTGGAGCTCCATGAGATACACATGGATGGCAAATTAACAAGTTGCTATCTTCAATATTGCAAAAGTTATCAAACATTAAGCAAGGTTAAAGTTTTGGGACAGAATGACATAGAGGCCAAAAACAGTATACCCCCTTTTTCGAAGAAGAGGGGGCATTAATAGAAAAAAGAAATGAAACAAAAAATAATAACCTGTATATCAGCTACCATTAAATGTCCAAAAATCGGCGTCCATTAAAAGTATAAAAATGCGCGAGTTTGCTTTAAGTTGTAAAAAATTATTGTGACGATGCATGCTTAGCTTTTCAAAAACGTGGATGGCAAATGAACAACTTGCTATCTTCAATATTGCAAAAGTTATCAAACTTTAAGCAAGGTTAAAGTTTTGGGACAGAATGACAAAGAGGCCAAAAACAGTATACCCCCTTCTTCGACGAAGAGGGGGCGTTAATAGAAAAAAGAAATTAAACGAAAAATAATTACCTGTATATCAGCTTCCATTAAATGTCCAAAAATTGGCGTCCATTAAAAGTATAAAAATGCGCGAGTTTGCTTTAAGTTGCAAAAATAATTGTGACGATGCGTGCTTAGCTTTTCAAAAAGCGGATGGCAAATGAACAAGTTGCTATTTTCAATATTGCAAAAGTTATCAAACTTTAAGCAAGGTTAAATTTTTTGTACAGAATGACAGAGAGGCCAAAAACAGTATACCCCCTTCTTCGAAGAAGAGGGGGCATTAATAGAAAAAGAAATGAAACGAAAAATAATTACCTGTATATCAGCTACCATTAAATGTCCAAAAATCAGCGTCCATTAAAAGTATAAAAATGCGCGAGTTTGCTTTAAGTTGTAAAAAATTATTGTGAAGATGCGTGCTTAGCTTTTCAAAAAGCGTGGGGATAACATGAGATAAGTTTTTCAGAAACACAACGACCCCTAATGAGCCGGTTTGATATAAAAAAAATTATATCACTTTGGATTATATCATTTGGCAGGCACAGATCATTTTCACAAGGGAAATAATTTGATATTTCTTCCCTTGTGAAAATGATCTATACCTGCCAAATGATAAATAGAAATTATCTCCCTTTAAAGCTTGTTACTTCCCTTTACTTTGTTTTTTTAACTTTGACCTTGAAGGATGACCTTGACCTTTCATCACTCAAAATGTGCAGCTCCATGAGATACATATGTATGCCAAATATCAAGTTGCTATCTTTAATATTGCCAATATTAAAGTTTTCGGATGGACGGACAGATGGACAGACAGTTCAAATGCTATATGCCACCCTTCTGGGGGCATAAATATATGACAATGAATGACATTGTTATGACCCGGACAGGATGATTTATGGCCATATTTGACTTTTGACCTTGACCTTGGAGATATTGACGTTATTATTTCCAATGATGGGGAACAAATGTGCCAAATGATTTTACAATCCCACAATGAACGACATAGTTATGGCCCTGACAAGATCATTTATGGCTCCCCAGGGTTGGTAATAGTTGAGATTGACCATATTGTCATAAGAGAAGTTCAGTATCAATTTGAAGTGAATCGGTGTAGAAAAGAAGAAATTATAGTAAAAGGCAATTTTGGGTGGGTGTGGTCTATGTTGGCGGGGCCCCAGGGTTGGTAATGGGGCCATGCATAGTTGAGATTGACCGTATTGTCATAAGAGAGGTTCAGTATCAATTTGAAGTGAATCGGTGTAGAAATGAAGAAATTATAGTAAAAGGCAATTTTGGGTGGGTGTGGTCTATGTGGGCGGGGCGCCCCAGGGTTGGTAATGGGGCCATGCATAGTTGAGATTGACTGTATTGTCATAAGAGAAGTTCAATATCAATTTGAAGTGAATCGGTGTAGAAATGAAGAAATTATAGTAAAGGCAATTTTTGGTGGGTGTGGTCTATGTGGGCGGGGCCCCAGGGTTGGTTATGGGGCCATGCATAGTTGAGATTGACCCTAATGTCATAACAAAAGTTCAGTATCAATTTGAAGTGAATCCGTGTAGAAATGAAAAAATTATAGTAAATGGAATTTTTTGCTGGGTGTGGCCTATGTGGGCGGGCGCCCCAGGGTTGGGATTGGGGCCATGCATAGTTGAGATTGACCCTAATGTCATAACAAAAGTTCAGTATCAATTTGAAGTGAATCCGTGTAGAAATGAAAAAATTATAGTAAATGGAAATTTTTGGTGGGTGTGGCCTATGTGGGCGGGGCGCCCCAGGGTTGGGAATGGGGCCATGCATGGTTGAGATTGACCGTATTGTTATAAGAGAGGTCCAGTATCAATTTGAAGTGAATCGGTGTAGAAATAAAGAAGTAAATGTAAAATAACCTAAAAAAATGAGTGATAATTTCTGACGCGGCCCCACCCCAACCGCTATAACTTTTGACCCAGGGGTCAGATCAAAATTCCAAATAGTGCACAGTCGCACATATGCTCATAGCTACCATGTGTGTAAGTTTCAAGGTTCTAGTGCTTTTAGTGTAGGAGGAGATAGTGGCCAGGACGGACGGACAGACGGACAGACGGACGGACAGACGGACGGACGGCGGAGATAACCACAATATCCCCACCTTTTTTTCAAAAAGCGTGGGGATAATGAAATGTAAAAATGGGTGGAGCTATGGAGTAATATTCGGTAATTCATGCGCAGACACTGTGCACTTTGAATACACAGTTAAAATTGTCGTCTGCAAACAAAATAGCGGCCGGTCGCAAATGTCGTATTATTAAAGATTAAAAATGAAAAGAAGCGTGACAATAATTTAATTATTTCCAAGCTGTCTATTGATCTGAATTTAAAAGTGATAATTAAATAATTAGTTCTATGTCGATGATGTTACAACTTTCTGTCAATTTCCAATCAAATGAAAAGATGATAATTAATTAATTTGTTTGTTTTACTCGCACACTATGCTAACTGACAGCAGCGTATTTTAATCAAATGAAAATGTGAAAAACACGCGCGGTTTAATTGTAATTAAAGTTTCGTATTTTTAACACATAGGAAGAGTCATTCATCTAGTCTACTATAAAAATGGAATTAACCACTTTGTCTCTACAGTCGCTAACATGGCGTCTTTAACCTTAAAGCGTCTTTGGACGAAAAAGAGTCATAAAAAAAATAAATTAAAACACAAAACACTAGAGCATTCCAAGAGTCATGGAAACTTGACAACATTTTTAATTGGCTTCGCTTTGATAATGAATCAAAATCAATGTACTGTGACGCCCTTAGCCTGTACAAACCAATAGCAACATTCAAATTTATGTACACTGCTCACTTCCTGTGCGATGCGCTCAAACCCATTGCCATTTTATAAAAAAATGTACCAGAAGAAAGACTTGTGCTATTCTGAGGTTACCCTCCTTTTGACAGCCACTATTCAGACTCTTGAGCACCTGTCGGAGACTAGGTCAGGTCTCATGATGAAAAAAATTCTGAAGGTCACACCCCAAACACCAGAGACTGATAAAGATGGCTTGTTCACTTTTGAATATGAAGGTCACACTATTACAGACAGACAAACAAAAAATGGTTGGCTCAAAGAAATTTTGGGCCAGCGCTAGCCCTGAAGAAGTGCATAAAGAGCTAGGAATATTGAATAATATACAACGACTAAATACCACATGTGCAATGTTAATCATTTGGTCAGTGTTTAAACAATCATGGGTGCATTAACTGACCCTTTTTCACCCTGAAATCAGTCGACTGGTAAAAAAAAAAAAAAAAAAAAAAAAAGAAAAACCTACCTACCCTCCTACATTTTTCTGGCCATGTTCCCTGAACCAAGACTATTTTTTTATTTGGCCTAATACCAAAAAAGGCTTCATTTAATATTGTTCACATTAAACCTTTAAATGAAAGTGTCGCTTTAACCATTTTCGGTGTCTTATTTAGCCGGGAATCGTTTGCTAAAAACAGTTAACAAAAAGGGCTACACGTTCTAATTCTTAATGAAATACAAAAATAAGTATAACATAATTAATAACGTCCATAAACACACACGGCAAGATCAAAGTTTTAATGGAAAACTAATATGACGTATTCCACGTAAATTATTATTTTCGTCTAAATCGAATACTATATATAGAGAAACAATGTATTTATAACCGACCAATGAGGTAACATTATGCAACTTTCAATTTACACAGTGCTATATGGCAACAATATGGAATTTGAACAGTGGTAGTGTTTTAAGGTCTGGACTATCATTACTTGTAAGTTTGTATAAACATTTTTTTAATGCAATTAGTAAAATAATGTTTATATTTTATGTTTAATAATTTATTGCATGATTATTCTGTGCTGTTATATGAATTTGATGCCGTTAAAGCTTCCGACATGAATTCATGTCGGAACAATGCTATTGCAAAATAACGTTAAACGATACGCGACCTCATATTTATAGGAGTAACAACAGGTCAGGGGATTGACGCATATTCCAGGGTTCGCCAAAACCGTCGGTCCGCCGGTCCTGACCGGCAAATTTTTCTCAGGACCGACAAGTTATTTAAGATAATCGGTCCGACTGACCGACACAATCGGATGAAAAATGGTTTCAAAAAGATCACTCAAATTGTATAATGTGCTATTGGATTAATATAAGGTAAATGCTTTTTGTTCAACTTCTGTCAAAATCCTTTTTTTCTTACCTTCATTTTGATGTTTAAAGTTGGATTAGAATTGACTATCACATCCGAGTTCAAAATCAATGGTCTATGTTAAAAAAAACAACCGAGTGCGTCCGCCATTTTGTTTGTTCCATTTAATTTCTCCGCAACAAAAACCGCATGAACACTTGTTTCAACAGGCATTTGTGAGCATTTCTGTTAAATAGTTTCATTATTATATTGATATATTTTTATTTACATACCAACAATTTCTGAATCAAAATTAGATTTTTCACCCGATGTACTATATTTCGGATATTTTAAAATTCGGACATAGGGATATTTATGTGTTGATTTGTTGTTGATAGTTTGTAGCAATATGTTTTGGGTTATTTCAGACAACAAGAATGAATGGTGGTAATTATCATGGGCTTTTCTATCAAGAAATAGGTGTGAAATGCATTAATTTTATTGAACCTGGAAATCAACCACCTCAGCTAAGAGAAAATATTTTAACAATAGGTGTTGTTTTAGACCTTGTGAATTGGCTAATAAACAGAAATTGAAGTCATCCAAAGTAGTGTGAATGGCTGTGCGCATTTAAGTCAAACTTGATTGGATGTCACCCTAACTTTTCAAGAACACGGATTTGTAGAGCTGTGGAGGTTAAAAAACAGTTTGACAAAAAGAAGTCTAAAAAGTATGCCTGTGGTTTATTATTAATATAATAATTGTTTAATAATATAGACATTGGACATGGTTTGAACTTTTATTGTATTTTAATGTGATCAAAACCAATAAACATCTTAAAGGTACTTCTTTTGTTGTGATTTGCTGTTATAGTTTAGTCGGACAGTGGGACTGACAGAAACTGTTTCGGACTGACAAAAAATTCAAGTCTGTCAGTCCGAATGACTGACAGATTTTTCAAGTTTTGGCGAACCCTGTAGATTCTATTCAGAGGCAATATTTCATCAAATCTATAAATAGTCACTTAAAAAATGGCAAGGTTTGTGTTAAAGAAATAACTGAAAGCTTTTATCGTAAATATTTACCAGAAAGAGATTGATAAAAACGGAATAAACGGGATTATCAGGTAATAAAAAGAAACTTGAAAAATAGTAAGTATACAGTAATAGAGTCGGGTTGAAACGGATGTATTGGGGAATCGTTTGAGTCGGGATTATACTATCTGTGCGGAAAAGTTTTAAAACAATTAAACAATATTAAAAAATTTTTTTTTTTAAATGACTGGGGGATTTTTTTGAAGAGTCATAGCGCACCAAATGACGTCTTTTGACGCTGTTTTTAACCAGGTTTTCCGAAGGAAAAAACTGGTTATTAGATTGGCGAATGCGGGCGGGCTGGCTGGCGGGCTGGCGGAATAAGCTTGTCCGGGCCATAACTATGTCGTTCATTGTCAGATTTTAAAATCATTTGGCACATTTGTTCACCATCATTGGACGGTGTGTCGCGCGAAATAATTACGTCGATATCTCCAAGGTCAAGGTCACACTTTGAGTTCAAAGGTCAAAAATGGCCATAAATGAGCTTGTCCGAGCCATAACTATGTCGTTCATCGTCAGATTTCAAAATCATTTGGCACATTTGTTCACCATCATTGGACGGTGTGTCGCGCGAAATAATTACGTCGATATCTCCAAGGTCAAGGTCACACTTTGAGTTCAAAGGTCAAAAATGGCCATAAATGAGCTTGTCCTGGCCATAACTATGTCATTCATTGTGAGATTTTAAAATCATTTGGCACATTTGTTCACCATCATGGGACGGTGTGTCCCACGAAAGAATCACGTCAATATCTCCAATGTCAAGGTCGCCACGACTAAAAATAGATTAAAAAAAAAACAAACTTACAAAGGGGGTTAATTTTTTTTGGTCATTTCAAAAGTTCAGTTTGAGTTTTCTCCCTTTATCAGATTTTTTTTTCACAATGAAAACCTGGTTTTGTGACAATTTTGTCCCTTGTTCTTTGAGTTATAACGCACCACAGAACGTGAATTGACACGTTAAATTTTAAAAAAATCAACGTCGGTAGGGGACACCCCTCCCGAACCCAACCCCGGTCGGCCTTGGGGCGCCTGAACAAATTCCTGGGGAAGGCACTGCAAGGTCAAGGCCATCCTTCAAGGTCAAACGTCATATTGGGGGACATTGTGTTTCACAAACATATCTTGTTGAACTCATTTTTCATCTGATTGTGTCGGTCAGTCAGACCGATTATCTTAAATCACTTGTCGGTCCCGAGAAAAAATTGCCGGTCTGGACTGGCAGACCGACAGTTTTGGCGAACCCTGATTGTCATTGACATCCAGAGCCTTTTTTAATGTTCAACTCACATGATTTCGCGAATGACAGCAAAGAAATAAATTCACTTTTAGAAAGCAACTTATACACTGAGTTGAAACACCATAATATCTGTTTGCATGCTCGAATTTACAGCACCAGCAGGTTAAAAGAGGAGAGACTGAAGTGAAAGAGAAAGGGACTCAATTCCATAAATTGGTAAGAATTGTAGAAATTGTATCAATGTGTTGAATGATATATTTTTAACTCATTATTATGCCCCCCCTTTGAAGAAGAGGGGGTATATTGTTTTGCACATGTCGGTCCGTCCGTATGTCCTTCCGTCCGTCCACCAGATGGTTTCCGGATGATAACGCAAGAAAGCTTACGCCTAGGATCATGAAACTTCATAGGTACATTGATCATGACTTGCAGATGACCCCTATTGATTTTCAGGTCACTAGGTCAAAGGTCAAGGTCACAGTGCCAAAGAACGTATTCACACAATGGCTGCCACTACAACTGACAGCCCATATGGGGGGCATGCATGTTTTACAAACATCCCTTGTTTTTAAGGTTTTTGATGCTGCGTTTGTGTATTTATGATTATTTTTGTCATTTTTGTAACTAAATCTTATTTGAGTAGTTGAGTCATATAAAATAAATGTTAAGGCCACTAGAACAGAACTATTGTTTTATTGTTAAGCATTTTATTGTTTTATATATTTCAGATCCTGATTTATACTGTAGGATTAACTGCTATTTGAATTTTCGTCTGCATGTATTTCATAAAGGACTGAAAAGCATTCCTACATTATTAAAAGAAGTGAACTGTGAACTATCTTATTTATGATTTCTTGTTTATTGGGATACAACACAGCCGTAACCATCGGGGTTACAGTATTATAGACTATTTTAACAGAATTATACTTCAACTACATGTACTTAAACATGTAAAACTTCATACACTAAAGTATCAAAATTGGCGACAGGTTCATTTCTTATGTTTTGAAACGTTGGCCTATGGTTGAAAAGTTTTATCGCACATCTTGTGTTTGAATTTATCTGTGTTTCAGTGTTAATTTTAACTTCTAAGGTTGATAAACTTTTGGAACTAGCTTTATTTCTTTCATATTTCACAAGAAATATACTTGAACGATTTGAACAAAAAGGTTTTAACATTATAAACAGTAACAAAATGGCAACAGGTTCATTGTCTTCGGTTCCAAAACGTTTGCGTATGGTTGAAGACTTTTCTTGCACACGTTGTTTAGAGCAGAATCTTACGGAATCTGCAGACATTTATTGTGAAAAATGTTTAAGGTTTTATTGTAATAAATGTGTTATCCTGCATAGTCAGTTTTTTACAAAACATATGACATGTGGAAGGGAGGATATTAAGAAATGGCCAGTTTCTAAGGCAGTGGAAGATTTTCTCAGGAAGTGTGAGGTGCATGAGGATGAAACACTGACACAGTTTTGCCATGACCACAGTCAGCTGTGCTGCTCTGCATGTGTTGGAATAATTCACAGGTATCTCACACATTATATTCCGTTAGTTATTAATAATTAACAGCGCTTTCGCTAGCTTTTTAAAGTTGGAAGTCCTGACTACCAAACCATAAATTTTGGACGTCCCAAACATAAATTTTGAAATCCCACTTTTATTTCATAATTTTAATAGACCCTACCGATTGTGATTTCAATGAATACAAACATGTTCCTTAAATCTATAAATAAACATATAATATTGATAGATCTTTGCATATTCCAACTCTATCCATTACCGGATAATCCAGTATTATTACGATTTATATTTTCAATACCAAAATACAGCCAATATTGACAATGAATGTGTCAAAGAATTTCATAAACTCAAATGTCCGCCATTTTACACGAGTGCATATACAAATTGAATTGTGGGATGGGGGAATTCCCATTGAACATTTGTGAATCAGGTGACGCAATTTGAGAGCATCGAGAACAGTGAATTTTTTTAACCGTGAGTCCTGCGTTCTGGACTCATAAAAATATCTGGGGATGCAAAGTTTTGAGTTATGTGAGTCCCAAAAATGCATAGAATTTTCATAAAAAAATAATAAAGTTTAATACTTGGACTCACAGTCGCAGGGGTTTTCAGCCTTTTATATCATGAGCCTATTAAAGGGCCCTTCCCAATTGAAAATTTCATTAAAATCATGCAGTTTTTCCAAAGAGCCTTACTGACACCAGCATTTTCATTTCCCAAAGCAGTAATTTTAGCGAGAATTCTTCCCAAAATCCATAGGCTAGGGCCTCTTTCCAATGAAGCGAGGAAAACCCGACTCCTTATTTCGATTCAGGGACTCATCGATTTGCAGGTTATGGAGTCCCAGGACTCAGACGAGAAAAATTGTAAAAAATCACTGCGAGGACCGATCATCAGGGATTTCAATAGATTTTAAACCAGGAGTCATCAATGCCCCTGGACTGAAATTGGGGTCAATTTTGAAGCGCGTTTATTGTGTTTTTGTCTGAATTATTCATTTTTTTAAATAAAAATATGCTCTAAGAGTAACACAATATCTTAAAAAGTTATATTGCTTTATTAAATAAAAATACCATGATAAATAACACAACATATTTTAATGAATTGGTACACAAAGATAAGGACAAAATATCAATAATTTGTGTGAAAAAAATCGACTGAGGACTTTTAAGATTTAAAAAACAAAACAAGTTCATTTTACAAATTTTTATTATTTCTATCACTATACTATGTAAAAACAATAAATGCTCATTAAATCTACTTCTTAATTACACATTTAAGTCTTTAACACATTTAAGTAATTTAAGATATGTACCGGTAGCAACGTTCCATCACATATTTATCCTCATTATATTATCATCATCCCTATGATAGCTTTTGTACAAAAAACACATCTAAATGCATGGAACATCTAGTATATCTATTACTGTTTATCCGATTATTATACATGTCCGAAATATATCAGTTTAAGAATGCCTTACCAGTAGTAGTTTAACTTAAATAATCCGAATTGTCCTTGTTGTTATCTGGTTTAACAAACCTTACCAAATGTTTGTGACATCCAGTTAATGCTTTCTCCATTATTAGATCACCATTACTTGTAATTTGAATCACCATTTTTGAATTGAACGCAGGTTAAATGTTAATTTACATTGAATACATCCGCCATTTACAATGTCAATGGTCATGACGTAGCAATTTAATTCTACATTTATGCATGTTTGCACTATATTCATTTCTTTTTTTTATAATTAAGTATGTTTGACAATTTTAAATTGAAATAGAATTGAGATATAATAATCATGAGAAACATCTTAAAAATATATATATATATATAAATTGTTGTGTTTAAATCGGGGAATTTCCCCCCCCCCCCCCTCCCCCCTCCAAATTCTTCTTTGGGGAAAAATGGACTACTATTTGATTGCTGAATAAAAACTTCGTAGCGCAGAGGTCTCTACTATCTTTTATTTATTTAATGTGGAAAAATTTTCTCTAACTAAAAAACTACTTAATGACCCTTCATCTACAGCGCTACATTCGTTGAGATTTGTCAGTATTGATCTGCGAACAAATGTAAACTTATTGCATAGCTTCACATGGTTTTGGCGTGTATTCGGCCGCCTGTGCGCTGATTGGCTAATACGCTTACCAAGAAGAATTTGAATGAGAGCTGGAAAAATCAATATTGGCCACTCGCTGAGAAATTCATTGAAAACAGTAGCTCTTAGGCGGAGTAAACGGACTGAATGACCCGATTTACTGTTGACATTTGTAGGTTTTGTGTATTTGAAAATAGCGTTTGTGTTTAGATCCACTTTATTCCTACAGTATCAAAGCTATTGCTTTCATACTTGCAACACTTATTAACTATCATAAGGGCACTGTGCAGGCAAAGTTATGTAACTCTGACTGGCATTTGGACGGAATTATGGGCCCTTTATACTTAGAAAATTGAAAATTTGGTTAAGTTTTGTGTTTTGGTCCACTTTACCCCTAAAGTATCATAGAAAATGCTGTCATACTTGGAACACTCGCAAACTATCATAAGGGTACAGTAAAGGGACAAGTTGCATAACTCTGGTTGTCATTTTTACGGAATTATGGCCCTTTTTTGACTTAGTAACTTTGAATATATGGTTAAATTTTGTGTTTCGATCCACTTTACTACTAAAGTATCAAGGCTATTGCTTTCAAACTTAAAATACTTTCATGCTATCAGAAGGGAATTTTTTTTTGCATTTTTTTTTGCATTTTTGGAAGATAATGTAATAAATGTCCACACCCCACACTTTACACCCATCTTCACTCCACCCCTCCCTCCTTTGTGATTAAAATTGAGAGTCCCTTCACCTTTAAAAAGAAAATAGATGAGCGGTCTGCACCCGCAAGATGGTGCTCTTGTTTTTTTAAAGTTGTCATTTTTCTTATTTCGCTTAGTATAAAGTAAATTGCAAAATATTATTCATATATTCCCAATTTTTAAAAATCATTGGCTCTAGGCTTGCTTAAGTATGAAATTTCAATATCACATATAAATAAACAATAGGCCAATGTCTTGGATCCTTCTTTAAAACATGAAACAATGGCGTCTTCTTTTCCACAAATAGATCATGTGACAACAACAAAAGCAAAATAATTGCAATAGGTTAAATAACGACAAAACATATTTGGCAATACATGTAGTAGACCAGGTGGCATGTTATAAGCCGCTCATCACAGGCTAGATTGTTCATACTGAGACTATTAAGAAATCAAGGACCTCTTCTAAGATGCGGAGTTATTTTGATTTGCATCTGTCCTTTGGTCTGTTTGTCGGTTGGTCAGTAGACCAATCGTTTCCACAGGATATCTAGAGAATGCTTTGACCTACAGGCATGCAAAATGCTTTATGTTTACATCTAGGAAGATTAAGAGGTCAATCTGTTTTGAGGTCAATAGGTAAAAGGTCACAGAAGCTTATAACATGAAATTATAAATGTTTAGAAGTCAGTTTTAGAACCTGTAATACTCATTATAACAATCTTTGAAGTAGATTATTAATTATAATATAACACTGTAAGACATTGGACATTGTACAGATATATTACAGTAATGCCATCAGTAAATGCATTTAATAATTAAATTTCAATACACTTAAAGCATGTGTTTGCAAAAATCAGTTCAAGTCAGTTTATTGAACAATATATTGATTTTCATCGCTGGCTTATTTAAGAATTGAATAGCATTTTTCTGCATTTCATCTGTGTATGAACTGTCGGGAAAATTACGCCTAATTTGCATAAACTTAGATGGCGTTTATTATTAATAAGGCGTATTTTCCTGACAGTTCATACCCCGATAAAATGCAGAAAAATGCTATTCAATTCTTATAATTACAACAATTCTATCGTGGCAAGGGCCATACAAGTCCTTTTTAACCTAGCGTATGAATCTATTTTCAGTTTCGGTTTCATCTCCATCAACCGTGAATATCGTTGAAGTTCGTGCAAAAAATATAACGTCATTCGTTATTGACCAATAAAAAGCAACATCATTAAGGCCAGAGTTTTTTTTATAAAATGATTTTCAGATTTTTTTCCAAAAAGTGTCCAGTAGGAGGACGGGGAAAAAAAAAGAAAAAAAAAGATGGTGACCAAAAATGCACTATGCTAAAAATGTTATGGTATGAAGTTCTTTTAGATTTCATGACCAAAATAATAAATGTCAATGAAATTTATTATGTTCTAAACATTCTCATACAAATATTTAGCAATAAACACATTTATTAACAGACCTGCATTTCATACGAATATAATTATAGTTGCATAATTTTCTTTAAATCGAAACAGTTTCTGTTACAAATGAAAATGCACAAACACGCAAATATGTCTTTTGCAAGCAATTCCTTTTAAGACAAAATGAACATCTGTATTAAAAAAAACTCTGGCAAAGTCAATCTTCAAATTAAAAAATCTTAATCTGTTTTCCAATCCCCTATGTCACTGCCTAGGCACTTTAATATTCCTCTATTAAAACAACATCTTTTATATGTAATTCAAAAATGAAACACGCCAAGTGTTGCTTGAGTATTAAAAGAAAATACAAACCAAAATCTATTAGTTACAAAATTAACAAGATTAAGCTTGTAATGGTTATTTAAAATTGTAAAACACAAAGCTGTACAAGTTTCCCACTACAATCTTATAGCAAAGATGAATTATGTAGAGATAGAATAACACATTTTTTTACAATATATGCAGTATGAAACTAAATTAAAATGAATACTATCAACTTATAAAAATACGCAGAAAACATGCACACAGCATAGCATGGAATTATTATTATCATCATCTTACAATGTTATTACCAAACAATGGTTAACATAGTCATGATCATGACACAAGTACAAATCAATTTTAATAGGCCAATGGGGGAAATTTTGCACACATATGCAAAGAAACAATATATTGAAAACGCATTATAGAGTACACAGTATATGTCTCTGTAACGAGCTCTTAATCTGCAGTAAATATCGGGTGTGATTTTTCCGCGGATTTCCGCGGATCGGTTTGTCCTGTATGTCACTTCTAAGATTTGCGTAAATTCGTTTTAAAAAATGTGGGGGAGAGGGGCTACCACCGATTCCGCGAACGTATTTCATAAGCGACCCGAAATATCCGCGGCCCGCGAAATCTCTCCGCATTTTACACTGGTAGATTCTACCTAAGCATTTTTAAAACGAGCCATATAATTGGCTGTCGTTTCCCAATCTTCCAATTAAAATCGTGTTCTTAAAATGCGCTCTGTGGTTTGTTTGCAAATGGCGCCATTGTGAAGAGAAAATTAAGATTATTGAAATAAAAAATAGCAATCGAATAAACGACTGACATCACCTAGTCTGATAGGAATAATGAAATGTGTTTGTCAAAAAAAAGACTACGTTTTAGATACAAGCAACACATATTTTGTTAAGAAATGTGCCCACTGAATTTGTGTCACGGAAACCAGTGTTTGCAAATTGGAGTGTAGTCTACTCGCGAAGTAAAACAATTTAGAGAGTATTGTTCGAACATGGAAATAGACAAACATGATTTGATTTTTATATGTCTGTGGGTCTGTGTATAATCAGATTCATATGCATATTCTGCTTTATTATGTTTGTCACGCTGTTCAGTTAACTGAAATAGCTTTGAACTGAGTGAAGATGTGAAATGCAAGATATTGAAAGGTAAACAAATTAAATATATTAATTTAACTCAGTTAATTCATCATTAACACCAGAAGAACACTCAAATGTCAGTGATTTTTTTTGATTTTTTTTCTTACAGCCTGTGCCTTTTGGATTGGGAAAATTAGCGCGATAAACCATGAAATTGGGAAAAATAGCGCAATAAACCATGAAATTGGGAAACATTTTAAATATGATTAGAAGAACAGAATTAAAATTATTAAAGTATGTTTGACAGCATTTTTACACTACGCGTCCCGCGATTTTTGCCTAAATCACCGACACGCAGTGGTCATTATTTATTTTGTGTGAAAAATCAACGCGATCTTGCGCGTTTCATCACGCTAGGTCGAGCATGATCACCGTGTATGCTATAAATATCATCTCCGCGGTGATTCACCGCGATTCACAGCGCTCATGGTCAACGCGGTGAAGAACGATTTTCCTACGTTACATGTGCGTGTCTAATCTTCACAGAGATTATAGCAATATGGGATTATTAGCATTGTTGGCAGATATAAGAGAGTAGCCTTTTTAAAATGTCAACATGTATTTCACACCCATGTCCCTTACAGGTTATTTTTGTCTTTTTAAATGCTGCGTATAAGACAAAACAGTGTTCGCACCTATGGGTATGATACCGCAACTGGAGGAGTGATAATTGCGTTTTTGATTATGCAATTAACAGTTTGAAGCCATGGAGAACTCATAACTGATTGTAATGTAATCATCGTATTTTCCCCGAGTCTCTCGATTCCCCGATGAATACGTTTCAACTGTCTCAATCACATACATGCAACTTCTTCCGTCTTTATCCATTGCTCGATAATCCCACATATGCCCGATTTCCATTTTAAAAGCGAATTCTGGTTAATATTGACGATAAGAGTCCTAAAGAATGTCATACACGCTGTATTGTAACCGTTACGCTGTTTCAGTTCCTTCATTATTAAACAATTATTGTATTGTATACTGACTACACACTTAAATGTCATGTACAGTTCATAATCTTCTTCAACGACCAATAAACATCTTAATTTATATTTAGATTTTATGCAACATGTACACATCATTTTCTAGGAATCGAGAAAGTGAGTTTATTTTGTGAAAATAAACCAATATCTGTTTATTGAATTTGTCAAACTTTTTTATATATATATATATTAGCAATTCTTATGAAAATAAATATCGTTATTTTAAATGTTTTAAGCAATTTAAGTCTTTTTCTGAGAGCATATATGGGAATTAACTGTGTGAGCTACTTCAAAATGTTAACAGCCATACAATCATTGTTTTGACAGACGACGCGTGCTTATCTTAAGTTTGTTTCTGGTAATACACCGGATATTGGATGTTTGGGGCTTGATTGGATAATAAAACAAAGACGCAGTCGGCGGTTTTCAGTAGAACTTTTGTACAAACGGTTAACCAACTTAATCAACAGTGCACATGCTTATCTAACATTTAGGGATCATCAACACGGGCCCAAGCAACTTGCATGGACCATAATACACAGTCCGATAGTTACATTTAGTAGCACATGTGGTCAGAAACTAACAAGTTCGAGTAATAAAGCACAGAGATTATGATCTGAAAAATTGCATGGGGTCCGAAATGAAACAAAATGCCACCAAATCAAACGATTCACCGCCTAATTTTAAGTGTAACAAACTATGTTTGAAACATTTAAAATAACGATAATTCCGAACGCTCACAGCTTCCATTTTCAAAAGTATATGCTGTTCAACATTGCTCGAGAAATTGTTAAGACAAACGTTTACTAATGTTCCATTAAATTAATTTTACACGCTACTATTTTATTAAATAGATCTAGCAGCCCAAAGCATGGCGATTGGAGACGCGTACATTAACTGAAGCAATGTGTAAATTTAAATTTAGATGCACATTTAAGTCATTTTCTGTAAATCGGGACGAAGTGAAAGTATTTATTTTACAAATAAACCAACATTTGATTTTATTCAAATGGTCGACATTATTTATATTTGTGTCGTCTGTGTACTTTAGCAACTCTTAAGCAAATAGATATCTTTTATTTCGACGTTTAAAGCAAGTCTCATTTCCGATATTAAACTATGTAAATTTCTTCGGTATGGTTAATGACCTACACAATCATTGACAGATGACATCCGATGGTAGTTGTATGAAGTATGCAGAGAAGCTGACGAAATGTTAAAACAATCGCGTAAAAGTAAAAATATCAGGTTATTATCTGTACCTGTTTCTTTCGGAGTGAATACTCGTTGTGGCTGCAGAGAAACTTCCAGAACAAAAGAATCTGTAGCTGCGAACTTTGTTGGTTTTGTGTGAGCCGTACTGTACAATTGTCATTTCAACAAATAAAGATATTGTTTGGAAATCAGGATTCGACATTCAACAAGTACGGTGTTTACTTTCATATTTGAATACATTTTCGCGATCCAATGTGATCTAAGTCTAGTAGTCACCGCGATTTGCGGTGTTTCGCAATGATTCTACAGCTGATCTTTATCGCCAGATGGTCGCAGTGAAATCACGGCGGAATCACCGTGAATCAACCACAGAGTGGATTCACAGCGATTTGCGGCGAATCACTGCGACTTGCCACGTTGGCCCAAACGCGGTGGTCGGTGATTTAGGCAAAAATCGCGGGGCGCATAGTGTATATTATAAAGTGCTAATTTAATGTGTTCTTACAATGAAGACAATGTTAAGTTAATATCCTTCCACATTCATATTGAACTTGCAATAATCTATATAGATTCTTAAATATACCATTTAATTATAACCTCTTTAACAGTAAGAATTTAATTCAGTATTCTTTTAAATTAAATATCATATGGTGAAAACATTAACAAATATTTATAAAAAAAACGCTTTAGTGGTCTTGCTATGTCAATGATGTATTAAATAGAGTTAAAATAATGTATTTCATTTCTTTACCATTCAACATCTTCATGATCTTGCACTTCAATGCTATTTCAGTAAACTGTAAAGCGTGACAAACATAATAAAGCAGAATATGCATATGAATCTGATTTTACACAGATCCACTAACATATAAATCATATCATGTTTGTCTCTTTCCATTTTCGAACGATAGTCTACTCATCTTAAATGCATTAACTTTGTGAGTAACGGTAGACTAACTCCAATTTCCCAACACTGATTTCCGTGATGCACATTCACTGTGAAGATTTGTAATAAATATTTGATGTTTTTATCTCAAACGTTGTATTTTGCGTTAATTGACACACGCATTAAATTATTCCGTAATAACCATATGATATCCGTTGTTAATTTGAATGTTATTTATCATTTTCGCCGCTCATTGTAAATTTCTCGTCTGCTTGCCGCCATCTTTGGCTTGTGTAAAAACAGGCGTTTACAATCGGGATGCATTGACTATCGTCGGTATCCTCCGCAATATAGAGAGAGATGTGGATAGCAACGTAAAATCGTATTGGGCTAAATTCGCAAAAAATAAGTAAGTCAGTTGTTGTTCGGCGACGACTCGGCAACTCGATCGGCACTCGTTCGAAATTATTGCTAAATAACATTGTAATCTTATTTGCTTTATTGGGAAAATTTTGTCTTTTTTTGGGAAATTTTAATCAAATTTTTAGGAAAAAACGTCATCTTTTGCAATTGGGAAGCAGCCGAATATCGGCTGTAATTTCTGGCAAAAAAAATCCCTGAATGTGATTGTTTATATTTAGTCTATTAAAGGGATCTTTTCACGCTTTGGTAAATTGACAAAATTGAAAAAAGTTGTTTCAGATTCGTAAGTTTTCGTTTTAGTTATGATATTTGTGAGGAAACAGTAATACTGAACATTTACCATGCTCTAATATAGCCATTATATGCATCTTTTGACGATTTTAAAACCTAAAAATTATAAAGCGTTGCAACGCGAAACGATTGAATAATTTGGAGAGTTCTGTTTTTGTCGTTAAATTTTGTGAAACTACGAAGATTGCTTATATAAGGTATAAAATACGTCAACAATGCGTACTCGGCGGAATAGCTCAGTAGGCTAAAGCGTTTTTACTTCAGGACTCTGGCAGGACTCCAGGGGTCACTGGTTCGAAACCTGCTCCGGGCAATGTTCTTTTCCTTTTTTTAATTTTTTTCTTGATTTTTTACTGGAGCTTTTACGATCCAATGTTTACATTTATCAATATAAAACATTTAATGAATAAGTTAAAAAAATGCCAAAATCTGTGAAAAGGCCCCTTTAACTGTCATTCAATACATTAAAAACTGCTGCTATTTCTTACAATAAATACTTGCTTCACTGTTTACTTTGCATCCTCAGTATGATTAATGTGAAGTTTAACAGGTTTTTATAAAGAAATATTGTTATGAATACAAAAAGTTGTTTATTTTAATGTCTGTTTTTATGTTTGTCATTGTGTTATGCGCGCCATTCGCGTAGTCAAAATCAGTAAACAGAATTTTCCTCCCCTCTGACTTTGCCTCAATCACACCCCTGAATATTTACATTATAACTGAACAAGAATATCTGGATTTATTAAATGGGGGAGCGTTCTCATTATCTCCTCCATAGACACCAAGTACTGGTTCTTCCCAAGAAACGGACTCGATAATGTCCATATCTGCCTATAATGCTTGAAAGGTTGATTGACAGTATAAATAGATAGATAGTTCACTCGTGATGGAAAGTGTACGGCAAATCTACACTTCATGGTTATGACACATGAGTTCAATTTAATACATTGTACCTTGAAAAAAGTGGCTACAGTATGTCCTTCAATGTTACATTTTGATGAAGAACAGATCTTTTAAAAGTCACTATTAAAGTCAAATATACCACCTTGCCAAGACTATCAAAACAGATTTGTATTTTATCAATTATAAAGCAATTAACCCTTTGCATGCTTGGAAATTTGTAGTCTGCTTAAATGGCGTCTGCTGAATTGCTACAATTTAATAGCATTTTCTTCGATTTTTTTTCAAAGAATACTATCAGAATAGCAAACAGTTTGGATCCTGATGAGACGCCACGTTCTGTGGCGTCTCATCTGGATCCAATTTGTTTGCAAAGGCCTTCACAATTCGTTTCTCACACTGAAAGGGTTAATATAAAAAATAAATAAAATCATTACTTTTGGTCAGCCTGCTAATTGCAATGACAGGTTTGCCAAATAATGAATATATTGCATATATTAAAGACGGTATATACGATTTTTTATATGTGTTTAATTGTAATATATTGATAAAATATGTTACAATAACACAAAATAGGCAAGAAAAAATATACATTAAAGCCGAATTTCATAAAATGTAGCAAAGACAAATTAGCGCCATGAGCCGATAGTGACGTACATATTTTCCTACAATAACCGAAGCATTCGTCTTTGTATTAGGATCGGAGATAGTGTTCATGTGTCGTATGAATAGATATCGTTGCAGGAATTCAAAAAAAACGTTAAACTAAGTTTATATGCACATCGCACATGTATGGTATACATGGTGGCGAATTTGGCTGTACAGCCGTTTTCAATTTCAGATATCTGGCTTATTTCGCATTTTTCGACACATGTTCTTCATCACTTTTATTTTAATTTATATTGAAATATATATATAATAATTTTTTTACACATTTTATATAAATTCATAAATATTTGACAAAATCGTATATACCCGCTTAAAATTGTAAAATTTCTTAAATACTTTACATATGGTTTACCTGGCAGATGGAAGGTAGCAGTAATTCCTCCTCATCGCCTTTAGGACATCAAATGCATTTTCTTTTATAATACTACGATCCTGTGGGGTTTGGTACTTTAAAATAGCATGTATGCATTTCAATTCGCTCTCGACCAAAACATTCACTGGCATAGATGGGTCACACTTAACCTTATCTGTGTCAATCATTGACTTAGACGCTTCAAGTGAAGCGAGTTCGTCGTGTTCGTTAACAACATGTTTGCGCACAACATTGCCAATTGTTTGGCCACTTGTGGCTTTGATAAATTGTTTTGTTGTTGTAGCATCCCGGTAAATAACAAGTCCAAACCAGTATAAAGTCATCGTGGTCTCGCCACCATTTTGCATGTTTTCAGTAAAAATGATCGTTGTTACAAAAGCGCTTATGATACATTTAAATGCGATATCGGTAAACGCTTTAAATAAATTACTTCTCTAAAACCCGACACGCGTTTTGTGTCTAAAACCTGGCTTTTGGCACCCGAAAAAAAATCCGAGATTGAAATTATATAAATTTTTTTTTTTTTTTTTTGGTTTCGTCAAAAATAAGAGTCGGCGGGTCCGAAAATCATTTTATTTAAAAACTCTGGCCTATGTTTCGCGCAAAACATTACGTCAATTCGGCAACTTGTTTATGATCAAAAAGTAGCGCTATGAGATTCATGTTTTAATTTGAATACGATGTGGGTTCATCAGAAAATGAAAAAACGGTCACATGAACAAATTATCCAATCATAATGCAGCATTCATATGAATGTAACACGAGTTGTAATTATTTAAAAATATTGGGAATAGACTTTAATAATAAGTCATGCCTGTTTTTTGTGGGGTGGGGGAGCATTAATGATCTTTTTTCGCTTGTTCAACGTTAACAATACTAGCTGTAAAAACAATATAAGCAACTAGAAATTTGTTCTTAGTACATGGATACCTCTACAATCCAAATTGTTTCACTACTACCTTAATGTTTAACAATTATTAACAAAAATATGGAGTTGTATGAGTTTACCTGATGATAAATATGTTCCTGAATGTAATCAATCTATCCTATCAAAAATCCTTTTTGAGCTACGCTTCTCACAATTAACAAAATAAAATATTTTGCCTATAGGGCCATTACTCTCCTTATGTTAAACAAAATTTAACATAAATATCAAGGTGCGGTATTTCACATGGTGTTTAATATTTTTTATAAAATTTCATCTCACTATCAGCTGTACTCTTTGAGTTTCTCACAACACAATTAAAAAATTTGATTTCTTTGCTAAAAAGGGGGCATAACTCTGGGCATGTTAAAAAGAAACATATCAAAATATGCAGGTGTGCAAAATATATCAACACAATGGTAATAATTTATGGAAAGTTTCAGTCGACACATATTTTAAAATGTAAGTTTTGTATAAATTATGTTGAAAAAAAACAGAACCAAAATATAGAGGTGCGCAAACTCGCATGCCTGTTTACTGTTCTCATAAAGTTGTAGGAATAGGTGTTATATAAGTTATATGTAACAGAAAAGTCACGAAGATGGAAGAACTAAGGGAAAAGGGAAAATCTATATACCTCCAGCCTTAGAAAAAAGCTTTCATTTATTTTCCTTGTTTGTTTTTATTTGACAATGTATACTTGTTTGAAGCATTACATAATATCACTGACTATTCCTTGGTATGTACATGTATTAATTGTTTATTTTAGCAAGTGCAGTAAAATGACCCCGATTTCAGAGCTGACCAACACGCAGCCCACAGACCTACAGGGACTGTCAGTGGAGCTGGAAACTGTCATGGGGGGAATCAAAAGCCTACAGATAAATCAGGAGGCCAGTGTTCAGTCATTGCAGAGAACATACAAGGAACATGGGGCAGTCATGATAGAACAATTGCATGGCAATTTAAGTACTAATATAGATAAGTGTTTTAATAGTTCTGTGGGTACATCGGGCAATAATTTAAAAGAAGAAATGTGTTGGAGTGTTCTTTCTATTTTGAATGAATTTGATAATATTACTGTGAAGGAACTAAATGACATAAAAGAGGAAGTTATAAGCATAAAAGGGTCAGTTACAAGTTCTATTTATAAATGCACCAGTCTTCACAATGACTTGTCACAATTCCATGAAATTGTTCAGAAAATTGGAGATAATAAGGAGCTCTGCCTTATAGCCAGCATAAAATGTAAGCATATAATACAGCAGGCACTGACTCTGCTGTGGAAGTCAGGCAAGGTGTTTAATGTCCAGAGTATTACTAAGCATAATGTGAGAATACCAAGTGATAAAGGTGTATGTCATATCAGAGGCATATGTGTTCTTCCCGATGGGCAGGTACTGGTTGTAGACTGGAATAATGACAATGTCAAGCTGCTGAACCAGCAGTACCAGGTGGTGAGCCACTGGGATGTGAATGCTTGGCCATTTGACATTTGTTTGATCACACCCAGTGAGGTTGCAGTGGCTGTGTATAACCATGATAGCAACATACATGAGGTCCAGTTTATCACTGTCAACCAGGGAAAGCTTGTTTCTGGCAGGAAGTTTCAGTTACAACATGAATGTACATTTATTACCCATCACCAAGGAGACCTTTTTGTCACCTCTGGTCAAGAACTGTACAAATACTCACTGAATGGCAAACTGATCTGCAGACTCTACCAAGATAGATCAGGTGATTTGCCAGGTAAGAATCATGGTGAATCCATCCTGATAACATGTGTATTATGTACAGGGATTTGTCTAACCATTGTGGACAAAGGAGTCTAGTCAAATTGTGTTATTTTAAATCCATACAATGACAAATTTGGGAATTTTTATTGACTAAATGAACCGAGTTGGGATTTATTTTTTAATCAACAAATATTGACCCATTAGGCCTTTATCTTGTTATTTTGAAAAAATAATAATATAAATTATAGTTACATACTTTGTGAGATGATAATAAAATAAAATTCAGATGTAATAGCAGAAAACCTGCTGATGTATTATAAAAAAATTGTTCTATAATTCATATGTGCCCTTTGAATGCTACAGTACATTGTAGCCCAAACAAGATTCAGAAATATTGATTTATAAACATGAGTAATGAAGTATTTTGACTGTCACTACATGACATGTCTATAAATAGAAACTGAGTTCCTGGGAGAGAGACACTTTCTGACCCTGTCTTAATTTTGTGTTTGTTAAATGATTGTACATGAACAATATGTTTACCTGTTGATAGAACTGTGCAATTGTTTTAGTATGTGTAATTCTTTCCATCTGTGTAATTTTGCTCTAATTCATATCTTACTCACCAGTCGCATTTAAACTTGTCAAACGTAAACACAATAGCTCTGCTACTGAAGTTTATTGTCACACTTAACTATTAAATCATTGAAATGTATGCATATATTTTAGATGTGTAAAGGCCTCTTTATAGCAACATATGCGTAATACAATATCACTGCAGTATGTTTTATAAGATTATTTAACATTAACAGTAATTCAATATCTTGATGTTACTCTGTTTTGCAGGATACAAGTGTGCTGTGAGTCCCACAGGAGACAGGCTGTACATCACCAGCTACGGGCCGCAGAACAAGCTTCTCACCCTGGCCAGGGATGGCACACTCCTGGCTACATACTCAGACCCAGCACTAGTGGGCCCATGTGGTCTACATGTGACCCCTGCAGGCCAGGTGCTGGTCTGTGGAGGCACTGTACTACAGGTGGGCTGGGAGGGAAAGAGTAAGCTGGCTACGCTGGCTACTAAGGAGGATGAAGTGTGGAGGCCAGTGTCAGTCTGCTACAGCAGCACCACATCATCCATCATTGTGGGACAGAAGTGGGACGACACCATCCTGGTGTTCAGAGTGGAATAGTGTGTACATGTATGTATTAGTTGTTGTAATTAGTGATAAGTATTTCAATGACAATGTGTTGTTTAGCATACGAACATAGAAGTGTGTGATGTTACAATACAACATTAGTGTGTAGTTAAAGATACAAATAATTTATGTACACATATTCTTAGCTGATTACACATTGTGAGGGGTTTTGTTTGAACATTAGATTTTTTGCATATTATGTTGTTGGCATAACATTTTTTTCATTATGGTCCTAAATTTTAGTTCTTGTAAACTTTGCATGAAAAAACAAAGCATTTCAAATGAAAATCTAATATTTGTACATAGATACACATGTACATAGCAACGGGGCTATTTTTAGACTTTCATTTCTATAAATACCATGCCATGTAAGAAATGTAAATGGATGAATACTGTTATTTATAAAGTATGAAATTGTTTAAGTAATCTTTCGAGTAGAATATATTGATACTTTTCGCAATATTTACAGAAAGGTTACACTTTTTATGCACCCTTTCGAAGAAGAGGGGGTATATTGTTGTGCACATATGTCCGTACGTCCGTCCGTCCACCAGATGGTTTCCGGATGATAACTCAAGAACGCTTAGGTCTAGGATCATGAAACTTCATAGGTACATTGATCATGACATGCAGATGACCCCTATTGATTTTCAGGTCACTTGGTCAAAGGTCAAGGTCACGGTGACTCAACTTAGAAAAATGGTTTCTGGATGATAACTGAAGAACGCTTACGCAGTAGGATCATGAAACTTTGTAGGTACATTGATCATGACTCGCAGATGACCACTATAGACTTTCAGATCACTAGGTCAAAGGTCAAGGTCACAGTGACTTGAAATATTTAAACGGTTTCCAGAGGATAACTCAAGAACGCTTATGCCTAGGATCATGAAACTTCATAGGTACATTGATCATTACTTGCAGATGACCCCTATTGATTTTCAGGTCACTTGGTCAAAGGTCAAGGTCACGGTGACCCGAAATAGTAAAATGGTTTTTGGATGATAACTCAAGAACGCTTATGCCTTGGATCATGAAATATCATATGTACATTGATCATGACTCACAGATGACACCAATTGATTTTCAGGTCATTAGGTCAAAGGTCAAGGTCACGGTGACTCAACTTAGAAAAATGGTTTCCGAATGATACATGTAACTCAAGAACGCCTATGCCTAGGATCATGAATTTTCATAGGTACATTGATTAGGACTTGCAGATGACCCCTATTGATTTTCAGGTCACTAGGTTAAAGGTTACAGTGCCAAAAAATGTATTCACATGATGGCTGCCACTGCAACTGACAGCCCATATGGGGGCATGCATGTTTTACAAACAGACCTTGTCAAATGTGAGATTTATTAATGTGTCGTCAGCGTTCGACACTAACGGAAGTCCGGGAGTCCGAGACACCTTAAAAGGAGACTCGGACTCCTTGTTTTTGCGTCATGGGAGTCCGTTGGACTCCTTTAAAATCTTTGAATTTTTACAAAAAATCAGTTGATTACCTTATTTGTTTGGCAAGATCAGAATGTCCGAACTTTTGTGATCCGAAAAATGTGCCACAAATCATTCTGCTTGAACACATGAACAAAAACAAAAAATTCCAAAACTATTTATTTTGGTTCCCTGTCAATGTCTGTGCGTGTAGTAATAGAGGAACATGCAAACTATGAAACGGTCGTGGCCGTTCTTTTTCACTGATATTTTTGCTGTAGTAAATTAGCTTCGCCAAACAGTTTTTCGTTACTATAAAAATCAACAAATACCCGATTTTTTCGGCGTAGCTGTTTAACGTCACTTTTGACCTTAGGTGACCTTTAGGTTACATTCATAAAAATGCCTGCGGCTACCCACGAATGAATATACTTCATTTAGTCTGATTTGAGAATACTGCCAGAACATTGGAAACATGGCCGCGTCTTTCTTACACTGTTTTACTACGTGTTCAGCATGAAACAATTTTATTTCTTATGAAAAGGCATGATAGATAGAACAGTTTCACACTCAACTCTTCACATCAATATAATTTGTGCGTAGATTCTACACCTTTGTCAGTTCGCGGTTAGTGTGTGTTAATGTCAGAGTTTATATACAGGTCTTCGCTGCGTCTTCACGACTACATTATGTGCTGACCGGACCATGATAAATATTATTTTTAATTAATTTAACAAGAATTATTACACCATACTGACTAATGTATTAAGCATGAGCGCGACGATTCTCGATACTGTTAATACTCGAATCAAATACCAATGCCCGACAAACCACTAAAACAGGTTTGTTCAAAGAATGCGCGTATAAATATTTAAAATATGTACGGATACTTCGCGTATGGGCGGTTGACTCATATGTTTTAATGTCACTTCCATTATTCTTTTGGTTGTCTGTTTTGTATCTATAGGTTTATGAACAGCAATATGTAATAATGTAAAATAAGCCACAAAAACTCCGCGTAACATCCCGTACTGCCTGTTATGCAGCTAAGAACTGCACAGAAAAAGACATTCGCTATCCTTGATCTCATTCATTGAACTTTTTACCTTTCATAAACTCCAACCACAATCAACGCCGTATATCTTTTTTGAAGATATTCCTTGTTACACATTGTACGTTTTATGGCCCCAAGGTACTGAAGATGGGACCGGCTGCGAATCATTTGAGCGTGAATGCCCCGTGCACTATCGATTGATGATTTCAGTGGTTTATTGCAGTTTGTAGGCATTGTCATACCAACCACACTAACCAGTTCCTACCATGCTCACCTTCATGATAAAATATCGTGGCAAGTTACTTAAGAGACTGATGATGGCAACAGGGTGTAATCCTCGTGGATATTGTGCTTTGCATGCAAAATATTGTCTAAACATGTTTTCATGGTGTAAAAACCTAATGCTGAAATTACAATAAATTTAGAATTATATTGCGTTTCCAAATTTCCATGTTCTTGGAAATATTATAAGGAATATATATAAAGCAATGACAAATATAGAGCTGTAACACCCTTACGATGGGATTTAGTAACTATTACACTAACAAAACAGAAGGCTCCGATGTTTTTTAACCCGAATATCGAGGTTATACAAGCAATCATAATGCATAATAGAAGTTAGTATTTGTTGAAATCTTACAATGATTCAGTAAATTATTAACTTAAATATCATTTGAATGCGTTAAATATTTGCAATTTGATGTAACAAATATTAAACAGCAATCACTTACAACTTTAATCTTAAAACAAACATACCATAAAAATTTAACATTTCATGGATTTACATGTGTTAATGGCCGAAAATATGATATAAACAAGTGTGTTAATTGTTGGACTCCTTGAAATTTGTCTGGACTCCTAAATTTCAAAAGTTAGGGGTCCTTGGACTCCTTACTCAGATTAGTAAGTGTCGAACACTGGTCGTATTTTATGCTGTTGAACATTTGTTATTGATTTTATATAAATACAATAAATACATCAATCTATTCTGCTTCTCCAGTGGCTGTTGAGTCAGGACAACAATGATGAGGATGTGGTGGACAAGAATGGCCTGAGAACGCAGAAGGTAAAATAGACGTTTTAATTGTCAGGCCTTTTCTTGGCCACTTTGGGAAAAAAATGCAATTTTGGGATTTTGACATTTTTTGTGTGAAAAGTCCATTGATTTCAGCAAAACTAATATAATATAACTCTTTGTAATACTTCAAATTATAAAAATAAAATCATAGTATGATAGTAATATACTTTTCTAGTTTTTATTGAAATATAATTGAGATATATTAATCATAAGGCACTTATTAAAAAAAGAAAAACGCTATTTGTATGGGTCCGTTTCACTTACCCATAGATATACAAGGAAAAGGCATGCTTGTTTATTTCCTATGTATTAAGAATGCAAAACAGATGAGGTGGAAAAGAACAGTATGAATTTACATAAGGTAAACTATCCTCTTTAATTGTTTGTAAACTGTAAACCATTTATATTTGTCTGCATGAAATTTCCTTGTTGAAAAGACTTTCGTGGACACAGTAGTTAATGCGTGGATTGCTCAGTTTGGACAAATAAATGAGGAATTTGTGTCAGTGTGTTTGTGTTAAATTTGTGGATCTGTAAAGCCTTACAATCAATACACAATAATGTCCCAATAATAATAATGATTTGACTGTGTACCTCCCTATTAAGAATAATAAAGATGAATTGGAAAATACTGATATGATTTCACAAAAGGTAAAATGACTTATTTTATTTGAGGATCAAACCCTTCTTCAGATCGGAGCTTTCCAAACCTGAGTAACAGAGAATTTCAAAATGGGATTCAAAGTAAGCATTGTTCTGTGAAAAGGGGGCTTAATGCATTCAAATTAATTCAGGGACAATATTTTCCGCTTTTGATGAATTTTTGTTTAAAGGAAATTTCTTCTAAATAAAAATCAAATCTACGCGATAATTGTCGTCTCAGGTTAGCCTGTGAGGACAGCACAGGCTTATATGGAACGACACTATGTGCACATGAATTAAGCCCAATTTTCCCAGAACAAGGCTCATGTTCTTAAGTCGAAATTTATTTGAAAAAAATGCAATAATGCATGTAAAATAAAAAATGTATGAAGAGAACCTACATGTATTCATATATAAGGACTTGTTCACTGATTAGTAGAAGGGCAATTTTTTACATAATTATAATATTCAGCCATTAATATTTAGATTGTATTAAAACTAAGGAATACACCTGACTGACAAAACAATATATATGTATATATATATATATATATATTTATATTTATATATATATAAATTAAAAATAAATAAAATAAAGCATTTCAAACACTTTTTGCAGAAAATGTTATGTATGAATTTTAAAATCGCTTTTATTTGTGGGACATTAATAAATGTTCATTTCATAGACTTACTGATACACAAATTAAATTCACAAACATAACAAAAAATCAAGTACAGATTCCTTTGTTTTACAAAATAAAAAATCCACAAATTTACTTAAAGACGTTTGTAACAGAATTTTACTCCCAGGCAAATGTGGACAGCCATTTATTTCCTTCTGTATAAAGTACACGTTCAAGGCATTGGCTTATACGCTTGCGGGCTAATTGGCACTGACACTGCAGATTAGCAAAAACGCATATATAATAATAATTTGATGGGTTTGTGCAATTAAGTTTTATGCAATGAAAACAACCCATTATTTCCAAATTTTAAAAAAATCTAAGAATTTTGCAAGTGTCATTAACAATCTCCGTAATTACAGTAATTATTCCTAATTGATGTCATAAGGGGACTTGAGCCAATTTGACCCAAAACATTCGCTGGCGTTTTACTTACGTACTATATGTAGTTCAAAAGGCTGACTAGGCCAACATATTTTATATTGGTTTCCTCCACATTACAGCAACTGCTCAGCACAGAAGATGACTGTCTGACGAAAGACTCTGCCGTATCACAGTCCAGTGATGTGGGGGGATGATGCGGTTGTTCCATGTCTTAAGATCGCATCATGAAAGACATTTTAGCTGACACTTGGAAGGGAGAGAACTGAAGATCTGCAACAGCAGTGAGTTTTTTACCTCAAGTCACTGTTTAATTAATTAATTTAGCTGACATTAACAAGGGAGAGAACTTTTGATCTGCACCAACAATAAGTTGTTGCCCTTGTTGCTTTTAAGTTTATGAAGCTGACACTAACAAGGGATATAACTGTAGATCTGCACAAGCAGTGAGTTGTTGCCCTTTAGTTGCCTTCTAATTATGTCTACCACTGTTTGTTGATTTACTTTTGAATGTTTGTCTATTGAAACATATATCTAAAATAAAACACCTTTGGGGCATTTTAAAAGCTAAGTGATTTATTGAATAAGTACAATTAGACAACATTACATTTTCCATAATAATTGTGTTGTTATGCAGGACAGAACTGGCAAACAAAAATAAATGAGCCGTGCTGTGGGAAAATGGGGCTTAATGCATGTACTCGAATTGTAATTCCATATTTGTCTGCGCAGTGCGCAGACTAAGGGACAACACTTTCCTCTTCAAAGGTATTTTTTGTTGAAAGGAATTGTCCTTTTTATAAAAATCCAGTCTAGTCGGAAAGTGTCCTACCTGATTAGCTTATGTGGACTTGACATGCTTATCTGAGAGGACAACATTTAATATTAATGAGCTGCATATTGGTTTTCGAAATAACATCTCTTCAAGTTGTGAAAAAAATCGTTATTATGAATTTACAGGTTAATAAAACATTGACCAACACTTTGAATGTTTTAATACGAAATAGTTTGATTGAATAAATGAATTATTTGGGCAAGGAACCAATGAAATGCCTGATTAAAAATTGATAAGAATGAAATGTATCTGTTGAAAACCTTCACATCCTATCCAATAAAGAGGCATAGTTTGTTATAGAGTGTTATATGAACTTTTTTGTTAATGCTTCATATCACCCATGGTGCTGTTGATTTCAGGTGAGCATGAGCATTGTTATCGAGTTGACGTGGCAACAGCACCAGTCGGACACCCCAGGAGCCTCAGTCCAGGACAACCCTTCCCCTCCCATGACCCATAGCTCCACCCCTTTGACCTCCTGCCTCAAAGCTTTGTTGAACAATACCATTCTGCTGGAATGTCTGAGCATGTTGAGTTTTCACACCTGCCATCTCCATGTCGATCCTTAAGCACTCGAGCCTGAGTAGTTTGTTAAGCTCCAGTGCCAAAAAATAAAAAGTTGGATAACTTGTTACATGCTTTGTGGGACTAACAGAGCAACAGCGAATAATGGGAGAATATCAAGAAACAGTTGAAGAGTTAAAAATCAAAGCATAAGCTATCCACGGGGGCTACTTCTGATTTTAATAGTAGTAGCATAATGGACCATCCTGATTTGTCCTCTAATGCGTCCAAAATGTTCAAAACAAACGTGCTTTTTACACAGTTGCTGACAAAAAAACTTTGTTATGAACACTCATAGCATGATGAATACATCGGGTGTGGTTCAGGCAAAAAATCTGCCAATCATGTTAACAAGGTGCTTAAGGTGCACCCATCAGGGTTTGTTAGGAGCACTTCACACTCCAAGACAAAACAGTCTCGCATTGAATAGACACTTGATAAAGCGTTGAAAAATGACAGCAGTTTTGCTGTGTGGTCAAGTATGCCCTTTTACTCTCAACCCGACATTAGGTAGAACTCAAACTCGGCCCTCAGCAATATCAGCGAGGCTAGCAGTTTTGTTGTGTGGTCCAGTAGGCCCTTTGACTCAACCCGACATTAGGTAGAACTCAAACTTGATCCTCAGCAATATCAGCGAGGCCAGCGTGTCATCTCGCCTTCTTCAGCCTCAGGTGAGACCTTACAGTTTTATTTATTTTGAAAATTAGGGCTGATTATTCAGTCCCATTTCTAATCTAAAAACGTCGATATTTTAACATGATTACTGGCTAAAATTCCCAATTGACAGTTTGTTATAAAAAAAGGACACTTTTCACAGAGCTAGCCCCTAGTTCTAGCACATGTCTGAGTTTTTTAGAAGAATTACTGGCTTAATATTCTTATTTCACTAAATTATTACTATTTTGAAGTTATAGATGTTTATAAAATTGTTTATGTTGATTATTTCACAAAAACTGCAACCATTATTCGTCAGCTCGAAATTGTGTGTTGAAGAAAAATGACTATTTCATCAGCTCTTCAATTTATTAATTTATGATTAAACAAAATTAACACAATTTTGTCAGTAAATACCCGGTTTGTTTGTAATACATTTCCGCGATAAATTGCGGTGGGAAAAATGGGAAAACCCTTGAGAGTAACTTGCAGGAGGTAGACCATGTTTAGCACATGTAAATTAACTAGTCTTTTATTATGAGGTTAACTTTTTTTTGCTATTGGTGACTGTAGTTACTGGCCCTTCCTTACTGTATGCCATTAACTAGTTCATTGTTATGAATTAAGCTGATTGGTGGGACTGAATAACTGTTAACATACCATTTTTAGCTCATCTATTTTTTGAAAAAAAATTATGAGCTATTGTCATCACCTTGGCGTCGGCGTTGGCGTTGGCGTCGGCTTCCGGTTAAGTTTTGCGTTTAGGTCCACTTTTCTCAGAAAGTATCAATGCTATTGCATTCAAACTTGGTACACTTACTTACTATCATGAGGGGACTGGGCAGGCAAAGTTAGATAACTCTGGCGTGCATTTTGACAGAATTATGTGCCCTTTTTATACTTAAAAAATTGAAAATTTTGGTTAAGTTTTGCGTTTAGTTCCACTTTTCTCAGTAAGTATCAATGCTATTGCATTCAAACTTGGTACACTTACTTACTATCATGAGGGGACTGGGCAGGCAAAGTGAGATAACTCTGGCATGCATTTTGACAGAATTATGTGCCCTTTTTATACTTAGAAAATTGACAATTTTGGTTAAGTTTTGTGTTTAGGTCCATTTTATTCCTTAAGCATCAAAGCTATTGCTTTCATACTTGCAACACTTACTAACTATCATAAGGGGACTGTGCAGGCAAAATAATGTAACTCTGACTGGCATTTTGACAGAATTATGTGCCCTTTTTATACTTAGAGAATTGAAAATTTGATTAAGTTTTGTGTTTAGGTCCACTTTATTCCTACAGTATCAAAGCTATTGCTTTCATACTTGCAAGATTTATGAACTATCATAAGGGGACGGTGCAGGCAAAGTTATGTAACTCTGACTGGCATTTGGACGGAATTATGGGCCCTTTATACTTAGAAAATTGAAAATTTGGTTAAGATTTATGTTTTGGTCCACTTTACCCCTAAAGTATCATAGATATTGCTTTCATACTTGGAACACTCACAAACTATCATAAGGGTACAGTAAAAGGACAAGTTGCATAACTCTGGTTGTCATTGTTACGGAATTATGGCCCTTTTTTGACTTAGTAACTTTTAATATATGGTTAAATTTTGTGTTTCGATCCACTCAAAGTATCAAGGCTATTGCTTTCAAACTTCAAATACTTACATGCTATCATGAGGTTACTGTACCTGGCAACTTGAATTTTACTTTGACCTTTGAATGACCTTGACTCTCAAGGTCAAATTATTAAATTTTGCTAAAATTGCCATAACTTCTTTATTTATGATTAGATTTGATTGATACTTTGATGAAACTACTCTTACCTGACATACCACAATAGACTTCACCCAAACCATCCCCCGTGCCCTCTCCCCCCTCCCCCCCCCCCCTCCTAATTTTTTTTTTTTTTTTTTTAAGATCATCTCACAAATGACCACCACACCCTCACACTATAACCCCCCACCCCCCCCCCCAATTTTTTTTTTTTTTTTTTTTTAAGATCATCTCACAAATTATCACCACACCCTCACACTATACCCCCCCCCCATTTTTTTTTTAAAACGGTTATGTTTGAAATACCATCCAACCATCGCACCCAAACCCCCCCCCCCCCGATTTTTTTTTTTTTTTTTCGCTCTTTTGGAAGATAATGTAATAAATGTCCACAACCCCACACTATACACCCCTCTTCACTCCACTCCTCCCTCCTTTGTGATTGAAAATGAGAGTCCCTTCACCTTTAAAATAGAAAATAGATGAGCGGTCTGCACCCACAAGGCGGTGCTCTTGTTCTAATATTAATATATATCCTATCATTGAATATAATTTATGGCAATTCATGACAGAATGTTTAACTACATGTATATCAGACAATAATGTCAATGAATTAAACAAATTTGAATTGATACACAAACATTAGATAATAGGAAATGTAGGTAAACGCAAACAATCAAACACACATTAATACGTGTTTTATTTCTTTGTAATTAAAATTCAGAATGTATATCAGTCAGTTGTTGATCATAAAGCGTTATTGTCTTTGATCCAGATCCCCCCATTGCCTGCAATACCCTGAAAAACACACAACGGATCATACAGTTGTAAACAATTTGCACTTATCATTACTATTGTACCTTAGTGAAGTCAATGTTTTCAATACAGCTTTTGGATTGTAATTGGATTTGATTATTATTTAAATCAGAGCCCAGATGTTTGCGAGAAACAATGGCGCTATATTGCTTTTATATCCTAATGCACACAATTTCAACACTAGAAGTGAAACTTTAAATCAAAGGTGTGTCCTACAAAAATATGCCATATAATGTAGATACACTGTATAACTGCATGTAGTATCTATTCAATATCGGTACGTATGTAGTTATGAAAATGTTGATTGTAGAATTGGTTTGCAATTACATGTATTACTATTCAAATATGTAGCAGCGCCGTATATAAAATTAAAACATTGGGAAATTTGACAAATTAACCGCAATAAAATAAAGTTAGACATTTCTAGAGTTATATTGCGCGCTGGATATATCGCGCTCGTGACCCCACCAACCGCGATATATCGGCGTTGCAGTGTAGTCTTGTTAGATATGTATCTATTCAATCCAATGCCTTGGTTGTATAGAGCCTGTTTGCGAGGAGGTGTTTAGTTCATAGTGGGTTTACAGTGTTGTTGTTTTTTGTCAAAAGTCGGGTCCAAAATTGACCCCATTCCCAATCCCAAAACTATGTATTTTTCTCAAAACGATATCCTTAAATTCCCAATTGAAGATAAAGAAAACGAAATTTATCACAATATCAAGTTCATCATCCTATACAGCTCTAGAACTTGAACCTTAGTAAATGTAATATTAAAAAAACACGTGTTCTCCATTGTATAATATTGGTTAGCAAAGAAGTCCGCACAGGCAAATCAGGGACAACACTTTCCGCTTTTATTGAATATATCCTATAAGAAATATATCTTGTAAACGAAAATTCTGGTTAGGCAAAAAGTGTTGTTCCTGATTAGCCTGTGCTGCTGTACGTGCTAATCTAGGAATACTCTTAGGGCAACATGTATTAAGCCCTGTTATCTCATAATGAGGCTCAAAGTAAGTCTGCCTACAATCTGTTACAGTAAGCCCTGTTATCTCATAATGAGGCTCAAAGTAAGTCTGCCTACAATCTGTTACAGTAAGCCCTGTTATCTCATAATGAGGCTCAAAATAAGTCTGCCTACAATCTGTTACAGTAAGTCCTGTTATCTCATAATGAGGCTTAAAGCAAGTCTGCCTACAATCTGTTACAGTAAGCCCTGTTATCTCATAATGAGGCTCAAAGTAAGTCTGCCTACAATCTGTTACAGTAAGCCCTGTTATCTCATAATGAGGCTCAAAGTAAGTCTGCCTACAATCTGTTACAGTAAGCCCTGTTATCTCATAATGAGGCTCAAAATAAGTCTGCCTACAATCTGTTACAGTAAGTCCTGTTATCTCATAATGAGGCTTAAAGTAAGTCTGCCTACAATCTGTTACAGTAAGTCCTGTTATCTCATAATGAAGCTCAAAGTAAGTCTGCCTACAATCTGTTACAGTAAGCCCTGTTATTTCATAATGAGGTTCAAAGTAAGTCTGCCTACAATCTGTTACAGTTAGCCCTGTTATCTCATAATGAGCCTCAAAGTAAGTCTGCCTACAATCTGTTACAGTAAGCCCTGTTATCTCATAATGAGGTTCAAATTAAGTCTGCCTACAATCTGTTACAGTTAGCCCTGTTATTCATGTTATGTGCCATCCAAAGATTGGCTTATCAGGGACAAAACATTCCGCTGTTGAGGGACTTTTTGTAAAAAGGAAATTTCTTCTAAACCAAAATCAAGTCTTGGCAAAAAGTGTTGTGTTTGGTTAGCCTGTCAGGACTGCACAGACTAATGCACATTAGTAAAGCCCATTTTTCCCAGAACGAGGCTTAAGTTAATTCTGTTTCCAGTTTGTGTAAGAGTCTTATACAAAATTCTGATGAGAACAAACATGGTATAACCAACAGTGGTTATTAAGACAATGACGTGCATGTATATGCCAATTAAAAATAGTTGTTAAGCAATCTTATTTTAATAAACAGAGCTACAATAGTTGTTAAGCCATTTAATTTTATAATTTACAGAGCTACATTAGTTGTTAAGCAATCTTATTTTATAATTTACAGAGCTACAATAGTTGTTATGCAATCTTATTTTATAATTTACAGAGCTACAATAGTTGTTAAGCAATCTTATTTTATAATTTACAGAGCTAACATAATTACATTGCAGGGTTCTAATGCTTTGTTAACCTTTTATCAAAGCCATGAAAATAAATCAGTATTCAAGCTAGGACACTTATTCTTATTAGAGTGTGGACTCAAAATTTATTTTAATCAAGAGAGAAATTTATTTAAATAAAGACAGCCAGAACAAATGCAATAATACAATAAAACATGTATGGAGAGAACCTATTTGGACTTGTTCAAAAATAAGCATAATATGAACTTTCTAAAACTTATAACATATTCAGCAGTTAATATTGACATTGTATTACAACTAAGGATAGTTGTCTTTTTTGTGAATCAAGTAAATCTGATAAGATTTTGTTGGGGGGGGGGGGGGGGGTAGGCCATGTGTCCAGCATTGCCGACACACAAAATACGATCGATTCCAGTCTATTTTCAATTTTTAGTGTTCATAATTAAACATTTATAGTAATTCTTTAAGTTAAGAGTGTATGCTTAATAAACAAAATTAATAGATTAAATGACTGAATAAAGTTATTGTACATGTACAAACATAAACATTGTTTGTTTTCCATGGTAATGTTAAGTAAGCTGCAAGAATTACTGTCAACATATGTTGGTCTTATACTTGAGGATAGCTTCCTATTTGCAAATCATTTTGCTATCCTTTAGGAGCTTCCGGGGGCCTTCAGCCCTGCGGCCCCCAGCTAAAATATTTCCTTATTTTCCTTTTTTTTTTTACTTTCACCCATGTATACAGCTTGTTACATGTTACATGTTTATTTACTTTTGATTTTTTGTCTTTTGTGAATTTTAATAGATTTTAACATTCAAAGATCTGTAAAGACATGGTAAAAATGTATGAATATTTTTGCAACTTTAGGAAGACATTAATGTCAAATGTTTGCCTCCCATGTATTGAAACATATATTTACAGTAAAACATCTGTGAAAGCATTGTAAAAGTAAAGTGATTAATAGAATGAGAACCAATAAAAACATTTTATTTTTTGCTCTCATTTTTTCGACGAAATGACGTAATAAATCCAACGAAACTATCCAGTTTAATTCTTGTGCAATATAAATAAGCGGTGAAAAAAGCATAAAATAAAAAGAAAATGTGTTGGATTCAATGGAATATCGGCTTTAATTCACTCGTGATCATAAAAAATACATATTTTCACTCGTGGCAGTGCCACTTGTGAAAATATTATTTTATATGATCACTCGTGAAATAAAATTGATATCCCATAGAATCCAACAAATATCCTCTATATATTTTGTTCAAGTTGATGTTCCCTTTTTTGTTATGCAGGTAAGGAGCTGCTAAAAGATTAATAAGCTGTGTTGTGGGAAAATGTGGCTAAATGCATGTGCTTAAATTGTTGTCCCAGATTAGCCTGTGCAGTCTTTAAGGCTAATCAGGGATAACACTGACTCTTTCAAAGTATTTTTTGTTGAAAGGTAGTCTCCTCTTTATGAAAATCAAGTCTAGTCGGAAAGTGTCCTCCTTGATTAGCTTATGTGAAATTTGTGTGAGTTTTGAATATTTATGAGCCACATATTGGCTTATGAAATTAAATCTCTGCAAGTTTACATTTTTTTTAATGAATTTACAGGTTTATATAGCATTTGCCAACACTTTTAATGTTTAAATATATAATGGTCTGATTTGATTCATGTGTATGCTATTTTGGACATGGAACCTGCAAAGATATGCCAGATTAAAAATTCATACGAATGAAGATTTGCTGTTCAAAAAATTCACATCCAATCAAAATGCATAGGTTTTTAGCTCATCTATTTTTTGAAAAAAAATTATGAGCTATTGTCATCACCTTGGCGTCGGCGTCTGCGTTGGCATTGGCGTCCGGTTAAGTTTTGCGTTTAGGTCCACTTTTCTCAGAAAGTATCAATGCTATTGCATTCAAACTTGGTACACTTACTTACTATCATGAGAGGGCTGGGCAGGCAAAGTAAGATAACTCTGGCGTGCATTTTGACAGAATTATGTGCCCTTTTTATACTTAGAAAATTGAAAATTTTGGTTAAGTTTTGCGTTTAGGTCCACTTTTCTCAGAAAGTATCAATGCTATTGCATTCAAACTTGGTACACTTACTAACTATCATAAGGGGACTGGGCAGGCAAAGTTAGATAACTCTGGCGTGCATTTTGACAGAATTATGTGCCCTTTTTATACTTAGAAAATTGAACATTTTTGTTAAGTTTTGTGTTTAGGTCCATTTTATTCCTACAGTATCAAAGTTATTGCTTTCATACTTGCAACACTTATTAACTTTCATAAGGGGACTGTGCAGGCAAAGTAATGTAACTCTGACTGGCATTCTGACAGAATTATGTGCCCTTTTTATACTTAGAACATTTAAAATTTGTTTAAGTTTTGTGTTTAGGTCCACTTTATTCCTACAGTATCAAAGCTATTGCTTTCATACTTGCAACACTTATTAACTATCATGAGGGGACTGTGCAGGCAAAGTTATGTAACTCTGACTGGCAATTGGACGGAATTATGGGCCCTTTATACTTAGAAAATTGAAAATTTGGTTAAGTTTTGTGTTTTGGTCCACTTTACCCCTAAAGTATCATAGATATTGCTTTCATACTTGGAACACTTGCAAACTATCATAAGAGTACAGTAAAAGGACAAGTTGCATAACTCTGGTTGTCATTTTTACGGAATTTTGGCCCTTTTTTGACTTAGTAACTTTGAATATATGGTTAAATTTTGTGTTTCGATCCACTTTACTTCTTAAGTATCAAGGCTATTGCTTTCAAACTTCAAATACTTTCATGCTATCATGAGGTTACTGTACCTGGCAAGTTGAATTTTACCTTGACCTTTGAATGACCTTGACTCTCAAGGTCAAATTATTAAATTTTGCTAAAATTGCCATAACTTCTTTATTTATGATTACATTTGATTGATACTTTGACAAAACTACTCTTACCTGACATACCACAATAGACTACCCAAACCATCCCCGTGCCCTCCCCCCCCACCCGAATCCCCCCCCCTAAATTTTTTTTTCTTAATCATCTCACAAATGACCACCACACCCTCACACTATGCCCCACCCCACCCCACCCACTCCAATTTTTTTTTGAACGGTTAAAAAACACATTTTTTTTTTTTTATTTTATGTTTGAAATACCGTCCAACCATCGCACCCAAGAATCCCCCCCCCTCCCTCCACCCGAATCCCCCCCTAATTTTTTTTTTTTTTCTTAAGATCATCCCACAAATGACCACCACACCCTCACACTATACCCCCCCCCCCTGAATTTTATATAAAAAATGCATTTTTTTGGCATTTTTGAAATAATGTAATAAATGTCCACACCCTCACCCCACCCCTCCCTCCTTTGTGATTGAAAATGAGAGTCCCTTCACCTTTAAAAAGAAAATAGATGAGCGGTATGCACGCGCAAGGCGGTGCTCTTGTTTATAAATTGAAATACAAACCTTTGTTTCAAGTTCATATCAATTATTGTGTTGTTTTCAGAAGAGCACCATCGATATTGATTTGGCGCGGCAACAGCACCAGTCCAGCCCGCATGAGCCTCAGTCAAGGACGAACCTTCCCCTCCACCTGACCCTAGCAGCCTCAGTCCACGACGACCCTCCACTCGACCTGACCCTAGCGCCTCCACCTTGACCTACGGCCTCAAAAGGTCAGCTTTGTTGAACGATTCCATTCTTCTGCAGGAAATTCTGAGCACGTTGAGTTCTCGTGCACTGTTCTCAACAACTGCAATGTCCTTGTTGAGTGATCCACACTCGAGCCTGAGTTAGTTCAGCTTGAGAGCCAGAATAGGAACAAGTGTTCAAGACACGAGGAGTTATAGCAAAAGTTATGTTAAAGCTAACAATCAGTTCTCGCTGTTGGACACCAGAAAGAATATCAAAACAATAAAAAGTTGGATAACCTGTACAAAGGCAGTAACGACTTCGTTTTGAACACTCATGGTACATCCCTGGGCATGCCTCAGGCGTGAATTCTGACATCTGAAACGAGGTGCTAAAGGGTTTGTTACTTTGCACTCCAAGCCCAATTGGCCACACATTGAATTGGCAATAGACAAGGTGTAAAAAAATGACAGCAGTTTGGATGTGTAAACCAGTATGCCCTTCGACTCTCAACTTGGCCATAAGCAATATCAATTAGGCTTGCATGTCATCTCAGCTTCTTGAGTATCTGGTATGACCTTAAAGAGTTATTTATACTGTCAAAGTTGGGGCAACAATTCAGCCCAATTCCTAATCTTAAAAAGTCTATTCCAAATTTTTCCATAAATACTGTCTTAAGTTCACAATTGACGGTTGGCTAAAACAATTTTTTTATTTTAATAGGTTGTAACATCTATAAGTTGAACGTTAATATTAAATTTACAATAGTAATGCACTTTATATTGATAGCACTAAATCTTAATTTTTAGCTCGGCGTTTTCGGAGAAAACTATAGGTATTGTCATAGCCAGCTCGTCGTCCGCCGGCGTCATGCTAAAACCTTCACATTTTGCTCTTAAATCAAAGTTCTTCCACCTACAACTTTGAAACCTCATATGTAGATGCACCTTGATGAGGTCTACATGCCACACCCATTTTTGGGTCACTAGGTCAAAGGTCAAGGTCACTGTAACCTATAAAATAATAATAATTTCTGACAAGCTTTCATTTATTCAAAACTATACCCTAGCCGAGCGTTTGCACTCGTTATGCGTAGCTCTTGTTAAGTATTTCTTAGCAAAAAGTTGTATTGTGTAACATTTAAAGTGGTATAGTCTCACATTTTTGAAGTTATGTTAGTTTAAAAAAAGATAATTATGGCAAATTGCTACAACATTTCAAGTGGGTTCACGTTATTCATTTAAACAATGCTATTATGAGTGCTAATTTGCACAAAAATCATTTCGCTATCCTAAATATCAATTATAGAAACAATGTTTTGCATTAAACAAACAGGTGTGTTAAGTAAGGTGTTACAGCATATATACATTGTACATGTATTCAAGACGTATTCGTTTGTTACTAAAAACACTCTATTTTTATTTTACTTGCCATTTCCTTTTCAGATAACATTATTATCCAAGAAGAAGAACATTGTTGAAGTAAATGTTGAAAACAGTCCAAACCCCTTCTCGCACAAATACTATAAGTCGCTCAAGACATTCAGCACGCCACCTATGAACATCTCGCACAAAAACTACAATTCGCTCAAGAAATTCAGCACGCCACCTATGAACATCTCGCACAAATACTACAAGTCGCTCAAGAAATTCAGCATGCCACCTATGAACATCTCCCACAAATACTACAAGTCGTTCGAGAAATTCATCACGCCACCTATGAACATCTCCCACAAATACTATAAGTCGCTCAAGAAATTCAGCATGCCACCTATGAACATCTCCCACAAATACTATAAGTCGCTCAAGAAATTCAGCACGCCACCTATGAACATCTCGCACAAATACTACAAGTTGCTCAAGAAATTCAGCACGCCACCTTTGAAAATCTCCCACAAATACTACAAGTCGCTCAAGAAATTCAGCATGCCACCTATGACCATCTAGCACAAATACTACATGTCGGTCAAGAAATTCTGCATGCCACCTTTGAACATCTCGCACAAATACTACAAGTCGCTCAAGAAATTCAGAACGCCACCTATGAAAATCTCCCACAAATACTACAAGTCGCTCAAGAAATTCAGCACGCCACCTATGAACATCTCCCAATACTACAAGTCGCTCAAGAAATTCAGCATGCCACCTATGACCATCTCGCACAAATACTACATGTCGGTCAAGAAATTCTGCACGCCACCTATGAACATCTCGCACAAAATACTACAAGTCGCTCAAGAAATTCAGCACGCCACCTATGAAAATCTCCCACAAATACCACAAGTCGTTCAAGAAATTCAGCACGCCACGTATGAACATCTCCCACAAATACTACAAGTCGTTCAAGAAATTCAGCACGCCACCTATGAACATCTCACAAATACTACAAGTCACTCAAGAAATTCAGCACGCCATCTATGAACATCTCCCACAAATAATACAAGTTGTTCAAGAAATTCAGCCCGCCACGTATGATCATCCCCTTGAAATACTACAAGTCTTCAACAAATTCAGCACGTCACCTATGAACATCTCACAAATACTACAAGTCGCTCAAGAAAATCAGCACTCCAGGTATTAACATCTTGCACAAATACTACAAGTCGCTCAAGCAATTCAGCGTGTCACCTATGAACATCTTGCATGGTGGCTTGGTGAGTCTGACTTCTGTCTTGACAAGTCACTCAAGATAAAATAACCGAATCTAACAGACAGAGCAGGTGCTGAGTGACTCGTCTGTTAACTTGACTGACCTCGATACGTTGCTCTCGAATAATGAGAACCTGACGCACGAGGAACAGTGCTGTCCAACATTCCCAGTTTTTGGTTGGCGACTTCACTGTCTGGACTCACACAATCACTGCCTATAGCCCTGCTGCAGCAGAAGCAGCAACAAAAACAGGTAGTATATTAGCTGCGCTCTGAAAAAACAGTGCTAAAGTGTTGTCCCAGATAAGTGTGTTAGGTCTGCTCAGGCTTATTAGTGACCACGTGTTCTGAATATGCCTTTAAAACAAAAAACTCCATTAAAGTGGAAAGTGTCGTGGCTGTTTGTGCAGACAGCACAGTCTAATCTGGAACGACTCTTTTTATTAACTGGTCAAACTGAGTAAATAAATACTTATAAGTGTTGATTTGATATCAGTGTTAATCTCAAAAGGTCAGGGCATATTTTCATACATTTTTGTGCCAAAATTCAGCCTCTAAACCAAAAGTTGTTTCTTTGTTTTCACTTGTATATTACAAATAATCCCCTTTCATAAATTAAACATGATACTTATTAAATGTTGTTTAAGATAAGTTAAACAATTATTGAAATGCAGTAAACATTCTATGAAATAATTATCTGCATTTATTTTAAATAAGAATATCTATAAACTACACTTTACCACCTGTCCAGGTTTTCAGTATACAGATATGCAACTGGAGTGATGATATGCCCTGAAGATATTTATTAATTAAACCCCCTGTTAATTGGGGTGTATAGGAATCCCTTTGGACGGACGTCTATCTGTCTGTCTTTCCATCTGTCTGTGGGCGATCACTTAACAATTCAACGTTCAGCTTTCAAACTTTCAGGTATTGTTCCTTCTCATATGAGGTTGTGTATATACATTATATCATTCTACACTAAAAATTACAAAACTGAGACATTCTATAACATCATGCTACATATTCTGACTTGCAGCATTGGGGGATATTCTACGTCACAATTGTTACAAATTCGTGTTTGACTAGACAGCAATTACACTTTTTTATAGATGATTTAGCATTTTCAGTTATATGTAAATTAAAATTTATTTTAATAGGATTAGAATATGTTGTTTTCTTTAAACAATTTTGAAAAAGCAATATTTTGGGATTGTGTCATCCACATAACTTGTTAATTGAATGGTCATGAAAAAAATTATATGACCATTCTCTCTCTTATTCTGGTACGGCAGTTGTCATTTGCCGGCATCAGTATATGCGCTTAAATAAGCCAGGAACAGAATAGCTAACTGACCCCATTACTGTGACTGAAATGTATTTTTATGTGTAGGGGTCTATACAAAACTGAAAACATAACTGGAATCTAATTTTTCTAGTTCTTACAGGACCCCATACAATCACAGTTTGGTACTCAGCTGAATTACATGCTCTCTGGTGAGCTGGAGCTGGACGCCCAAGGACAATTCCTGAGTATAGGCGTCGAGCTCCTGGGCCAGGAATTCGGGGCAAAGCTCAACGAGTCCTACCCCTAGGGTACAGCCACTCTAACCTTGGGGCTCCACACTTTCCTGCTCAGGGGCAGAGATTATCTCATCTACAAGGTAGGTTGTAATGCAAAACGTTTCACAGTCATTCAAATAATTTTTGGTAGACTACGGATATATTGATGTTTCCACTATATGAGGTAAGGAGGGTATAACGATTTACCCTTATTCGTGATTGTGTCCATCCTTTCATCCGTTCTTTGATCCCATACTCTTGTGTGGCCGCCCTAACTAAAAACGTATTGTGCTAAAGGGATTCAATCTTTGCATTTATTTAACAATGCATGTGAACTTGTGAAAGTTCATATTTTTATTAGATTTTTCTGACATAGTTGGAGATATAACCCCCTTTTTTAAATCATGTAGCGGTTAACTTGAACTTTTCGCTACTAGAGACCTGAAACTTTCGATGAATTTTGGAAACTTTGGAATCCACAGTCCATCCGTTGGCGACGTGTTTGTGTTCGTCTGTCAACGTTTTCGTTAAAGGACATTTCCTCCTGAACCACTGAACATAATTTAATGAAACCTCACAGGAATAATCCTTGGGTGTTCGAATTATTCATCTTTTTATGCTTTTTATCTGGTATATAGTTTTAGCACTGTCCGTCTATCAGTCTGTCTGTCACACTTTTCCTGTCCGCTCTCTAATTTAAATAGTTTTCATCCGATCTTTACCAAACTTGGTTAGAAGTTGTATATAGACAATATCTAGGCCAAGTTCGAATATGGGTCATGCAGGCTCAAAAACTAGGTCACGGGGTCGAAAAAACAAATTCAAGAAAGTAATAAGCTTTAAATGGACATACTTATCTGACCTGCCAATTTATATATTTTTGTTAAATAAATCAAAGCGGCGCAAACACATCTTGGTAAAAGGTCAAGGTCATCCTTCAAGGTCTAAGGTCAAACAAACAAATCCAAGGGAAGTAATAAGGTTTAAAGGGAGATAATTATTAAATATTGAACATAGCAACTTGATATTTGGCATACATGTGTATCTCATGGAGCTGCACATTTTGAGTGGTGAATCTACAGTCATGGTAGGGGCTTTTATTAATTGCTACTAAAATAGAGATTTGTTAGAGAAAATTATTTTTAAGGGAAGTAATTTATATAATTATAAATGTCAGATTATATATTTCCTTACCAACAATTTAAGTTCTTTTCACAGTTACTGTACAGATTTTTTATTTTGATTATTTATAACTTAAATGATTGATTTGTCAAAGTTTTTTTAAATGATATAATTATCATGTCTTTCCTGTACTTATGTGTGAATGGTATGGTTCATTACATACCTGTGGACTTATGTCCATAGATACATGATGAACTCTGGCTATGGTCTCTTTGATAAAACACAGCCTTGGTTGTCAGTGATGTCTGACTTGGTCATATGTGACAGTCTACAGACCCCCCCCCAGGTTGGATTGGGCAAAATCCAAGGGAAGTAAAAAGCTTGAAATGGATATGATTTCTATACCTGCCAAATGATAAATATACATTTTATTTCAAAGCGGCGCAGTAGGGAGCATTGTGTTTCTGACGAACACATCTCTTATTTGAAACTGCATAGCCAAGAGATTTAATGTTTGGTGTGCAACAGTGTAAAGTGAGTCATCGACAAATGTTTCCAAATAATGTGTTTTGGTCAAAACTGGCTTACCCCCAGGATTTCCCAGTTTTACAAGGATTTTATATTTGATATGGAGCATAATCTAGAGGTCCCTTACACAGTTTGTTAACCAGGTTTTCCGAAGGAAAAAAACTGGTTATTAGATTGGCGAATGCGGGCGGGCTGGCTGGCTAGCTGGCTGTCTGGCTGGCTGGCTGGCGGGCTGGCGGGCGGGCGGAACAAGCTTGTCCGGGCCATTACTATGTCGTTCATTGTCAGATTTTAAAATCATTTGGCACATTTGTTCACCATCATTGGACGGTGTGTCGCGCGAAATAATTACGTCGATATCTCCAAGGTCAAGGTCACACTTTGAGTTCAAAGGTCAAAAATGGCCATAAATGAGCTTGTCCTGGCCATAACTATGTCATTTATTGTGAGATTTTAAAATCATTTGGCACATTTGTTCACCATCATGGGACGGTGTGTCGCACGAAAGAATCACGTCAATATCTCCAATGTCATGGTCGCCACGACTAAAAATAGATTTTTTTTAAAAACAAACTTACAAAGGGGGTTTATTTTGTTTGTTCATTTCAAAAGTTCAGTTTGAGTTTTCTCCCTTTATCAGATTTTTTTTTCACAATGAAAACCTGGTTTTGTGACAATTTTGTCCCTTGTTTTATTAATAAACTAGGTCCTAGTGATCATTGACTGATCCTGGTAAAACCGTCATATAAACATTGTGTTTACAGCAAAGCCCCAAGTGTTCATATTTGGTCCATGTAAATGATGACATTTCTGAATTCATTGAATATATTTTTATGTCCCCCGCTATAGTAGTGGGGGACATATTCTTTTTTGCCCTGTCTGTTGGTTGGTTGGTTGGTCTGTTGGTTGGTCTGTTTGCGCCAACTTAAACATTTTGCAATAACTTGCTATATTGAATAAAGCAACTTGATATTTGGCATGCATGTGTATCTCATGGAGCTGCACATTTTGAGTGGTGAAAGGTCAAGGTCAATGTCATCCTTCAAGGTCAGAGGTCAAATATATGTGGCCAAAATCGCTCATTTTATGAATACTTTTGCAATATTGAATAGTGTTTTATCCAGGCCGTTTTAGCGTGGCGCGGCGCCACGCCGCTTTTTTGAAGCGCCTCGCTGCCCCTTTCAAAGCAAATCAGCGCCACGCTGCCCTTTTCAAAGGCCGCCGCCCTGTTTTCCGCCGTGCGCGACCTTATTGATAACATCTTAATTGCGTCTTAACCAAGCTTCTAAGCCGACTATTATCAGCAAAGATTCGCGCGGTTGTGAATACGTCATGCGTGAATAACCATGTGTCAATATCAATCGATAATTTCAGTGGCTTTGTAACACTAATTGGTCCGGATACAATCGTGCACAGTTACTTAGGAGACTTGATGAAAACCTCGATGTTATTCACGTGGAAATTGTGCATTTCATGCATAATTCAGTTATATCAAAACATTTATTTTTACGCGTAATTAAATTTAAAAAAAAACACCAGTTGTATCTGAAAAATATTGATTTGATTTCAATTGAATGCACAACAGTTTTAAGTTAATAAAAATTAATTTTACAGGGGTTGCACTAAGCAGCGTACGGCCGTTTATTACGTCCGATAATTGTTTCCATACGCCGATTACAAAACCCCATGACGTCCACTGTACTTCCTGAAAATTGGCCATACGCCGAAAATAGCAACCCGTGACATATTAAAGCTGTCGATTAAAATAACGCGCCACCTTCTATCCAATACAATTGACGCAGGCTAATATTAAAGCTGTTGATTAAAATAACGCCCCGCCTCCTATCCAATACAATTGGCGCAGGCTCACAGTAGATGTGTGTTGATGAATTGTAGCAGACGACAATCTTAACACGTTTGCTGTTCACGGTTAGGCAGACCGCGCTTAATTGGAGCACTTGCTTGTTTATTGTCACGATGTTTTGATTACAATAACGTGTGAATGTCGGCAAAGAAGTTCATACCCCGTCTTGGACCCTGTTTGGCCAAAAGTTGTTAATTATTGTAACAGTAGTAGGCCTGCACCATTGGTTAAATTAAGAACATTATGACCCGTTTGTAACTTGTCAAAATATGTTAATTGGCAAACACAGATATGAATTTTACAAAAATATTGAACTTGTACCACTTATCATTCGTGTTTAGAATGCGCAACGTACGCTTTTCGATTTTGGCATTCCACTTTCGACGAAACGTAAATTAGAAATTGATGCAAATTGCTTTGTAAGCAAAACAAGTTTATATCGGAGACCAATTAACGTGTATTGAATTTATTGACAATGAACAAAAGACAGTACGGCGCCATTCCTAGTTACACTTTTTGCGAAATAAAATGTACACAATACAACACGTGGTCATGAAAACAATGTCATTACGCAGAACTTTCTGACTATTCAACAAAGTGTTAGTGTTTGTGAATCTCCATTTAAGATGCATATAAAGGACTTGTTTGTGCAATGTGTGTAACGTTTTAAATATAAATAATTGTTTAAGAGGGTAACTCATTTAACAGTATTCTAAGACTTCTTTGAAAAGCTATAGTTTGTATAAGATATATATCCTATGGCGTTTAATCTTGTTTTTTGTTACTACATGAAAATATAAAACACATAATAAAATATACATTCTGGATTTTGTTGTTTTAATTATGCAACAATAAATCTCAAAACTATACATACAATGTTTGTGTGTAACAAAGCTTGTTATTAAGTCACTATACAGATATATGTGTGCCCTTTTTATGGTTGTCGCGCGCTAAAGTGCCCTTTTTTGAAATTTTGCACCACGCCCTTTTTCCTTCCTGTATAAAACACTAATTGAATATGGCAACTTGATATTTGGCATGCATGTGTATCTCATGGAGCTGCACATTTTGAGTGGTGAAAGGTCAAGGTCATCCTTCAAGGTCAGAGGTCAAATATATGTGGCCCAAATCGCTTATTTTATGAATACTTTTGCAATATGGAAGATAGCAACTTGATATTTGGCATGCATGTGTATCTCATGGAGCTGCACATTGTGAGTGGTGAAAGGTCAAGGTCATCCTTCAAGGTCAAATATATGGGTCGAAATTGCTCATGTAATGTCACTTCTGCAATATTGAAGCTAGCAATTTTATATTTGAAATGCGTGTGTATCTCATGGAGCTGCACATTTTGAGTGGTGAAAGGTCAAGGTCAATGTCATCCTTCAAGGTCAGAGGTCAAATATATGTGGCCAAAATCGCTCATTTTATGAATACTTTTGCAATATTGAATATGGCAACTTGATATTTGGCATGCATGTGTATCTCATGGAGCTTCACATTTTGAGTGGTGAAACGTCAAGGTCATCCTTCAAGGTCAGAGGTCAAATATATGTGGCCCAAATCGCTTATTTTATGAATACTTTTGCAATATTGAAGATAGCAACTTGATATTTGGCATGCATGTGTATCTCATGGAGCTGCACATTTTGAGTGGTGAAAGGTCAAGGTCATCCTTCAAGGTCAAATATATGGGTCGAAATTGCTCATGTAATGTCACTTCTGCAATATTGAAGCTAGCAATTTTATATTTTAAATGCGTTTGTATCTCATGGAGCTGCACATTTTGAGTGGTGAAGGGTCAAGGTCATCCTTCAAGGTCAAACGTCATATACGGGGACATTGTGTTTCACAAACGCATCTTGTTGGGATTTGTTAAGATATTTCTTTATGTTTATAGGGTCCTTATCCTCACAAGTTCAGGCCCAGGAAACCATGCTTCTCAACTGCACCCAGCCACTTCATCTCAACAGTAATAGTTTGTTTCACCACTTTTAGAATGGGGCTTGGACTCTTTGTATTTCGAACAAGAAATATCTTTCAAAAAGATATACGGCGTTGATTGTGTTTGTGGTTGATGAAAGATAAAGAGTTATATTAATGAGACAGCAAATTCCTTTTTCTACGCAGTTCTATAGCAGCATCACATGCAAATCAATAACCTTGCGCCAGATTTTGTGGCTTACTTCGCATTATTAGATATTGTTGACCATATATCTATAGTTTAAACCTATTTATTTAAGCTTGATTGCATAGAAAGCCTTAGGCTTATATAAACGCTCTCGATTCTATTGATAAAGAACAAAAATATACAAGAAGAATATAAATTAAATGATTATATACGAGTATATGGCCAAACCGTACATATTTGAAATATTAATACACGGGTTCTTCGAACAGACAGGTATTGTTGTAGTGGTTTTTCGGACACAGTTATTTGATTCGATTGTTAATAGTATCGTGAATTATTGGGCTCATGCTTAGTAAATTGGTTGCTATGGTGGAATAATTCTTATTAAATTAATCAAAGCTAGTACATATCATGGAATTATTGAAAAACAATCCTTTATTGACATACCATAATTATATCGCTGAATATCTGCAATGAAGATATTTCCGGTCATGTTTACCGGGTTAACGCGATAGAGTTTATATAACGAGTCTTGTACTGACCGCGAACTGAACTTTATACCTTGTGAGATGGAATGCAATGCGTTAAAGTGAGGTCACGTTTTATACTGCCGGAACGACGGTTTGTTTAAAGCTTTATACTTTTGCATATTATTTTTGATGTTTCGAAAACAATTTAACATATTTTGGTCAAAGCAAATATCAGGATATGAAACAACAATATTTATATGATCTAAAATATACGTGATCACAGAATGCAATACGGTAGTAATAACTAAATATGAGAACGCAGCCTTTAAAAACAAATGCTATGGCGCTGACAATCATCTGGAAATAAAAGGTGCATGCACAAACCGTATTGATGTCAAGAGTTGAGTGTAAAACTGTTCTATCTATCAAGCCTTTTCATGAGAGATACAGTTGTTTCATGCTGAACACGCAGTAAAACAGTGTTAAAAAGACGCGGACATGTTTTCAATGTTTTGGTTGTATGTTAAAATCAGCCAATAGAATAAATGAAGTGTATTCATTTGTGTCTAGCCGCGGTCAGGTCAGGTAAGTTCAAAAGTGGCTTTAAACAGCTACGCCAAAAAAACTGTGTTGTTATTATCCCCTGCCACAGGCGAAGGGATATTGTTTTGGCGGTGTCAGTCCGTCCGTCTATCTGTCCGGCCGGCACTTTTATGTCCGGAGCCATATCTTGGAAGTGCTTTGGTGGATTTCATTGAAACTTGGTATGAGTATATATATGGATAAGATGATGATGCACACCAAATGGCATTGTACAACATCTGTTAATAATGGAGTTATGGCCCTTTGTATCTTGAAAAAAAAAGTAAGCTTAGAGCTTTATCTCCATTAACACATGAGCCAGAGCCATAAAACTTGCCATGTTGTTCTCAATCATCTGGGTTGCTTCACATTCAACACCCATAATCTTAGGTGTTAAGCTCAAGGTCATACATTGAGGTCAAAGGTCACAAATTTGATGAATTATTCATTATTTAGTCATTCCTTTACTATGCATTAAACGAATTCTGTAATAACTTTCCATAGTAAATTGATTCATGAAAAATATGCTATCTGCATTTAATTGTCTGCAAACCCATCACAGGTACAAATGAGTTAAAAACAATAATTGACAAAAGGCACAACAATTCATTTATACCTTTTCTTTTTGTTCTACACCCATCACTAAACAAAATTTATTTGATGGGGGATATCAATTCAACAAATTTGCTTGTTTTAAGTAAAGTTGAGAAATAGGTGTTGTGGTTGTTTTTGCTAACAAATACTTTAATATTGAGGATAAAAGTTTGTTCAATATTACATTTACTATGGTTTAACTTGAACTGAAAATGGCATATATTTTTCTTTGTTTTGGAAACCTTCACTTGTTAATTTCAATCTGTATTTTTGGAAAAATGGATATTTTGTTACATTTGGAATGGGACCGAACAACAGCCCAAAATATTAAAATAAAAAAATAAAACTGAAGTAAGTTCCCTTATCATTGGAAAAGGGATAACTGTGGCACAGTTGTGAGCACCTAACACAATGTCCTGTCTTAAAATGCCAAGGTAGTCTCTTCTGAATGAAAATCCTGTCTTGGTCGAAAAAAATTCCCTGATTAGCCTGTGCCTGTGCACATGCATTAAGCCAAATTTTCCCTAAATGCGGCTTTTATAAGCCTGAGACTTTTAATGCAATCAAGCTTTAACAAATTGGTTAAACCAAAATGCACACAAAACTGGGTTTCCTGCTCTTCAATAAATTGACACGAAAAACTGATTCATTTAAGGGTTAAAAGTGAAACTAGTGCATCTTCGATACAAATGTTAATAATATAGACAGCTTCACGCTCAACCCTAAAATTATGGGTTATATTGAACATCCAGAGCTTTATTTCAAAAACGTCAATAGCATGCAAATTATCTGTAGGTACCAACCAAACTGACTTTTTAACTCTTTACCAAAATCACGTTCTATATCAAATGTAATGATCGTAATGAAATTGCCATTTCTATATAAAAGGTGTCAATGTTGTTTGTGCCTTTGTGTTAGATGGGTGTTATATTTGCGGAGATCTGGATAGCAATTTTAATCACCAATACTGTGATTGTAATTGTAATTATATGCAATTGATAGTAGTAGTATAAGAAGCGTTGTTTTGACTACATCAGGAATGTGCCTTATGGCTATAGCCCCCATTAGAATTGTTAGTGATATGTGGTACATATTTACACATTTAAAGATCTTTTTCAAGCTTACTTGAGCAGAAAATGCTCTGGTAAGAAATTGTGATAACCTTATGTCAATCAATGTGCTGTGTGCGTGTGGTCAACTTTTGGCTCGTTAACACTCTAGATGCCTTATTTGTTGATCCGATCCTCATGAAACTTGGCCAAAAGCTAGGAAACCATGTCACCAGATCAAATCTTTCAAAACCCCATGCCACTATAGGGGCAACATGTATGACTCAATATCGATAAAAACTTAGTAAGCATGCTTATCTTGACAATGTCTAAGCCAATTTGGAATTAAGGTCACCAGTTAGAAAAGCCTTCTTACCACTCCAGAGGACACATTTATGACTCAATTTGATGAAACTTGGTCAAACTGCTTATCTTTCAATTTTCAAGTCTGAGTTTGAATCTATGTCACATGTACCCAAAAACTAGGTCACCAGATACAATCTTTCTTCTCACTCAAAATCGATCAAACTTGGTCAGAATGTTGATCTTGAATGCTGCATATTGAAATCACATCATGTGCGTTCAAAAACTGGGTAACTAGGTAAAATGTTCTAAATATCATGTTACCACTCTACAGGTTGCATTGACGACTCAATCTTGATAAAACTTCATCTTTTGTATTTTGTCTAGACCAATTTTGAAATTCGGTCACATCTTTCCATAAACTAGGTCTTTAAATTAAATCTCAGACCACTCTAGAAGCCACATTTATGACTCAGTCATGTTTAAACTGGGGCATAATGTTTATCTTGACAATATCATCTAATAATCAATGCCATTTTCGAAACTCGCTTAATTGAGGTCAAAAACTATGTCAAAAGGGCAAGTCTTCAACCAAAGTTTTAAGTCGAACTAAGGTAAGTCTTCAGGGCCATCCTGACCCTTTTGTTACAATAAGCAGGATTCAGATATTTGTCAAAGAACGATATTTTGCATTGTTTTAAATTAAAGAACTTATAGATTGCATTTAAAGAAAATCGTTACATTTAAGGAATATTGTGTTTTTTTGTTCAGTGTACTTAAAATACTTACATGTGTATCGCATTTAAATTCAGACTAAAATGCATGTTATGTTTTCATTCTATGTTCAAAGATATTTGTCAGTTGGAGGGAGAAAGAAAGAGATGTTTAAATAGCAGAACATGCACACATTGCTGCTTCAGCCTCAATATGAAATGCAGCGGCAGCGGCAGAAGCAACAACGCTCACAATTCAACAATAAACAGTTCCATTGACGAGCGCTTTTAAATGTATGAGACTTGAAAATACTCATTATCGAGACTCACCTGTGCTGAATGTTTTCTTTATTCTTTTACTGGGTAATTACAGTTGAGCCTAGCTGTGAGATAAGGCATGTGCCTTAAGTGTTGTCCTTGCAGGCTTATCTGGGAAGACACTTTCTGCTAAAATGGTGTTTTATGCCTCCGGATCGAATATAACCTTGTTTCTAAAATAGCTGCTGTTCGGCTGCAAAGCACAGTAAGGGGCATTGTGTTTCACAATCACAGCTCTTATGTTTGTATAAAGAAAGTCTCTTCTTGGAAAAAATCTAGTTTAGGCGGAGTGTCGTCAGCGATTAGCCTGCAAGGACTTCACAGGCCTATTTGAGACGATACTTTAAACACATACATTTCACCATTTTCACAGAGTGAGGCGCAATTTTGTGAATTGTTATAAATATAACATTGATATGCTGTCCATGTGACCTTTTCATAACTTGATGAGCCCACTATATCTACAAATTGATTGTTTAATGTTTATGCCTTGTTATTGTTCCATTCCCTTGTTGCAATAGCACATTATTGTTTTGCTGTAAGTGCGCTGTCGAGAGGTTTGCACACACTATTGCGTCTGCTCTCTATTTCAAAACATCTGATCATCATGAAATATGTTGATAATGTTTTTGATCATAATATCTAGACCAAATTTAGTGACCAACCAGATCTCATGTAGCACCTCCAACATATGTTTTTGTTTAATGAAGAAAAATTGACCAAATTAAACGTGTCTGCCATTTCACTCACAATCAATATAACCCAGTCTTCTTAGCAGGTGTATTGTTGGCATTCTTGTTTATTCGATGTTTGAACTGTCTGAAAACTGTGTAGATGTGACAAATAGAATGATCTCCTGCTGATGCAACTGAAGTTACATTTGTTGATATTTTATTTCACAGGACAACATGTCAATGAACCAGGCACCTTTTTCTGAAAACCTCGCCGAGCTAATGAACAGTGCAACTGCGCCATATGTGACCCTTCAGAGAATGGAATTCCTAGCCAAATATCTAATCGGTGCCAATCTGGGCTCCAGCAGCAGCCTCAGCCATGGGGGACAGGTTTATGAAGCAATCTGGGCTCCAGGAGCAGCCTCAGCAGTGGGGGACAGGTTTATGAAGCAATCTGGGCTCCAGGAGCAGCCTCAGCCATGGGGGACAGGTTTATGAAGCAATCTGGGCTCCAGCAGCAGCCTCAGCCATGGGGGACAGGTTTATGAAGCAAGCTGGGCTCCAGCAGCAGCCTCAGCCGTGGGGGACAGGTTTATGAAGCAATCTGGGCTCCAGCAGCAGCCTCAGCCATGGGGGACAAGTTTATGAAGCAGGGCTCTAGCAGCAGCCTCAGCCGTGGGGGACACCCTGAACTTCTCAATCTCACAGCAACAGTAGATCAACATGACCTCCAGCAGCAGCCTCAGCCGTGGGGGACAGGTTAATGAAGCAGGGCTCTAGCAGCAGCCTCAGCCATGGGGGACAGGTTTATGAAGCAGGGCTCTAGCAGCAGCCTCAGCCATGGGGGACAGGTTTATGAAGCTTCCTGAACTTCTCAATCTCACAGCAACAGTAGATCAACATGACCTGAAAGGTGGGGATAAGAACTTCTCAATCTCACAGCAACAGTAGATCAACATGACCTCGAGCAGCAGCCTCAGCCATGGCGGACAGGTTTATGAAGCAGGGCTCTAGCAGCAGCCTCAGCCGTGGGGGACAGGTTTATGAAGCACCCTGAACTTCTCAATCTCACAGCAACAGTAGATCAACATGACCTCTAGCAGCAGCCTCAGCCGTGGGGGACAGGTTTATGAAGCAGGGCTCCAGCAGCAGCCTCTTCCATGGGGGACAGGTTTATGAAGCACCCTGATCTTCTCAATCTCACAGCAACAGTAGATCAACATGACCTCCAGCAGCAGCCTCAGCCATGGGGGATAGGTTTATGAAGCAATCTGAACTTCTCAATCTCACATCAACAGTAGATCAACATGACCTCTAGCAGCAGCCTCAGCCGTGGGGGACAGGTTTATGAAGCAGGGCTCCAGCAGCAGCCTCAGCCGTGGGGGACAGGTTTATGAAGCAGGGCTCCAGCAGCAACCTCAGCCATGGGGGACAGGTTTATGAAGCACCCTGATCTCACAGCAACAGTAGATCAACATGACCTGAAAGGTGGGGATGAGAACTAATGATAATTAAACCCCACACACTAAGTTTTGGAGATAGTTTATTTGAGTCAATGTCTGTAAGTTGTTCAGTCAGAGGGGCTTTTTGTCTGCATTAAATGTAAACATATTTGTATCAAACCAAATCTACATTTCTCAAGGGATTTTATTATATCTTCAACTGTGTGAACCCCATGAAGTGCGGGTTGAGGTATGGTAATCATTTTGTGACAAAGTTCTAAGTTATCATTGGCCAAGTCACTCTCTTGCACAATATTAATGTACTGACTCTGTATCTCACCATACATGGGAATTCAGAGGCTGTGTAACTTATATTGTATTCAGAGTTATTTACTAACATTTTGACCACAGAACTGTGTAAATAGCTTTGTTTAAAACAAAGGAAGCATAGTCACTAGAATCACTTGAGATAAAAAATTGTCAATGCAGGAACCATTGTGAATTAGTATATTATATTATGACACATTTACCAGAATATATTTTTCTTTCAGCGGTTTGTGTTCAGTGTCTAACAGTAGTCTAATGACCAAGCCACGTCAGCAAAGCAGCAATAACAGCAGTCAAGTAAGTTGTCTTCAACATTTAAGAGTACCAAGGGTCGCAGTCTTTTGCTCAATATGGATTGTTTAAAAAAATACTAATGTAGTTATTGAAAATATTTGTTGATTTCCGTGTAAGATGGAAATGTTTTATAGCACAATACATCAACACCACAAATGCATATGAATGATAACTAATAGAATTATTAATGCCAAAAATCAAAACATAAATTTCTTTATATTTTTCTTCAAAAAATGTATGAAGAACTTATTAAGTTTGTTTCAAAATATATCTGAACAATATATGTTTCAAAATATATATCTAAACATATTGATGTTTTAGACTTCGCTTTGATTTATTTTCCCTATGATTTCTCATCTCCTAAACAGGTCGAGGATCACCCAAAACCACTTGGTGCCTAGGGATGATTTTTCTGCTACCAACTTGACCTGATTATTGTACTCACGTGGGAGTCAGGTTTAAGGTCACATAAGGTTTAAAGGCTTAAATCAGCATATATGGTCATGGTAGTTAGAAAATTTAAGATAATAAAGGGACTTGTTAACCAACTTGATGACCAAGTTATTTAATATTGTTCCAAATGTATCTTTTAAGGAAATGACTGCAATACAGGGAATCATAAGAAAATCTACATACTTTCCCCTTTAAATGTGTAAAATTAACAATAAACAAAATGACTACACAACGGGCATTTACAAGAACATCGTTGAACATTTTCCTTTAAATATTGCTCAATAATTCTCAGTGAACAAAATGTATGCAGAAAGAAAAACTTTGTCTCTATAAAGATTGCTCAATATGTTTTTACTGCAAACGGATTTATTACAGAACAGGAATGTATTTTTTAACATTATCGTTGAAATTTCTCAACCATTTGCAGTTAACAACATGACTGCACAATATGGCATCAATGGCAAAGCAGAAGTGATCAGAGAGGGTTATAACGTGCAAGTCAAGAAGGCGACGTCCATGACGAGACTGGTATGGTTCGCTGTTTTATACTAATTATTACTTTTATTAATTTTGAAATGCGGTAAGAAAGTGATGCTCGTTTGTTTCGTATTGATATACACATATATCTCGACTTTACTCTCTACAAATTTGTTTAGCAGGATCTGTAATTTTGTTTCCCCGCTAAAACATTTTGTAGAGAGTAGAGATATAGAGCGAGTATTAATACAAAATAATGCTTATTACTCAGCCCGGACGCAACCATCTTGACTATCAAGTAATTATCCCCTCTCTTTGATTGTCCCAAACTTATGTCAATCAACTTTCTCAAATTGTGTTGCATTTCGTGAATCATCAACTATGTATACCACTTTTGTCACAAAAAAGTATATTCAACCTGTGTCTGCGCCACTTGTTTTTATATAAATACTTTGCAGACAATTTGGTCATTACCAACAAATAAAATACTAATTTATAAAATTTAGTCTTGATTGCATTGACTGTAGATTAAGTTTTAAGAGGCTTTCAACTCTAGAACATCGTGGACAAAAGGCTTTAGATAAGCCTGATTATTTTACGTGTATGACTTATTAAGGGACTCAACACGAGTGACCGGTTGAAAAAGTTGAACCATTCCTGGGAGTCTTGAAGAATGTCAAAGTCAAGCTAGCATTGCCTTCAAAAATGTGTCTTGTTTGACACATGACTGACTTTATTTCCAGAAAACCCTGATTACAAAATGCAGAGTCTGCTCCCGAAGCATTTGCAGACACAGAACATGAACCCGCTGCAGTCATCGTCTTCAGATTATATCATCTCTATGGTGCAGGACCCTCAGTCTGTGAACACAGGGAACCTTCGGTGAGTTAACGAGTCATGCACATGCTTTTTGCATGGCCCCAATTTAAGAGTTAGGTGGGTAAATATAGATTTACCCTTGTCCGTCCATATGTCGTTCCCTGCAACTCTCGTATTTTTTGTCTACTGTAACCTCGAAAATTATTGCTTCCTGTGTGATGAAACCAAACATATGTACCATCATATGAACTTGCCTTGCTGTGTATTATGGTTCATTTTTGTTTGACGTCAGTTGAGTTTTGTGACACAAGAAAAATGTGGGTGCATCCGTGACCATGGTCACCAACATTTTCCTACTTCACCAAAGAGATATATATTTCTTAGAAAAACTCTTGCCCAATGAATGTTTTAGGGGCCATCAGCTAGTAAACCCTTGCCTATTTTCATTAATCATTAGGTACTATTTTTCCAATGCCAAAAACGAATCTTTATTAAATCCAATCCCAACGTATTAGTAGATAAAGAGGTTATATTTCACCTTTAATATGTATTATCGATGCTTATTTCATCAATAGTTTCAGGACCATTATTTCCTCTGTGGATTCAAATCAGAAAAGTTGTAACACTCTATGACAGTGCGGTTCATGTTCTTTTTGTCATTGGTATCAAAAATAATATGAAAAACCAAAATTTACTCGTATGCATTTTTCTTGTTTTTCAGACGCCAATGACGAAATCAAACCATCCAATCAGAAACACATCCTGTTGCAGCAGTTATTACCATATTGACCCCAGTCAAACAAAAGAAGCTCAGAGATAAATACTGTTTATGGAGTTCTAGTCTCTCATTACCTTGTGGTATGTTGAGCACGTACTCTGACAGGTTCTATCTTATAATTGTTTGACTGGTGGAAAATAAATGACCTTGTTCAAGTCGAAATGTCAGAATAACAATTCATAATTCAAATGCCGAAAAGTCATATCAACAGCCACATTTGTTATGTGACCAGCAAAGTTGTATTCAAAGAGACACAATAGTTTACTTGATATTTTCTTGTGACCAACCAAGTTGTATTTAATGAAAAACAATAGTTTATGTTTTATGGGAATTATGATGCTGTTAGTCATGTTATGTTGGACGTTTTAGTTAAATATAGTATGTTACAAAATGTATTATTTGAAGCACACATATTGCAGGTATATCCAATGTCTGTGTCTGTATTATGAACCTTTCACTTCAGATTTTGATCCGGATATGGTAAATTTAAGGGAAATACAATCATAACAAAGTTATTTTAAGATTATCAAAGCTGTTTAAATGTTTATGGTAACTTGGACACAATTGAAAATATATTGGCGTATTGTCCATGTTTCAGTTTTCTGTTTTACCAGTTATATAGATGTGCTCATTAAAATAATGCTTCAAAGAGGTTGAGAGTTATGAAAGTTCAGCTTTTCTGTATATCAATCTTTCTGAACACAATACTTGTCAATTTGCTCATTCGGGTCGGTATTTGATCCAAAATCTTGTTAAGTAGCATACTATTTCAAGGGAATATAAATTAATTCTGGGAAAAAGTGTTTAATCTACTTAAATTTATTGATTTTTTGTTACCACCAGTACTTTGTTGATTTCAATTGCTATGGTTTGCTAAATAATTAAAGCATGACTGTTGTTTTATTTGGAAAGCTTTTAATAAAACTCAGAATTAAAAACAATATTTAAAAAAAAGATGAGTTTTATGAAAAATGGCACATTTAATGTTTGTTAATTTGTGTTGTAAGATCATACACTTACATGCTCATAAGTGTTAACATTCGATTTTGGATGTTAAAGTTTATAATGCTTTATATATGCATATGTAGATTTACACAACCAGATTGTACCTTCTTAAATCAGTGAGTAATTTAACCCAGATTTCTTGATAACTGTTTATAGGTATATTTTGCCATTTATACATAGAACAACTGCAAAGCGATTGTATTTTCGATGTAAATCATACATTTAGTGTTGCCATTGTTTAAACTCACTGTTTACATTTATTTGTACACACCATTGTTATAAAACAACATTGCTTGTGTAAATGCACATATATGTATAAAAACTGTTTAATAATGCAGCATTAAATATTCTGAAGAGAAAAGGATATTTACGGCAATAGAAACACCTTGTTATATGCTATGCTTTTAATCGAATGAATTTGAGCAACTATTAAAATGAATTTATTTCTTCTTTAATTTTAACTAAATACAACGATAGTACCTTGAAATTAGAAATGAGTCAATTACAAAATAAGGGAGAGTGATGTCATATGTTAACAATTGTCAGGCATAGCAATTGCCTCTATTGGTAATATAACAGAGCAATATTATTTGCTTAAACAATACAAATTAAGATGTCTTTTTTTGTTAGATAATAATTGTGTTTACAACTTGATATAACGAGTAAATACATACAGAATTTCAAATTATTTCGCAATATATACTCGGCAATAAGTGAAAGTCTAAAAGGATTTTGTGGAATAAACAATTTGCAAATTATTTGCTTGTTTCATGAAGTAATAGTTAAGGTAAAATGTGGTACTTATTGTTACACAAACACAATGTGTAATAACAAAATGCATCAGTAATGACATTTATTAAAATTCCTTAAATTTGCATGACTACTCAGTGCTTTGAGTTTTGTTATTGTGACGATTATAAGTGAATATTCTGCAAAAAATACCTCTATACGAAATGTGTATATTTCAATAATAATGGTATACTTGTATGCAAAGTACTTGAATAGTTTTGATGTATTGCTGATAAAGAATTGTGTAATTGTACTAGTCCTATTCCAGTTTGTGTAACGTTGACCGTTCAACATAAGCTGTCAGTGGAGTGAATTCACTGGGGCCAGTTTCTGTAAATCTTCCGATTTAAAACTGCAGCATACACGTATGTCTTAAATCCAGATTTACATAACAGTGTGGTTGTTTATCTTGAATTTGTATTGAATGCATAAAACATGTTTGTTCTGTTGTTGAACAACTGAAGATAGCTTTAAATGTGTACATTGTGTTTCATTTTTAGATATATCAAATTGATACATAGAAAACAAAATACAAAATGTGCAATAATTGGTGTGCATGTTTAGCCCAAAAAATGTTATCATACAAGCATATAAGTATTGGACTATATGATTCTGTAAGATGAAATGTTTAAATCACGTCATGATGTGTTCATCTACTTTAAATAAACATTTTTCATAAGTAGATATTGGTTGTATAAACTCTATTGAAACTGCCCCCAATTCATTTTAATTGCTTTTGTAAATATATTCAATATGTAACATTATTGTTAATGGTATGTTTATAGTTAAAGTGTAAGTGTTTCTCTAAACTGTAACCGGGTGTCTGTTTAATTTATTGAGATGTGTTTATATTGTCCGGCTTATTAAATTAAATATTGTGCAAATTGTCGCATTGTGGTTGTTGTGATAAAAACAAAGCACTTTCCACTACTCATGTTTGTTTTGGTTCACTATTTTTATAACCAGTGTTTTGTCAGTATACTAAATATTTTAGTTTTGCAATTTCTTTTCACTTAAACAGCCAACACCATTTATTGGATGACGTAGTTGTATGCATAGGAATTTAAGCTTAATAAACGTCTATAACAAAACTTAAAAGTACATTTAGACTATATCGATAAACAAGACATATCATTTAAAAAGAAATTCGGCGTATATCCTGACTTTGAAATACAGGTAGAAAATTGACGTGTGTGTGTTATTTAATTAAAAACAAAGGTTTATGTATTTTTGTGTTTTCTATTCACTTTAAAGTCGCATATCCACCGCATGAAATGTTTGAAGTGCAGGTATATTACATCAGAAAACAGTGTTCGTAGATAGGGATTTTACTACAGGAGATCACATCATATGTGTCCTCACATGGTTAATTATAAATATATTCCTTTGTAATCAAAACATGTTTTTGTTTGATTAAGACACCGTTTTATTTCCATACATTAAAATAACACTGTTACATCAGCGCCATGCGTATATTGGTCGTATGGCATAAGCAGCCAGCGTAGCTCAAGTCAAGCATGTGTACTTGTGCAGTCGTGTCAGGGGCTACGCTTTCCGCTATAAAACACACACAAGGTTTCGTGGTATCTCTGGAGTAGCCTATTCAGTATGCATGTCCTGACAAGACTGTGCTTATGCACAGGCTGAACTGGAGCAACGCATGCCGCATAGTGCATAAGTCCCATTTTTGCAAAACGCAGGTCTTTTAAAAATCAAATTGCGTCTCGTAAATTGTACATCAAACAACGATACTTCTAGGTAGAAAATAGAGGTCATACGGTGTTATTTTTAGCAAACTGGCAAATGTCGGTAGGCCTCATCGACAACATCGTTAATGAATATAAATCAATAAATATTGATAAAATTATAAAGCCTTACAAACTTAAAACCATAGTAACGAGTAATAAGTGTGACTGATTATGTTCTCGTTCCCGCCACGGTCAATCTTCTTCTGTCTTTTTGTTCTTAAATTATGTTCGTGTCGTTTAAACGTAGCTCTACAGTCCTGTGTTTAAAAGTCAGCAATTGAGCGAATTGACTAACACTGCTCTGTGAATAAGTTCCTGTAACGAATTGAGTTTTACATAAGCCGTGATTTCAGCAATACCATCATGATCTCTTTTTAAATGCATTGCATTGCATCACGCACGAAATCACTATCAATGCGCGGGGCAGCCTGTTAGGAAATCGTCATTTGAACGCTTTCGTGTTAAGGCGAAACTTTAAATATTTCTTGACCATATATCTATTTAAAAAAAAGATATTTGTCGTATCCAATAACATGGCGAGTACATAATACAGTCTTAATGTGTTTACAATGAACGATAACGTTTGGTATTGATTAAATTACAATTATTCCATCAACTCACGGATTCTAGATTACAATATACACTCCGTGATCAACTTCACCATTTTATTTAGGACTCTTTGATATGGGTTTTATGCAGTTAAAAACTGCGCAGGGACAACAATCATCCGCGATATTTGATCTAATGGATATAGCTGATTCTATTTCACAGACATGCACAAATTGTATGACCGCATATCGGTGTTTAAAGATGTGTGTGTTTAACAGTGAGCAAATAAAGATACATGCTGTTCTTGTTGATGTATCTGTTATTTAACCCCAAATGCATGAATGAAGCTGACTAAAAAACAGCCTTGATCCGTCTCCTATCGACATTTTTGTCCGTTTTGAGATTTTTGGTCGCCAATATGACCGTTCTAGTGGATCTCGTGCAGACTGTATCTCGCTTCGCCGGCGTAAGTCTTTAAAATCGATTGCTGCGGAAACGAGGCCAATTGCTACTGGATACCGGTAAATGTGGAACACACTTTTTCGTTATTGAAGTGCCACATAAATTTTTTCAAGATTTTATATCTCTTCTTACTTCCAAAGTATGACGTCCTTTCTAGCGTCTCAAGTATTAACCGTAAGTTTAAGAGTAAACATACTGACTACCAATACATTGAGCCAAAAAAAGAGGTTTCTTTTCTGTGCGTAACAATAACTAAGTGTTGACAAAGACCCTTCAAGCGCTTAATTTCGTATGGATCGAACTCACGACCTCAATACGTATGGATGACACCATTACACCACTGCGACATCTCAGAATCCTGATAAATGAAAATTAAATAAATAATTATTAGTTACGCATATATTAGCTAAGGCTTGAAAATATGTTGTGGATAAAATACGTTCTGTATTAATTGGACAATAGAATTATGTTTTATACAATTAGAGCTTTTTCTACTCTTATCTCACATCGGGAAAAGGGAGTGTTTATAACTGGGAATTCTCAAGCCTAGGCCATGCAGAATAAAGTATAAATATACTTATTAAAGAGCTCAAAAGCGCGCGTGTATTGAGACGCATTGAAGTTCAAGAATAACCAGAACTAGTCGTCTTTTGAGAAATTTTATCTCACCGCAAAACATGTAAATTGGTAGGGGTTGAACTCAAAACATCTTGACCCCTAGGCAGACACCATATCAACTAAACCACTTGATGTCGCAAAAGTTTTTAACACATTTTCAAAACGTCGTGGAATATAATTATTAATAATTATAAAACTATGACACCTTAGCTCGCTCTTCAAAAGAGGAAACATGTCAAGAGCAATATCCATTATTTGTTAGTTAATAATATTAGCGTAAAGATACTTTAAAGATATTAAATAATTTTATAAATAGTTTTATTTATATATTGAACCAGTGCGGTAGTTTAAGGTTATGATCAAGACGAAAGAGAAAAAACCCGGATGAAATACAACATATACAGATTAAACGATAGCACATTATAATAGACGACAGATGATGATTATTTTTTACTTGAACCCGTTTAGTAAACTGTGAAGAAATCCCCACGTTATTGGAACACTTCTGTGTAGAGACGTATTGTTAGGAAAGTAATAAGAACGATCTCCGATCAACTACACCACTGAAATTGTAAGTCGCTCGCTAAAATTATACATGTATATACAATATAGGTAAAATAACATTGTGTTCGTCACATGTTTGTAGTGTGAGCTGTTTGTTCCGTTGTTTGGCATTCGTACAGACGAAAGGGCGCTGACGCATATGCAGGGGGAAATTTTATGAATTTCCCTGATCGAACCAACATTGACAAAATGTTATACAAGCAATGTGGCAGACACGGCTATTTTTCTGTTGATTGGAGTGAATGCATGACAAAGCAAACGACACACTACTTGCGGCTTTGAAAACCACCGACTTTGCCAATCGCAAAACCAGTTTGTATATATGGAATCAAAAATACAGGTAAAGAAAAAGTTTAAGTAATAGGAAAGTTAAGATGTTTTAATGTGAAAGTTGGAACGCGATCGTTATTTCACAATTTATCCTCAACGAAATGAACTAGCCGTGAAATGTCATGTATTGCATCTCCTATGTTTCATAACGTAGTTTACATGCTTTACACTTACATATGTATCATGTTAATATTGATATGTTTCTATCCTGATTTACTTGAAGACCCCAATATCAACGAATAAAAAAACACCATGACATCTGTACTTTAGGTTTCGTCTGCAGAAATTCTCTTTATGGACCACAAGCAATCTTTTCATCATGAGCAAGTCAGATGACCGAATGAAGACATCAATATGAGCTCTACACCGACTAGCTCTACTCGGTACCGACACAAACGGATTATTATAATCTCGGGAACATGATGATGATATACAAGATGATGTACATGTATGATGATAATAAGGACAAAAACGACGATGAGGGCTATGATGTTGACATCAATTATGTTTATGCTGATGATGGTGGTGATCGCATGCGGATGATGATGTTGGTGATACGTGGGGATACTGATGTTGGTGATACGTAGGAGGATGGTATTTGTGCTATCTAAGCACTTTTTTCAGATATGGCATGGCACAACAATAAGACTATTTCAGACTTCGCCTACAACACATGGTCGAAGTGTCATAGAAAATCGAACAATTATGCATGGATTCTGTATTGTGAAGATATTTGTATCGATGAGTTTAAAACGTAACGTGTCATTTCACATTATTTAATTTAAATTATTAGTAATATTGACACGTTTTTGCAGACTTCATGTTGTTCTTCATGACTTTAATATTGTTGCATTGCTAAGGTGAAAACATTTAGTTTTGATTAATAAATGACCAAACAAGCAGCGATGAAAAATTGCATGTTTTCATCTTGAAGATTGCAAATGTACGGAAGTATATGTAATATAGCAAGGGTTGTAATCACAGTGCATTTTTACCAAAAGTATGATTGGGTTGCCTTTCTTGTTGATATTAGCACAGGTCATTGTGAAACGTGAAAGAAGCAGTGTAACAAAATCTCTAATATCGAATTCGCATGAGATCCTGGTAAGTACGATGTTCACTGAAAAGCAAATACATGCAAACTATTGAAGTTTTACATGGATGTAAAGTGTATTATTTGATGTTAATGTTTTCAGTAGAGCACCTCAATAACAATTTTATGCTCGGTGCTGATATGCAAATCATATGACACTTCTCCGTCATATTAAATTACTTCAAATTATTTATTTTTTAATTTAAATTTTAATTTTTAAATTCTTATTTAACAACATTTTTCCGGTCCGTTGAAATGTAGACGCCCAAAAGAGGAAATAACGAATGCAAATACAAGTCTTAAATGTTTACAAATTTATTGTAACATTTATGCTGATACAAGTATGTACATGTATTTTGAAGAGCGAAAACTATGTTTAAGCGGATGTTGCTAGAAAAATCATCAACATTCTAGGAATTGGAAGATGCATGAATCATATGAGCTAGAATAATATAATACATTTAATGATGATTTACATTAAATAGGATTAACTAGATCAATATTAAGAGCGATTTCGTCAATAAGTTTAATTTATATAATATTTCACATTTTTGTTAATCTGCTTTCTTAAGAACAAACTGTGTCCATTATTGACGGAAGAACATTTTCATAAATTAGGGTATTCCGAACCATATAGTTCGATGTGATTTAACGCAATGACGACATACATATTAATTACGTTCAAATGAAACGAAGGCATCAGTTATATATGATGTATTTAAAGCGGCATTAAAACAATGAGCAAATTGTTAGTAAATAAATTATATTATCGCGTAAACTGCTATTTAACATACCACAAAACTGCATAATATGTCCAATCATACAATCTAGATCATTAAATGCAAATATTACTACAATCCATACCGAGTACTGTGAACAGTTTTTTTAATAAGCAAAATATAATAGTTAGTTAAATACCACAAAGGAATTCTTGAATTCTATGATTACACTATCGTCACTGCATATGAATAAACTGCTCTGAATGGACATAGCTTGGGACCGTTTTAAATAGTGTCGTTTGTAAAACCGATGTCTGAGAAGTAGTATCTATATGTAAGAAAGAAATATTATAATCATCTATATCAAAATCATAAAATAACAATTATATTTCAAGTGTATTTAGATTATATATTTATTTGAAAAAAATATAATGGTAATCAAAGTTGTTTGTAAAAATATTCACGGAAATAAACGAAACCAAACAAATACCATGTGTGTACAATATGCTGGCTCCGCAACTAAAACAACAACAAGATTCAACACATTGCAACCAACACATGCGTCAGAAGCGGGGATTGACTAAGGGTCGCTCATGTGAGATGCTGTTGTGCACACCACTGCGCTAACCGAACAGCCGTTTTAGTAGAGCACCAAGAGCGCTCCATGTCGCGGGATATACTAGTACTTTGTACTAAAACCCAAGGTTCTCTTACTGGTTACGTCTTGGTAACTACAATGCAATAGAGTGCAACACTACACCGACGGGAAGCATACCCTCGAGAGTTTCCGTGGAGCCGCACAGAAATGGTTCGTTGATCGCTTGAGACTAAACGTAAACCGTAACGCACTCCGTCGATTGGGTAAACTGACGTGCCTTTAGCTGGCTTATGTGGTTGCAGCCTTTTTGTAGACGTTTGTCTAAGTTTTCTGACTATAAAGCATAACCACTACTCCGTTCAACGTTCATTGCGTTGATCTCGGTGTTTCTTCATATTGCGCAGTAAGACCGATTAATCAAATAAAATCAGTTAAGTGAAAGTTCCTATAATATCCCCCCAAATATCGTGTTCGCAGGTTTTCCTAGCTTTATTTCGTGAAGTTTTATTATACGCGAGTCTATACGCATGGCTGATTCCTTATTGTGGTGTGGTGATTTGAGTGCCTCTAAAGCTATACCAGCGGGAGTCTAATCTTCTAAGTAGGCTTCTCAAGCTTGACAAGTTGGAGAGTAGTGGTCAGACTTGTATCACCCACCTCTGCTCTGGGCCAATAGGTCAATCAGATCGGAAAACCAAGGACGGGAGACGCGCTAAAGCATTGGCTGGTTTGTCTCATACGACAAGAACAATATGAAAAATAAACAACAGCTCACAACGGATGCACGGGGCCAAAGTCCACATAACGATGGTGCAACGCTTTCTACTCCAATTATGGCAACAATAGATTGTTGTATGATGGTGTCCTGCGTATGCCAGATCTTTGAGTAATCGACAATAAGAATAGTATACGCGAGGTATTTCCTGATTAAATAAAATATGTAAAAATAAAACAGAAATCGTAAAAATATGTTTTCCATATTTCTCTCTATATTTGTGAACGCTTAGTAAATATGATCGAAAGTCGACCTCTTGCTCGAAAACTTAAACTGAAATAGCACAAACAATTTTAGAGTAGGCATAACAAAGGGTCAGGTGGGGTCGTGGTATAAATTGTGTTCTCCTTATTTATTTTAACAAGCAATATATCGACGTTAAGCGCATATAACGTGGTTATGGAGCATTAATGTTAAGAATGTAGGTTTTTACTCTGATTGTATGCTTATATAGTGATATTATGTATAGAAAAAAGTAACACGTCGAGCAAAATTTTCCATAATGATTTGAAGAACATTTCACAAGTTATAGTTCCACTCTTAATACCTACGTTTGAAAGTACGATAGTGATAGAAGTCCTAGACATTAGAAGATTATTTATATGCCTATGGTAGCAGTAAAAAATAGGATAGCTGGTGTTCTGCTTTACTTTCCTTCTGTCTTTTAACTATCAAGCTCTTCTTACTTTACTGTCCCTCATTCTTTATTCTTATTCTTTCACCACCCGTCGCATAATAATCATGCGTGATTGCAGCGATGTACAATGTAGATGTAGATGTAGATGTAGGATTGTAAAAGGAGAAGACGTGACAATTATTGTGTACATTTCAGTACTTATACGGCAAATTATATTGTTTTTTGAAAATGTTTTCTAAGCATTTCACTATTATTTGCAAGGGCGTTGCAATTACGCTGTTACTGAGCAACTTATATAAAAAGAAAATTACCTCAATGATATTGGAACGAAATGTGGGGGCACGAATTGATAAAAACTGCTACTTTCACGACAACATAAAAATATTGATACTTAAGTCTTAAGAGCGTGACATCACAACGAGGGAAAATTGCGTCTAACTTACAAAAATGTCCTTTCTGTAACCAACACGATATACACTGAGGTAGGCCCTTTTAAACACAAGCTTATATTATTTGTTGTCCGTGTATTTATTTATAAATCATTACATTTTACTACAGTATGACAATGTGGTGATTCGCCCCATGGTTATTTCGATCCCGATTGCAGAGCCTTATCTACAAAACTTCAGTTTACAGGTTGTATATAGGTTGTATATTTCATTGACCCCCTGCTGAGATTTATTAACTCAACTTATGGTTTCTGTAATAACGTTTTAGTTCAATTACTCTTTCTCCAGAAAGTTCATTAGACCTGTTAGCGGAAAATAATAAGTGTTAGCTCATGAGCCCGGGGCGATTATATTGGGTCCATACAATTACCAAAATGCACCGAAAAACACAGAAAAACATTCAATTTCTCTATATATACACATGAAAGTAAGCTATAAGGGCCGTTTTTAATGGATTTCAAAGATGTATGTATTTTGTCAATAATGACTTCATTAAATATTGATTTACGTTTAAATATAAAGCACAATAGTATTTTTAGGCCACCGAAAAGCACTCCCACATCAGCACAGAATCACCTAAAAGCACTCAATTTCTTTCTCTATATATGAGGTGGTTTTCCAACATAATGAAATGTTGCCACCTCTTGTAACATAAACATATGCAAAGAAGGTAGTAAAGTTACATAATTCAAGATTAAAAAAACTAAAAACCAGGTATGATTACCATTAAAATTTATAAAGAAATATACAAGACGGGGCATTTAACTAGTGTTTCATTTATTTCATGATAGAAATATAAACAGAATGCACAGATAAACTATCAGCGGAGTTATACTTACACCACAACTGATTGAAGGTGTTAATGCTGTTATCTTATCAGCGGGGTAAAATTGCCTCCACAGGGTTTTTTAGTGCCCGATTTTACAGCGGAAATTCGGCTATATTCCCAATCGCAAAAAGTATACTTTTTCCCCAAAATTTGCCAAACAATTCCCAACTGGAAAAAAACCGCTTATGACATCAGCAATTTCGCTTTTTAACAAAGCGTAGTCCGATCCGATCCGGTCTCGGGTTTTATACTATACCTCAATTTGGAGAAGGTCGGCATTATTTGTGTGCACGCTATTCTCCGTGTTGCTAAGGCACTTATTATATTTGCGATGAAATTCAAGCATTTTGTGATTCGGCTGAATGGAAAACAAAGATGTTGCACAATTCGAAATATTACGTGAAAAAAATTCCTAATAAAAAACCTGGTGGCTTAACAAAAACTGTTGACTTTTTTAAGCAAGCGTCATTAAATAAACAAACGTCGTCAAAAAGTTAAAGTCCTCCCATTGAAACTCCTTCCATTGTTAATGATAGTAATTTAATAACAAGTGACTCATTTGCATCGTCATCATTAATTTCCGAAAGCAAAGTGCTGACTGATATTCAACATTTTGAAAGCAGTCGTTCTTCAGAAGAAGATGATGCGCCTCCTAATAAAATGGTGCCTGATGTGAATGAAGACTTTGTGTGAACTTATTATGTGGAAAACTGTCAGTGCTCACGCTGCTGCCAGACATTATCGCCAATGGCGATTATTTTATCCACCTGGCCATTATTTCTTAAAATTGTCTAGATAAAATGGCGATTATTTTATCCGCCTACATCAAAAAACAAATTGCCTCTAAATGTTGTCCGGATAATGCGAAATGCCTGCAAATCGGGCCATCAAGCAGGAAAAATCGATAACGAGATTACCTGTGTACACACTCGACCCAGTGTATTGTCATACACGCGTCAATAACTTTTGCGACATTGTGGCCTAGAGCGTTTTTCTCAATCAGTGTCCGACATCAGTGATATATTTCGGGAAAAAAGTTTTTAATCTCCCCGTGCTTTACCAATTATCGGTAACTGTTAGATCTTTGTTAATTTTTCGCCAATTATTATTTAATCGTCATGAAATCGCCGCTTATATTGTCGGCTGGTTTTGTTTTTCACGCCGTTTTTTCTGCAATTAGATTACGTTGAACATTGCTTGATAAAATAATTATTTAATCGCCATCAACTAATTATCCCCGTAATTACTGCTGTTTGTCGTCTGCTTTAACATAATGATTTCAATTTTTAACCAGGTAACCTGGTTTTCCCAATTCAAAGGGACCCTGCATATGCCATGGCCAGCTAATTTTAACGGAACACGTGTTTGGAATTACACTGAGGTGGTGTATTTTAACTCACGCGATGTGACGTTAATTGATGTAAATATGATCGGCATTGCGAAAGTGTTATTTTTGGAATAAATCATTTACAATTGCTATTGGCCTCTGCCTACAATATTGCGGCCGATGGCAAACGTCGTATAAAGAGATAAAGTAGTCGAACGATATGCACATTTTAGATTATGCATATTAATATTTTATATTATGCATATTTCATGTGCGAAACGCGTACAATTTTTCGGATTACCGTTTTCGGATACTGTATTTTTTCGTCGATTATGATTTATTTTCGAAGTTCATAATAGCCAAAATAGAATGACGAATACACATGCGGTGATACGGAAGGTGTGGTTTATAATATTTCGAGTTGTATTCAACAAAAATTGCAATTGGAAAAACTATAAAAAATAGTATAATTAGTAAGGCTCTGGGTGGGTTGGGGCCTCTGCCCTTAATTCTTATGTGTACCGGTATGTAACTGTAGCTGAGATCTGGTTTGTTTAGTCACAAACACAATATTGATTGTATTCTTTATTGTAAAGCCATGATAATATTTTATAAGAAAATGACACACTGATATTATGCTTGTTTAAAAAAAAATATATATAAAGTCGTATATATTATAACTAAAACATACATTTAATAAAACATAGATAAAATGAGATGCATTGTTTTTTCTTTCTTTTTGCCTTCAGTACCGTTTTGCGGAAAAGTCCGCATATGTTTTGGCTATTATTTGTTTAAGGAAAAAAACTATGGCTTTTATTTTCTGTAGGCCAGAGTGAGCACTGACTGTTGATCATGATGTTTTTGTGGTGTTTGTGATTAAAGATGTTAAACTCATTCATGTGGTTTTAAATCCCATTTTATTTTCCCAATTTCTTGAAAATGCCGATAAAATTCCCAATTTCAAAGCCATGGGCTATCTTCCCAATACGCTGAAAAAAACACTGCTTCGATTGGTGATAATCTGATTACCCACTGCGCACATGCGTCAATATGATAAAAATCCTTTTGCTACATGTACATGTGTACTGGTACACATCCGAGCATAGAATGTATCATAACAAGTTGTTAAGAATGTGCAGCGACTTTTTCTTACAATAAATAATGCATATATAACAATTTAACAATTACAGTGTGTGTTTAGGAAGTTATTAGCCAGGGCTCTTAATTGAAACTTGCACAATGCAAGTAACAAAATCAGTTTTGCAAAAACTGTATGATGCTTCTTACAAACCATTGCGAGTAAAAAATTGACTTATCACTAAACAACTCCGTTATACATCGCAACCTGTCATTTCAGAAATAGATTGTAACCTTTCATTTTTTAAATTTTGTCACCTATTTGAAAGAGAGATAAACATGAATGTGAACAAGTTAGCAGCCCCAAGTCAATCTGATCCTATTGGAAACATTTCATATTTAATAGACTAGTGAACCTCAATATGTGTACAAACTGTATGCCCTAGCTGTTTTTACATATATTTCAACAATCGCATTAATTTATTAGCAGTATTAGCAAAGTTTACCAACATGTTCTTTTCTTACGTTATTTTGCTGTTTGGGTCTTATGCTGGTTGATTTGGTTATGAAATATGGGGCTGTAAAGACTAGGTATATCACATATATGCAGGGTCTTCCCCAGGCCATTTAAGCGCCCCTTTCCGGGGCGCTTGAATTTCGAAATCAGAGTCCCCGGGGCGCTTGAAATTTTCCGATCAGTGTATTCTTCAGTAAAAGAAAGTGGAGATTGTCCAAAAAAATCAAGGTTTCCCTATCAGTGTATCAATATTCCCTGTTTTAAAAGAGCACTCGGTACCTACTTTCACAAGTAATCGCCATAAACACCACATGGGGTAATGGATAATCCACTGATAAGAGAATAGCATGACGCGCGTTCGATTATTCTAGCCACATTACACGGTCATTTAAATGCTGACAAGGATGTATCTGGTAACTTTCCAGTTGTCAAACTGTGAAGTTAATCGTCCAATCGGTTACGCGAATGCTTATGAGGGCGGGGTTAACTATCGACCATTATTTTTGATTGACGTCGGGCATGAAGAAAGAGTTTATCGCAGCTTGATTAGCAAGTAGCATTTGAGTAATATAAAACCGGTAATTAGTACAGTACAGAACATTAAAGACGGTTTCGGGCATCATCATCACACCTTTTTACTATAAACAAGTGTTACCTATGACTCATCATTAATACGAGAAATTAATTGCAAGTGGTAAACAATTAAATATTATAGCGGTTACAATTATGTGATAACAATTTATTTAATTCCAGTACATGTATATTTCAACATTTCCATTTATAGAACTGATTCACCTCGTTTTTCTGACATTTATTCGACACGTAATGCGCATTAACAAATTTTCGTTGAATTAATTACGCACACTTGTAAATGTTTCGTCCGATAATCGATAGTTAGAAGACTGATGATGGCAACCGGCCGTGATCCTCGTGGACAACGTGAATTTCATGCATAATTCCGTCAAAACATTTATTCGACTCGTAAAGTGTGTAAACAAATTATCGTTGAATTTATAACGCAACGGTTAATATTTGTTGGAATCTCATATGGGAATAATTAAATTTGTAATCCGGAACCCATTACCGTAAGTAGATTTTAACGCGTTTTTAATCCGAAACACACTTTCGAATGTAAATGTTACCGCAACGTTAAATATTTTTGCTTCAAATTAGCAGTGCAAATTTATTTTGTGTTGAATCTTTTTCGAAATTAAAAAGAGCGCGAAAATTATGCAGCATGTACAACGTCGCGTCTATTGCATACAAATGGCGTGTATTGAGCGTTTTAACCTGCACACAACAGGTCAGGGGATTGACGCATATTCAGAGGCAATATTTCATCAAATCTATAAATAGTCACTTAAAAAATGGCAAGGTTTGCGTTAAAGAAATAACTAAAAGCTTTTATCGTAAATATTTACCAGAAAGAGATTTATAAAAACGGAATAAACGGGATTATCGGGTAATAAATAGAAACTTGAAAAATAGTAAGTATACAGTAATAGAATCGGGTTGAAAGGGATGTATTGGGGAATCGTTCGAGTCGGGATTTTACTATATGTGCGGAAAAGTTTTAAAACAATTAAGCAATATAAAAAAATATATTTTTAAATGACTGGGGGATTTTTTTTGAAGAGTCATAGCGCACCAAATGACGTCTTTTGACGCTGTTTTTCTTTGAGTTATAACGCACCACAGAACGTGAATTGACACGTTAAATTAAAAAAAAATCAACGTCGGGAGGGGACACCCCTCCCGAACCCATCCCCGGGGCGCCTGAACAAATTCCTGGGGAAGGCACTGATATGACTTGTGGCTGTTGTTGAGACTCTTCTACATTTAATAATAAGTATACTACAGTACACTCCACGTGTTTTCCCCAATTTCCCTCCATACGCCGCGTGCAGTAACGCCGAGGGAGATTAAGAAAATTTCGCGATACGCGCTTGCATGATTTGGGACGCTGCCTTGTACAATCAGCAAAATTGATAAGCTGACGCGGCTGCCCTCGGCGTTGGCAGCTCGAGGAAACTCTGTGTTTTACGAGATAACGATCAATTTAACTTTGTTTGACTTCCTGATTTTCAAATAAAATCACATTTATTACTCGGTGATTTTTTTTGCCCAAAATTACCGCCAATATTCCGCTGCTTCCCAATTGCAAAAAATGACGTTTTTTCCCAAAAATCTGACCAAAATTTCCCCAAAAATGACAAAATTTTCCCAATAAAGCCAATAAGATAACAATGTCATTTTGCGTTAATTTCGTACCACGAGTGCCGATCGAGCTTGACTAGTTGTCGCCGAACGACAACTGACTTACGTATTGTTTGCGAATGTAGCTGAATACGATTTTCGTTGCTATCCACACATCTCTCTCTATATTGCGGAGGATACTGATGATAGTCAATGTATCCTGATTCTGCACATGTTCAAGATGGCGGCAAGCAGATGAGAAAATTGCAATGAGCAGCGAAAATGATAAATAACATTCAAATTAACTACGGATATCATATGGTTATTAGGTAATAAGTTCATGCGTGTGTCATTTAACGCAACATACGACATTTGAGATAAAAAAACAAATATTTATTAGAATTTAAGAAATCTTCACAGTGAATGTGCGAAAATCAGTGTTGGGAAATTGGAGTTAGTCTACTCACAAAGTTAAAGCATTTAAGATTAGTAGCGTTCGAAAAGGAAAAGAGACAAACATGATTTGATTGATGTTTTTGGATCTTTGTATAATCAGATTCATATGCATATTCTGCTTTATTATGTTTGTCAAGCTGTACAATTTGCTAAAATAGCATGGAACTGATGATGTCAAGTGCAAGATATTGAAAGGTAAACAAATGAAATATATTATTTTAACTCTATTTAATACATCATTTACACAGCAAGAACACTTAAGTGTGTTTGTTAATATTTGCAAATGTTTTCACCATTATATATCAACAAAGTCGACCTTTGCTTGGGCGACGAATAGCCTCTCCAAAGTTAGAGAATCAGAATGGGAACGTCAATATATTTAAAAAAAAATGCTGAATTAAATTCATACTCTTAAAGAGGTTATGCTTAAATGGTATATTTAAGAATTTATAGATTATTGCAAGTTTAATATGCATGCGGAAGCATATTAACTAACTTGTATTCATTGTAAGAAAACATTAAGGTAGCGCACCTCTAATGATTTCCCGCGATTTCTATGAAGGTTGAAGAGCCTACTATTAGGTACCGTAGCCTAGTGGTTAAGGCGATAGACTAGAAATCTTTTGGGATATTCCCGCGCAGGTTTGAATCCTGCCGACGACGTATACTTTTTTGCGACGCGTTTTAAATATTTTCTAACGTAATTTGATTTAATATGGCATATAAGCTATATTTATTGTTAAATATGTTGCAATTTTTATGCACATTCTTCAATTATTAAAATTAAAACAACGTTATGGCGAAATTGGGTGATTTACTGTTGAAAATACGAACCATGCATGTTGCATTTTTATTTTTATTTCTAAAAGTAAACGGTAAATCTGTCTAGTTCTTGGTGTTTTTGCTGTATATAGTGTTTCTATAAAAACTAAGTTTAAAATATGACTTAAATGATACTATTTTGAATTTTATGACACTTTGTTTTTAACCGACCCAATTTTTACTTGGCTGAAATCACTTACATTTCATGGCGCTTTTCCATAGATAAAAATTTGTAAAAAATAAATGTCTGTAAAAGAATACTTATTTCATCTTGTTTAAACTTTAATCACCTTTACAGCATCTGTACACACCAACTGCATGCCCATATTTGGAAATTTGAATGAATTATGGAACTTTTATATACCCCAGGGGTGAAAATAAACTGGACAAAAGCCGAGTGTGGGGGTGGTTTTGAAAAAATCGGTATATTTTTTTAAAAAGCATGGAAAGCCTACCTACAAATTTGCATGTAGTTCAGTGAAATGATGCTGATTAAGAAAATAATTAATTAGATTATATTTGGATATGTGCCCATTAGAGGAGCGCTACCTTAAAGCAACTTTTTATAATATAAAAATGCTGTCAAACATGAACTTTGCAACTTTAATTTTGTTCTTATAATCATATTTATAATGTTTCCCAATTTCATGGTTTATCGCGCTAATTTTCCCAATCCAAATGACACAGGCTGTAACAAAAAAAAAATAAAAAAATCACTGAATACAGGTGTGAAAATAGCATATGTTTCATTTATGTGCTATCGATCTTTTGAATCATTGACAGCTTTGAACAGTTTTACGATACATGTTTCATTTCATTGTTATAATTATTATGTAGGCAATATGAATTTTAATATTGTTTGCTTAAATGCAATTGAAAACATTACAGGCAAAGAGAAATTAAACAAGACTATTGTCAAGCAATATAAGTCCCCTACCTGCTCCACCATTGTCAGAAATTCCAAATTTTTGTATATATATATTTGTTGCCATAACAACCAAATTTTTTTATTTGAGAACAAAATGAAATGACGTGCATAATGTCCATATTGCCATCTATCCATGTTTCAAGTTTCATGAAAAAATATTAAGAACTTTTAAAGTTATTGCAGGATCCAGAAATCCACCATTTTCAGCAGTATTTCTAGTCTATTTGTTGCCATAGCAACCAGAATTTTTTACGTCAGAACGAAATGAAATGACGTGCATAATGTCCATATTGCCATCTATCCATGTTTCAAGTCACATGAAAAAATATTAAGAACTTTAAAAGTTATCGCAGGATCCAGAAAACCACCATTTTCAGCAGTATGTCTAGTCTATTTGTTGCCATAGCAACCAAAATGTTTTACGTCAGAACGGAATGAAATGACGTGCATAATGTCCATATTGCCATCTATCCATGCTTCAAGTTTCATGAAAAAATATTAAGAGCTTTAAAAGTTATGGCAGGATCCAGAAAAAACACCATTTTCAGCAGTATTTCTAGTCTATTTGTTGCCATAGCAACCAGAATTTTTTACGTAGGAACGAAATGAAATGACATGCATAATGTCCATATTGCCATCTATCCATGTTCCAAGTTTCATGAAAAAATATTAAGAACTTTTAAAGTTATCGCAGGATCCAGAAAAGTGTGACGGACGGACGGAGACAAAACCATAAGTCTCCTCCGGTGAAACCGGTAGGGGACTAATAAGCAATGAAGAATATTAGTTCCATCCGTACGTAGGGTAATTGTTTACAGCAAAGCACTATCATTTTGGGTGAGTTTAAGGAAATCCCAGGGAAGCAGTTTTTTTTGCATTACTGAGTATGGCGCACTAAAACATTGCTTTGTATTCTATTGCATTCAATCTCATTTAAACTCATTCGTTCATTGGTTGTTACGATTAAATCTGAACAGTGCCCTATAAAATGGCTGTCGCATAATGCACTGTTCATTTTACACTTCGGAACTTGGCATATGTTTGTGTTTATGAAATTCTTAAGCACATATATCGTTTTAAATGGCCAGAATTATTTATTTATTTTGATGTAGTAATTATATACTAGGATACTCGGATATACCGGTATATGCACATTAGAAAAGCGGTATGTACAGTGTATACAGTTATCGCTACGGTAGGGTTGATATTTTGCATGTATTGGCCATGACAACACAACCTGGTTGCAATAATTCAACTCTCAGCTGTATAACCTAAAGGGTTGCTTAGCTGTCACAGCAAAAATTATCAAAGGCTCTGGGAGTCCGTTTATATGGACTACACACAACCTTTACATAATGTATGAATGTTCAGAACATATAATGAGAATATGTTTATAACTCTGGCTTTGACTTGGACGCTGTCATCCGCGTTATATTGTAACAGTGTATAAACATGTGGTCCTGTAGACTATGACTAAAAAGAATGATGTGGCTAATAACTTAATGAGTTTAAGATCATGTTATTACGTTTAAAAATGTGAACATTGGTGTGGAAATTTAATACAATTTTGCAAATGTACGATGGCTAATAAGTAGTGTGTGCTTTAAAGCCTTATTCCTTTAGGGGAACACCCTGTACCTTTTGTATTCCAGATTTTGTCTTAGATTTAAAGTCCGCAATATAAATTTCATAATTGCTCAATGTGCTCATGCACAGCTCTACTGCTCACATATACATTTGCTGAGTAGTTTTATATTAAGTATGTGATATATGTCATTTCCAAACAAGCATCGAAAAATGTTACTAGAGCTTTATGCAAACGTGTTTGATCCATTTAAATTTTAATGTACTTTTTAGCTCGGCTGTTTTCGGAGAAAACCAGAGTTATTGTCATTGCCAGCTTGTCTTCCGTTGTCGTGCTAAAACCTTTACATTTTGTTAACCTTTTGAACATTGGCTCTAAAATCAAAGTGCTTCCACCTACAACTTTGAAACTTCATATGTAGATGCACCTTCATGAGTTCTACATACCACACCCATTTTGGGGTTACTAGGTCAAAGGTCAAGGTCACTGTGACCTCTAAAAAAAAATAATCTGACAAGCTTTCATTTATTCAAAACTGCCCTGAAGCGGAGCGTTTGCACCCATTATGCGGTGTTCTTGTTCTTTTTTGTGATCTAATGAAAATAAAAATGTCTTTTTGCCAATCTGTGGAGCAGTGCATTTAAAGTAACATTATTACTTATGTACATATTACTAATTGAAATGATTTAATTGAGTAGATTTTTAAAGCATCAGTTCACCAAATATAATTCAGTGCTAAATGAAAGTTGTTATGCAAAACAATTTTGTTAATTTCACTGGAAACTATTGCATTGTGAGAGGTGCCTTTAATTATGTTGGTATTCCAAAACTATTTATGCAGTTAGAATATTGACTTTGTACTTGGTTTAAATTCATTGTACTTAGATTTGTGTAATTATAATACATTTTTGTATTATAATTGTTTTTCTGATTGCTGAATACCCCCCATAGTAATTTATGTTATACATTCCACCCCAGTAAAAAGTTGACTGGGTACATTAAATCACAATTGACCTCTTTCCGTCTGTCTGTAGACTCTAACCTTACAACATATAACATTCATTAATTGTTCTTGGGTGTATGAAGTTTTTCATGTTTGATTTTTATTGTCAGGTATGTAAAAAATTACAACAGTCATGCCCCATTTTCTGTTATTTCAGTAACATAATGATTATGATAAACGTTATTAGCAAAACGTACATCTCTGGAACCACACATATTATGTATTGTAGCATTGTTTAGCGGCTGTTTACTATGTTTCAATAAATCATGACCCCAGGGCTTATGTAACATGGTTTAGTGGCTGTCTATTAATTATGTTTCAATAAATTTTGATTGGGTCTTCTGTTACATTGTTTAGCGGCTGTCTACTATGTATCAATAAAGCATGACCGTAGGGCGTATGTACATGTAACATGGTTTAGTGGCTGTCTACTAATAATTGTTTCAATAAATCATTATCCTGGGTCTTATGTAACATGGTTTAGTAGCTGTTTACTATGTATCAATAAATCATTACCCTGGGGCGTATATATAAGATGGTTAAGAGGTTGTCTTCTATGTTTCAATAAATCTTGAACCTGAGGGCTTATGTAACATGGTTTAGTGGCTGTCTACTATGTTTTAATAAATCATGACCCTGGAGCGTATGTAATAGGTTTAGTGGCTGTCTACTATGTTTCAATAAATCATGACCCTGGTGCGTAAGTAACATGGTTTAGTGGGTGTCTACCATGTTTCAATAAATCATGACCCTGGGGCTTATTTAACATGGTTTAGTTGCTGTCTACCTGTTTGCTTAAATGCAATTGAAAACATTACAGGCAAAGAGAAATTAAACAAGACTATTGTCAAGCAATATAAGTCCCCTACCGGCTCCACCATTGTCAGAAATTCCAGATTTTTGTATATATATATTTGTTGCCATAACAACCAAATTTTTTTATTTAGGAACAAAATGAAATGACGTGCATAATGTCCATATTGCCATCCATCCATGTTTCAAGTTTCACGAAAAAATATTAAGAACTTTAAAAAGTTATTGCAGGATCCAGAAATCCACCATTTTCAGCAGTATTTCTAGTCTATTTTTTGCCATAGCAACCAGAAATTTTGACGTCAGATCGAAATGAAATGACATGCATAATGTCCATATTGCCATCTATCCATGTTTCAAGTTACATGAAAAAATATAAAGAACTTTAAAAGTTATCACAGGATCCAAAAAACCACCATTTTCAGCAGTATGTCTAGTCTATTTGTTGCCATAGCAACCAGAATGTGTTACGTCGGAACGGAATGAAATGACCCTGGGGCGTATGTAACATGGTTTAGTGGCTGTCTACTATGTTTCAATAAATCATGACCCTGGTGCGTAAGTAACATGGTTTAGTGGGTGTCTACCATGTTTCAATAAATCATGACCCTGGGGCTTATTTAACATGGTTTAGCGGCTATCTTTAATGTTTCAATAAATCATAACCCTGGGGAGTATGATACATGGTTTAGTGGCTTTTGGTCGAAAATCAAAATCGATTTTGATTTGTGTAAAGTTCTTTCTTGGTTTGAACTTGACATATCTTTTTTAATGCTTAAATTGTGAAATAAGTGTTGTTGTTAGCTATAAAATAAAAAAAAATGCTTAAAATTAGGAATAGAAGTGTTTTCAGTATTATTTTACTAAGGTTCCAATGACTTATATGAATGGATGGAAGATGAGCAAGATGTTGAAATAAAAAAAACATGTTTTTTTGAAACCTTCATTTGTGAATTTGTAGGTCCCCTTTATTGGAAAAATATATACTTTTTATATGAATGATTGGGGGTATATTGTTTTTGGTATGTCTGTCTGTCATTGTATGTGTGTGTCTGTCCCAAAACTTAAAGGTTGTTCATAACTTTTGCAATATTGAAGATAGCAATTTGATATTTTGCATGCATGTGAGCTGCACATTTTGAGAACGTCAAGGTCAACCTTCAAGGTCAGATGTCATTTTTTCTAAAATAGCTGCCAAGCGGCCTTAAGCCGCAGTAGGGGGCATGATGTTTCACAAACACAGCTCTTGTTCCATTCGGAATGGGGCCAAATACCGGACCCGATTATCGAAAAAGACACTGCTTAAGTATTGGAAAAATATTTTTAAAAGTACGTCCTCCATCCAGCCTTAACCATTCATAAAGAATATCTCAAAAAAAAATTATTAAAAAAAAATGCCTTTTGTTAAAACTTAAAAAAATTCCCATTGAGCATTGATATTTTTTACAACATAATAACAAGTGGACCTCTGCCATGATTGCTGTAATTTGGGCTCTGAGATCATTCAGTGACAAGGCATAATTTTATTATTTAAACAATGGATCATATCTCTTTAAACTGACTGAATGTAAGAGCCATAATTAAATAACAAAAGCACTTGTTACCAACACTGGTCTATTATCATAATGGTCTCTGGTTTATCTTTAGCATCTTTGACCCTGTCTGTTGAAAACAATTCAAGCAGTGACAAATACATCTTTATAAATGTTATATTGTTCTATGATAATATACAAAGATTCAAAAGGTTTGAAAAGAATCGGCAGACATCAGTGTGTACAAGAAGATTTAAGGCTCTATTATAAAACCTCTCCTATTTCAATCAAAGTTTGTTAATTGATTGAATGATCGTATCAGAAAATCCAAAATGTTTAAAGGGGCATATGAAAAGAATTCACCCATAACAATGCATATTCTTTGTTTTCAAAAAGGTATTTATCTAAAAAAAATGTTTTATTTTTTGTTTTACATACCCCTTGCAAAAAGTTAACCCACTTTCATACCAAAACACACTTAAACCAACATAAAACTGTGTTTTTTCTAAGTTTTTCTGAGCGGAAGTTGGTTTTTGCTAATAAAAGCGAGTTTTATGTGAGCTAAACTGTGCTTAACTGAGTTTAAAGTTGGTTTTTTAAAGTAGATGTGTGTTAAAGCGAGTTTTTTTGCTGTAAGAAGTTGGTTTTTTATGTGTCAAAAGTGAGTCTTTTTATTTATGAGTTGGTTTATGTGTGTTTAAGTGTGTCTTTTTGTTTCATAAGCGAGTCTTTTACAACAGAAGTGGGTCTTTGTATAAACATAAGTGGGTTAAAGCGAGTTTAAGTTGGTCTTTTTATAAATAATTTGAAAGCCGCAACAAGGCTAAAAGACTCACTTTAACACACTTATCAATAAGTTGGTCTTTTGTTTATTAACATAACTCAACAATAAAACAATAATTCTTCAACTAGGTCTTTGTTTCATGTTTATAGCCATATATTATCAAGGTGAATTGTAAAGGGGCTTTTTTACAGCTTGTTTGCCATTGCACCTTTTGTACATTTATGGGCTCCCCATAATTTTAAGGAAACATTGGATAAAAATTGCTCTTTCAGAACATCACAGGTTCACAGATACTATAAAAATGTTAAAATGTTCAAACTTAGTTTTATACCTGAATATGAAATTGTTTGTCTTTCACTTTGAATCAATACATAAGTATTAAATATATTATAAGAACAATCACACATCTATAAAAATGTGAATACTTCCATTTAATTCATGTTCTTTGGAGAATTCAATAGACTTACAGTGTGTTTTTTTATTCATTTTTTGAGGGGGAGAGTGACACTGTTTCTATAATAAATAAAACTAGTTTCAGTGTGAAAGTGTTGATTAATATATGGAAACTTATGTGGGCTTGCCAGCATCAATTATATCTCCTCAACATAAAAACAATAACTATTTTAACTTTCTTATACTGATATTTAACCCCAATACAATTAATGCCTACCACATTGACCTTTAACATACAATTTAAAAGGCAATAAAAATAAATAATATTTATACTATTAATATTATTTGCTAACACCATTCAGCATGTTTTTTTAAATATTCACAATTAAATATAATATGCTAAGGGTGCTGTGTATTATTCAATAAATACATATATGTTGGTGTTGAAATCAGTAGATATTTCTCAGATTTAGTAATTGGCTGACACACATAAGAGATTAGCCCTCCCCCCCCCCCGATTAAATCATAAACATTGATTCTTATCACAGTATCAGTGCTCCATCTATAAGCCTAACAAAGGGGTGTTGATAGACTTTTGATTGGCTGAGCCACCATCTATTTGAAAACAAGCGACTTTGATTGGCTGGAGACAGGAAGTTATGTTTTGAAAACAAAGGGGGTTTTCATCAACTGACTTTGAGCTTTAAGGTATAATTGAGTAACATTAAGACTTATAATTCTAGTTTAAAATGTCTTGAATAACTTTCAGCATGAAGTATTGTGTGGTGAAAACAATGTGTATGTACTACAATGTGTACATCAACAATAAGTTTGTTGCAAAGGAGATTCAAAGTGGATGGTTAAAGTGATATGGTCTCATAATTCATCAACTGCCTGTTATCTTGGAATACTGAAGAACAGTTGTTTTAGGTTTGTATTTTCATTTTTACATCACTTTTTTATTTAGTTTTATATTGAATTAATTATGATCATTATCATATTTATGTATTGTCACTGGGAAATGTAAATGGATAAGTATAAATGTAATGCAATTATAAGGAAAAACAACACCATTTGAATAATTATGGCAGTATTTTATGATTATTGTCATCTTAAATGTTATTTATACCTATTTCTGGTCATTAATGAACAGATTTCTTTCCCACATATTCAATGAAAACTTTTATATTTTAAATTTGAAGGTTAGACTCCCAAGGTGAAATTTACATTGATTGGAAGATTCTTTGGATAGAATATTCCTGCCAAAAGACAGCAGAAGGGGGACTAACTGATGTATGGATTTTGACACCAGATTTTACCCTGCACGAGCAGCCCAACTTGAGTAGATCAGGAGTGGGAAAACCGAGCCCTGTCCTTGACCAAGGAAAGTTGGATTTGTTGAGAGGTAAAACTATACAGGTTTTAGCATTTGAAAGGCGTCACACTTCCGACCAGTCCACACAGCCAAATGAGACCACATATCTTGGTACATTTTCAAACAGTATTTTCTACCACACGTAATTTCTTTTAATTATTTATGACAAGCGTTAAGTCACATGTGATCACAGGATTTAAATTGCCAAAAATAAACAAACAAAAACAACAAGCAAACAAACTTGTTTTGATTTAAATTAATAATATTTATAGTAACAAGATATACCATAACAGCAATATTTATCACTTACATTATAAAATATCTTTCAGGACCTGATCTCAAATGAGATCATGCACAAGACGCACCTCGCAAAGGCCATGACAGTATAGTTTTCAGACCTGATCAGCTGGTGACTGCTCTATGAAGTGCTGTTGAACCTCCCCTAAGGGGGAGATTCGAGAGGGTCTCCTGATTGCTGAACACTACGCCATGGTTGGTATGATTCTTTTTTTATAGGGAAAAAGGGGATTTAAATATTTAGGTGTTCTACTGCCTCCATATTAATTTTGAAACAAACATAATGCAATTGATTCAAATTTGACTCCAGCACATAATCTGTCTTGCGTTAATTTAATACTACTGCTAAAATTTAAGAGTTACTAAAAATTGTGTTTGTGTATAAAAGTTTTGAGAATTTAACACATAGGCAGACAAAAATAACCTCAGTATAAAGTTAACGATCAAGCTCTAATTTTGAACGATATAAAAAATTCAAGCAACAGTAATTTGCCTCCTTGTTTGAAAAACCTCTTTTGAAATCCTTCTAATGTAGATGATGTTAAAATGGGATATCTGAACTGATGATATTGATGTAAAAGTTTATTCCACCAAAATCAAGTCATTCAGATCAGACTTGATTTGGGTGGAATAAACTTCTACATGTTTTTTTAATGCTGTAATGTACAGTAAAATCCTGCATTGATTGTTCATATACATTTCAGTTGTCATCTCCAAAAAGTTTGCCCTGCCCATATCAACAGTGGAAGAGAACATGAGATGGGCCTTGAGGAGGCTTCGTGTCATGTACTGCGGGGAGAATATATAAACTGTTTAGTGCTGAGCAATATGTTCCTTTGTTCATAGGTGTAAATATGTGTAAAGGGCTATTCCAGGAAAAGATAGGATGAAGGATTCCTTAATGTTGTCATTTTATAAATCCGGTACCACCAACACAGTTAAAAAACAATTATTATTAATTTTATCCTCTGTATCACCCCTCACTAACTGAAACTGTATATAATCATGGTTCATACCCTTCCTCCCATTTTTACCTGTGGTAGCCCAAAGAGGAGAATGTTATTTATTTTAATTTATTATGTTAAATGTGCTCGCATATTGTGATAATGTATCTTGGGTAGATGTTTTCCTGGTTTTGTTAAAAATGCACTGTAAAAATGTTCACATTATTTGTTTTTTTAATATAAACATTGTTTTTTGCAAATTGTGTGTGTCTTTTATTTATAATCACATGGGGCTTGTAATGATCTGTTGTGATTTTATCTCAAATAACCTTTTTACCATTAAGGTGTAAATATTTTTTTTACTAAGGTTACAGGTCAAACAAGCAAAATTTTATGATCCCTTAAGCGAACAAAAGACTCACAAAAACCAACTTAAACACACTATTGTAGACAGAAGTGTGTTTAAGTTGGTTTTTTGTGAGTTTTGGTATGTTGGTTTTTTGTGAGTTTTGGTATGTTGGTTTTTTTTGTGGGTTTTGGTATGTTGGTTTTTTGTGAGTTTTGGTATGTTGGTTTTTGTGAGTTTTTTCTGTGTTTAACTCAGTTTTAACCAAGTTGGTAAAAAAAACAACTTTAAACACAGAAAAAACCAACATACCAAAACTCACAAAAAACCAACATACCGAAACTCACAAAAAACCAACATACCAAAACTCACAAAAAACCAACTTACCAAAGCCCACATTTATGTAACAAGTGAGTTTTTTATGTGTTTAACTCAGTTCTAACCAAGTTGGTAAAAATACCCACTTTAAACACAGAAAAAACCAACTTACCAAAACTCGCAAAAAACCAACATACCGAAACTCACAAAAAACCAACTTACCAAAACTCACAAAAAACCAACTTACCAAAGCCCACATTTATGTAACAAGTGAGTTTTTTCTGTGTTTAACTCAGTTTTAACCAAGTTGGTAAAAATACCCACTTTAAACACAGAAAAAACCAACTTACCAAAACTCACAAAAACCAACATACCAAAACCCACTAAAAACCAACTGCCAATACCGCTTGGTTTAACACGGATAAAACTCGTGTTTAACTCGAGTTTTACACACTTATTTGGGAAGGGACATGCCTTTAGTGGGATTCGAACTGATGCCTACACAAAACCTACTTTCATGAAATTGTAACTTCACTAAAGTCCTCTTATTAATAGTGTGCATGTGCATGTGTATAGTGGAACTTAATGTACATTATATATTATTAATATACTACTACCAATTGTCCAATGCATACTAAAATTCCCATGGCAACAATTTTTAGCTCGACTATTATATATGAAATATATATAGTGGAGCTATCCTACTCACCCCTGTGTCAGCGTTAGCGTGAGCTTTGGATTGTTAAAGTTTGCGTACCACCTCAAATATTTTCTATGTCCCTTGACATATTGCTTTCATATATTGCATACTTCTTGACCAACATGACCCCAATATATAAACAAGAGCAGACAACTGTATCAAGCATTTTGTAAGAATTATGTCCCTTTTTGCACTAAGAATATGCATATTATCGATAAATCTATGTTAAAGTGTGCATACCAGCTCAAATATTTTCTATGTCCCTTGACATATTGCTTTTATATTTTGCATACTTCTTTACCAACATGACCCCAATCTATAAACAAGACCAGACAATTATATCAAGCATTTGTAAGAATTATGTCCCTTTTTCCACTTAGAATATGCATATTATTGATAAATATATGTTAAAGTTTGCGTAAGAGCTTAAATATTTTCTATGTCCCTTTACATATTGCTTTTATATTTTGCATACTTCTTTGCCAACATGCCAAAATATATAACAGAGCTCCAGATAAAGATTTGTGAAATTTGTAACGGTACTGCCACTGACAGAAAGAAAAGGAGTAACGTTGAAAATCAATAAGTACCTGTACTTCCATATCCAAAAATACAGGTAGTACTGTACTACCCGTGTTCTTGTATATTGAAATGTATATAACTGACTTTATAGAAACATTTGCAGCAATTATATTAGATATATTTAGCTTCTTAAACAGTTACTTTATTAGGTTTTCCATTCTGCATTATTATACAAATCAAACTACACATTAAAACGCATGACTCAATACTATTTCTTCATTTTTCTTGACAAGAAAACACAAGCCAACTAGAAAGCTAAGTAAATGAACACTAATGTCACTGTATCTATTCAAAAGAATCGTTGCTTAAGCAGTTAACTGTCAAAGTTGCAAAGTAGCCACCGATGCAATCAAATTGTTTAATATCGGGGCGACAATTTCTTTTTCTGGGTTGACATATTGAATATCAGGATAGTTAGACGACCGTATGTAGCCATTATATTACAACAAAGTGTTGTTGTTTTTTTAAACCGAAAGTTAGCTGGCCTTCCCTTGCGCGCATACATATTGTTTTTGACGGGTTTACAAGTTACTGGAAATCACAAGACATAATAGACAATAATATCGGAACCCAGTGTACAACTTTCCGGTAATTTAAATAAACAAAAAGCGCCGATAGGTTAGAGACCATTATAGTGCTGCAACAATACGCCAAAAACCATATTGCAATATATTGTCAGTTCAAAAACCCGTATTGCAATATATCGCAATATATTGCTAACTTGTACCAAAATTATAACTTGCCAATTACCCGATAATCCGGTATATTCCAGTTTTAAAGCAAATTTTAGTAAATATTTACTATATACCAGTAAATGTGCTCAAGAATAACAAGAAACACAAACATTCGCAACTTTTCTTAAGTATCAAATACGTTTTGGCATTTGTTACTATTTAAAGATGTGATGAAATAACATCCAACCCGGGCGTTTTTTTCCACTGAACACGCGTAATTCACCTGACGTGATGTTCCAGTTTTTATACAACACAAAATACACCCATACTTTCCATGCGACGTCCTACATGTCTGTATAATTTTCGCGCGCTTTTTATTGAGACAAAGGATAAAGCGCTTTTTATTTGACGCTATAATTTTTTATTGTCGCATTAGCATTAAAATTTTGAAGCGTATTTCCGAAATTTGGATTACAAATTTAATAATGCTCAATTCAGAATCGAACGAAACATGTACAGCTGTGCGCAATTAATTCAACGATAATCTGTTCAAAAGCATCAAACGAATGCTCCGATGTAACACCGCTACTCCGTATAATATACTTTTCAGAATGCTATTTTTACGAAAAAAAATATTTACACTGCTTTGTTTTGTTTACCTTGTTATCATTATTTCGGATGGCTTTTCTGGACGAAATGTGAATGAATTTTTGTAAAATTTTCGTACCGGTTTGATGAAAATCGTATCGCAATACAATGCGCGGATTGGGTATTGCGATATATACTGATATACCGGTATATTGTTGCAGCACTAGAGACCAACAAATCACGCCGTGCTGATGCGGAGGTATCGGTACGGCCAGATTGTTTTCTTTAATGCGTAAAAGGGATATTAAAGACGTAATTGTCAGTCTAGTTTATAAAAATAAATGCGTAAACCTTCATGAAAAAGCCGTATTTACGGCTGTACGGCCCTTATCTGGAGCTCTGTATAAACAAATGCAGACAACTGAATCAAGCATTTTGTAAGAATTCTGTTCCCTTTTTATACTTACTAACTATCATAAGGGGACTGTACAGGCAAAGTTATGTAACTCTGACTGGCATTTTGACAGAATTGTGGCCCCTTTTAAAGTTTTATACTTATATAATTGAACATTTGGTTAAGTTTTATGTTGTGGTCCATTTTACTCCTAAAGTATCATAGCCATGGCTTTTAGCATACATGCCAGAATTTTTTAGGTCCAAAGCGGGACATTCCATAAAAAATTGTCGGGACATTTGACCAAAAAAGCAGGACACCTAAAACGATCTATCATTCCAACTTAACTGTAGTCAGTATAGTACTAACAAAAACTCTTGATACTTTTATTCAAGACATAAAACATCTGATATGAAGCATGAAATCTAAAACATAACAATAACAGTTTTATTAAATAAGACAATAGCAAACAACGAAGATAATATTCATCTTTTTAGAGTACAAAATCTGGAACATTATGACAACAATACTCATTATATTACTTTCAATGGCAAACATTAACGCAGGGGAGGCTATCCATTACACTGAAAGTACGGGTTACAGTAAACTATCTACCGAACAGTTACATCATCTTGACACGGAATTCGCGGCCATACACATTTCCAAGGTAGGCGCTGTATTGGGGTAGTGTCAACCTGTCATGAATAACAACACGTTGTTTTTATAACAATAACACAAGACAAGATGGATACCACTTTGACTGTTTGTTGCAATGTTTTTTTAAGCATGTATCCACGGCATTTTGTTACTTGTCAATTGTCGCGGCTTAATTGGAGTAGGGTCAAACTGTCATGCATAGCACCTGGAGTAGGGTCAAACTGTCATGCATTGAACCTCATTGTTTTTATTACAATTACACCCAATTACACTAGACAGGATGGGTATCACTTATTGGACTGTTTGTTGCGATTTTGGTATATTGCACATTCGGATTATCCCGCTATTTTGGAACTAAACATTGAATGTAAAAGACTCATTAAGAAATCTTTTGTAACCTTTGAATTTTAAAATTCAGCAATTTATTTCAAAGGGAGATAAACATGAATGTGAACTGGTTACCAGCCCCAAGTCAATCTGATCCTATTGGAAACTTGTCATATTTAATAGTGAATGTCATTAAGTGTACAAACTGTTTTCCCTAGCTGTTTTTACACATACTTCAACAATCGCATGAATTAATTAGCAGGTTGAACAAAGTTTACCAACATGTTCTTTTCTTACGTTATTTTGCTGTTTGGGTCTTATGCTGGTTGATTTGGTTAATGATGTATATGGAGCCATAACAACTAGGAATGTAACATATATGGGTTGTCCTGACTAGTGGCTGTTGTTGAGACTCTTCTACAGTTAAAAGTAGGTCTTCTATATTAAACGTATATATAGAGAATAATAGGTTAGTGTTGATTATAGATCAGGTTTATCATGCGAGGCTAAGAAAACAAAAAGCACGAGCCTTGGCGAGTGCTTTTTCGTTTTTGTGCCGAGCATGATAAACCTGATCTATAATAAACACTAACCTATTATTCTATATATCCCACTTTTTATTCAGTAAACTTTTTTTTTATTTAAACAAAATTAGTTTTCATGAGTGTTTTTCGTACTTTGATAATGACTGTAGTGTAACCAAGGTCAGTGTATTACTCCACGCTCCAAAAATAACCGCTGATCAAATAATCATTTTTTAAAATCAGAATTTCGTTCTGTAACAAAGAGTCGAGCGTTATTAATTACAATTTAAATCATATTGGATTGCAAATCTTAAAGTTGTATAATTATCAATATGACATTTAGTTGTTATATTCAAGGAACTACATTTGTTTACAACGTAGCCCAACACCACACACAATTCACGTTTGATATCAAACTATCAAGTCGATCACGAGGTGCACAATATTTGCTTCTTTGTTATAATATGTGGTTATATCGTGACGAAATAACAAAGATTACTTGGATTTAAGCTAATTATATACATTAACATTTTGAATGTGGAAAGTGGCACCAAAGAATTGTTAGGCAAAGTTGTTCGAACTAGAGAAAGACATTTGCTGGTGAAGTGACTGGGTGGGGAGAACATTAAGATCAACTTGTTCGACGGTAGACAGTGGTTGACTAGGCTGCATTTCGGCCATAGTTTCAGTGCATGAAGGTGAACAAGAGGAATCTGTTGGATTGTTACATTTACTGGACTGAGCAAGAATGTATGAACACTTTTGCTGCTGTTCAACAGATATGTTGGAATAATTGGTTATGGACTGGATATTTTTGTGCCCTGTTATGGCCATGGTTTCAGTGGGTGGAATGTTTGCATTTCAAAGTTTTTGGACAAGGAATTTGCAAACTGAGTGGTTCGTTATTCTTTTGTGCTTGAGAAAGCCGGCGTCCTTTGCCATGGCCTTCAGCATCTGACCTAGCTTGTTGGCACCCAATTGTTGACGCAAGAACCACTGGGATGCAGTGTCATTTGTGCGTATTGCCAGGTAGAAAGGGTGCTAACTTGAAGAAAAATCAGATGGACGCATATCCGAGTACAGCTTGTAAATGAACACAGGATTTCTTGGTCCAGACGATTGTTTTCTACGGTCAAAGGGGAGCAACTCGAACTGACTTCTTCAAAGGGGAGCAACAACAACTGAACCTTTTTGCAACATAGTGTTAAATTTACCTATACTAGAGGTTTTAATGACAATAAATGACAAAAAACACCTTTTTTTCCCTACTTTTCTTTGTTTTAAGGTCATTAAGATTGACAAACATTTGAGATTTTTTTAATTATTGATGCACTTGGCAAATACAGGTGACGAGGTGCGTGGGAAAAAAGTAGTCCCGGTTCGGCAGTTGATGACGTCATTTCGTGCCATTGATTATAGCCTTGCCGTTGATTATAGATGAAAGTTAATAAACGGGGCTTTAATCAACCGAAATCGCTGTAAAAGTGGGATAAAATAGAATTACATTTAATTACTGTAAGAACACGTTTTAACAACAATAAAGGTTCCAGCGCCATTTAGAAGAGTTTGCTTATAATTAATGTAAAGCTAGTAGAACCTCACTTTAACCAATTAAGAAATAAGTCGCTTGCAAACAATTTTCCCAGAAGGTAGAACCCTGGTAACTTATAAATATGCTTATATAAAAACAAGAAATATCTTTAAAAAAGATATACGGCGTTGATTGTGGTCGATGTTTATGAACGATCAAAAGTTATCTCCATGAGATAAAAAGTAGCGGATGCCTTTTTTCTGCCCAGTTCTTAGCTACATCATAAGCAAATCAATTACGGGGTGTTGCGCCAGATTTCGTGGCTTATTTTGCTTTATGTGATATTATTGCTCAGATATCTATATTTACAGAATAGAAAAACACAACATGAAAATAAACGAATGCATATAGGTCAGCCGGCAATACTCGAATCTTATTTAATTTAATAATTATAGTAAAGTGAATTATTGTGCTCATGCTTAATAAACTGGTCTAAATGGATAAAAATTTCTAATTAATTTTATCAAAATTGGTCCTTATCATGCAAATGTTGAAACCATATTAAAAATCGATGATTGACATACCACAATAATATCGCCGAATATCTTTTTTTAGTATCTTTCTGATCAAAACAGACTTCAAGTGCACAAAGTTTACGAGACGGCGTTTATATAAAGATTTCTGCAACTGACCGCAAACTGACCTTGATACCTTGCGGATTGAATGCAATGCATTACAGTCACTACGTTATTGTCAGTAAGTCCGGTGTAACACAATGATCGCAACCCCTTCTGCGAACTCCGGTGATGAACTGTATATAAACTCTGACTTTCACAAATGGCCGCTTTTGCGCTGGTAATTCTCTGAAAATAAAAGGTGAACGCACAAACTGTATTTATTTGGAAAATTGATTGTAAAACTGTTCTATCTATTGAGCCTTTTCATTAGAGATAAAATTGTTTCATGCAGTAAAACAGTGTTACAAAGACGCGGATATGTTTCCAATGTTCTGGTGTTATACTCAAATCAGCCAATGGAATAAATGAAGTGTATTCATTCGTACTTAGCCGCGGGAAATTTTATTTGAGTATTATTGGACACTTACAAAGGTCAAGTCAGGGTGAAAAGCTGGCTTAATACAGCTTACGCCGAAAAATACCCTTTACAGCAGTGTGAGTCAAAAAAATCCAACTCAATAAGAATGGCACAATTAAAACATTAAAAAACATAAAAATAAATTATTGCCTTATAGTTCACACAATAAGGTCCACCACTGCCAAATTTAACAGAAAATGTATAAATGCAGTCTGGATACAAAACATACAGAATGTTAAATCAATGATTGTGCCTAGGAGTAGTTTTAAGTGAGTTTTAAGGACCACCATTCTGACAGTTCAGCTATTATTTCTTTAAAATGTGTTATTAGTACAAAGTTGCATGCCTGGGTAGATACTATTTTAGATAAGTATTTCAGAAAAGGTACACCCTGTGAGAAGCTAGTTCCCTGAACTGAGACTTTTCATGATAGACAGAAAAATGCATTCTTTGGTTTGATCTATTTGGTTACACTACGCGACCCGTGATTTTTGCCGCGATTCTCACATCACCGCAATCGATGCAACGTGACAAATTGCGGTAATTCCGAGCGACAAGAAAATTTGCGTGATGTCTCGGCGACCGTCGCGCGATGTATCTCGCTGTTAGGCAATCAGCGCGAATCACCGCAAATGACCGCGAACCGCCGTGGTTCACCTTTTTAAGAGATTTACATTAAGGGTTACACTACATTAAATGTACATGTAACATATATGTTTACACTTACATTATACATTGCAATAATAAAGCTTTTGTTGTTGTTGTATGCAATGGGCGTATTAGCTAAAATACTCCCGTTCCGACATGAACGTGATGAAGTAATGTCGGAAGCTTTAACGGCTCCAAATTAATATAACAGCGCAGAAGGATGATCATGCAATAATTATTTAACATAACATGTAAACATTATTTAACTAATTGCATTAGCAGAATGTTTATTAAAACTTACAATCAATTATATTCCAGGCCCGAATGCACTATCACTGTTCAAATTCCATATTGTTGCAATATACATGTAGCGTAGCACTGTGTAAATTGAAAGTTGCATAGTGTTTCGTCATTGGTCGGTTATAAATACCTTGTTTCTCTACATGGTATTTGATTTCGACGAAACTAATAATTTGGTAATTTACGAGAAATATAAGTTTTCCATTTAAACATTGATCTTACCGTGTGTGTTAATTGACGTTATTAATTATGTTAATTCTTATTTTTGCATTTCATTAAGAATTATAACGTGTAGATCTAGCCCTTTTGTTAACACTGTTTAGCAAAATATTCGCGCCTTAAGACACGGGAAATTGTTTAAGTAACGCTTTCATTTAAAGGTTAAATGTAATCGGTAGATTACATCTAATTATTTGGACTAAAATATGCTATACTTATGTATTTCCTGTTTCAGGCTCCAATGCGGATAACTCGTGTTACTCGCATTACTTTCCGAGCGTTGTACATACATTCACAATGCTTGATAAGCCGGAAATCTGAAATACATTACTGTTCTATTTTTAAGTTCATGTTATTATGACATCGTGGTAAATAATTTGTTGTTATTACATCATTGCCTATATATTAAAGCCGTTAAACATTGTGTTTGTTTTGCTGAAAAAACACGAGTATATTAACGTAGCACTTAGCGTTCGCAGAGTTCAATAAATTTATGATGATGTATAATGTACATGCATTTCTCTGGGTTTTCACGCCAAAAACAAAAAACCCTCAACATTTGATTATTTAGTGTGTACTGTCCAGCGGGTGATAGTGTTTGTTCAAGTGTCTAATTGGCACTCTTTGTACGTGTTCAAACTGTGAAAAGATGTGACAATCACAGAAACAACAGGATGGCCCTGCCAATTAAGTGCGATAATGGATCAAAGGGCATTGACAAAAAATAACAGTTTGGATTTTTTTTTTCGGCGTTTACTCAGATGGTCTCTCACAACAAAAAAACTATACAAGAAAAGTTATTATGTTTTACTTCTATCAGTAACGATACGGATACGGCGTGTTTGATTTGAATTGACTTTAAAAGAAATATCAAATTGTTGGCGATATAACTGTTTTAAAAATACCAAAGAAACATTTAACTGAAATCAACAGAATTCAATGTTCTCTGCGCTACGCAGTTTGTATAAAAAATCAATACTTGCACACTCGTATACCTTGACCTTGTACATTGCCGCATAATTTTCGCGCTCTTTTGTCGGGAAATATACATGGTGACTATATTGAAAGCATTTGTAACGTCGTGTTAACATTAAAACATTGGAAGTGTGTTTCGGATTATAAATTTTTATTCTCATTTGGGAATTTAACGGAGCATTTATACTTATGGTATATTTGTTTTGAATTGTATATTAATTTGTTACAACGCTTTACGTGTGAAAAAAAATGTTTTGATAATATTATGCATTAATAGCACAATTTCCAGAAGGAAAACGTTTTTTACATGAAGGCGTATGACGCAATAAAACGTTTTTTTGTAAGATCGTATTGTATCAATCTAAATTTAAATACGCTCGTCCAATGAAAGCTGTGTCCCACATTATGCGCTGTACTCTTTACACTTCTGAAAAATGGCGTAGTCATATGGTTGTTTTTATGAAATTCTCAAACATATTTACCGACATAAATGTTCAAGATTATTTTTTTGATGTTGGATTATCCGATAATTGTGAACATTAGAAGCGTTATGTACAAAGTTATCGATACGATTCGGTTTCTATGCATGAATTGGCGAGTCATCGTTGTCACTGCAATCACGGCGAATTGCGGCGTATCGCAGCGAATCACCACAACATTGAGGGGATTTAGCGCGAAGATTATCTTGCTCTCGCGCAACGTCGGAGTGACGAGTCACGTGAAATCGCGGTGATTTTCCGGCCAAAATGCCCGCCTTGACTTCGCAAATTATGCAAAAATCACGGGTCGCGTAGTGTAAGTTTCATGAGCTTATTCTCTCTAAAAATGGACACATATTTTGTCTTTAACACTAACATGAATATCCTCTCTGTAAACTTAAGCATAAACTTGTAAAAAATCAAATGAGGTGCATGTCTAGTCAGTTCTATAACATTCCTTTAATGAATAGTGCAAGTATTACAGGGTTTATGGTGTACAAAAAAGTAAATGGCTATTTGCAAGGTCAATGTCATAATAAGAAGTCAAATTAATAGGAATCGACCACTATTTAAGTATATCTTGAATAACAATCTTGTGAAACCTTGACAAGTTTGTTGTGCACAGGAACCACACCACTGTCTTAAAAGTCATTTTTGACCCCTGTGACCTTAACCTTGAACTTAGGGTCCGCGTTTAGGTTTCGAAATCTGCGTTTCGGTTTCGAAACATGCTCATAACTGCTATCAATGCGTTTATAGGGGGCATATGTCATCCTATGGTGACAGATCTTGTTTCAGCGAATTTAAGAGCAATTATTTGGTATATTCCCAATAGCAAAACCTAATTTTTTTACCACTCCTGAGTCAGAGAATCCCAGATTGATAGTATCAGTTTTGAAAGTGTATAAGTAATGAGTTTTCAGCGTAAAAAGGACTTGTAATTAAGTTAAGTGGCCACTTCTCCTGATTGGCTTTCCTTCACATATACTATTTTCTCAAATTGGGGTAAATTGACGCTTAGTTTCTTATTTTAAATGGTAAAGGTCATGTTCCCAAAGTTGTGAAAAAAGCCAACAAATCATATTATGCCAATGATCAATACCATTAGCATTATAAACTGTCGGAAAATAACTCACAAGGAGCTTTTTTAATATTTGACATTTTTACAAAATGTTTGCATTTAAGTTCAAAATTTAGTACCGTCATTACTCTATGTTTTTGGACACCCCTTTTTTAGCAAAAATAATTATTTTTTGTGACTCAATTTTCGGACACACAAGTTTTCGTCCATAATTAATGTCTCTAAGTTTTCGGACAGTATTTTTTACAGCGCTATTTTACCAAATTTCGGTCCTGTTTTCGATATTTAATGATACTTCAATCATGGGGTTTAACAACCAGATTAACAGCATTAAACCTGGCAGGTTCATGCTGAGGGCAACGGACCATTACATTCGCTTTATTGGGTAAATAACCTTGTACACCGGTGTAAAGCAATGGTTTTGCCCGAAAGCATTTGTATTGATGCTGTTTTAAGGAAGCAGTATGTTTAAGGTTATATATCTTTGTTCCATATAATTTCAGGTAAGAAAGCGTTAATTACAGGTTCATACTAGCAAGTATCGGTACATCACATGCTCATCTTTGAACTCGTTGGTCAATTTAAAAGCTTGTAGTAACTTTCTTTAAAATAAATTAAGCATTTAAAGTTATTTAAAATGCATTGCAAACATATATAAATGTAACTAATATATCCTATACGGCATGGTATTTTACAAGCAAATGCTATTACCTGTAGTCGTTGATACAATTGACACTATTTTTTGACATTTCAGTGTTCGACTCTAAGTTTTGGGACACCTGTATTTTGTAAATATTTTTCGAACACAATTTAAAAAAAAAAATTTTAAGTGTCCGAAAACATAGAGTTATTACGGTAATACATGTATGTACATGAAATTAGGGTTGACACCAATGGCCTTTGAGCAGAATGTCTAATGTTTATTTCACACTTCATGGTACTTAAATGAAATATATATGTATATAGTTCAGAAGACGTTGATTTGTTTTCAGAGGTACTGATAATTTTCTTTCTGGTGGATTTTCATCACAGAATGACGTCACAACCGGCAAAGGGACACAACTCTGACAGTAGTTAATGCGAATAACTAAAAGGATATAAAATATACCATATTTCCTTCAAGGTGATAGTAAAATAGTTATGTGCAGGAAATGGCAATATGTATATTGTGTACGAACTCATTTGTAAGGATTAAATTGGTTTGGGACTCAATACATAAAAGCTTTTTTAAGATAATATCATTTTAGTGTTTGGCCATCAGTATTCCTGATTTTTCAGATAAAATTTTTAGAACATTGTCATAAAGATACATATCGAGTCAGGTTTTGATGATAATTGGTGTGGATTTCTTGATAAACACAATCAATTGGTAGGATCACGTCTTAAGATCTCAATCCTGTAAAGCATTGAATAGGCACAACTCCTGTTTGAGTGTTTGTTAAATTGCTATTTAGGTACAATAACCTTCGTGAAGTTGTTTAGTTAATGAGGCATATTTAACTTCCATAAATAGGTGTTAACCAGATTGCTCTCTGTATCAAGCCGGCACATCACATTAACCATTGTGTAAGGTGCACATCAATGTGTAGCTCATTTCCTTGTCATTGTCAATGTCTGATTGATTCCATAGATACAACAAGACTTGTTAGCTTGGTTAAGACTCAACTTAATGCCAGCTACTTTTTTTAAGCCCTCACACTAATTTGGATGTACAAGTTTGCCAATGGTATTTTTATTTTATCGTTTTTCAATAACGTGTAAATGCAGATGTACTATGTACTGATTAATTTTTTTACAATGACTAATATATCACAAACAGTCCATGGATCCCATTAATTTTGTTTCCATTAAGTTTTACCGAACTCCACTCCTTGTTACAGTTTGATTGTGTATACGGCGCATTGCCTAGATGTCATTGTTCAAGGTCACTGCAAGTAAATACAGAGAAAAAGTGTCTGCTAAAAATCATAGCGTATTTTTCTTGTGGGATATTTTTCAAATAAAAAAGAACACTAAATTAATTGATAGCTAAAATAACTCACCCTTTATACAAACAGTTTGGTTTTGGAAAAAAGTCTGAAATTCTTCAAAGATCAAGAACAATCGTGTTATGGCTGGTCTGGAGTGTCGTTAGGTTGATGTGAAAACAGCATTGAAGTCCATCAACATGTTTAAAAAAGTGTACAATAAGAATGTAGTTCAATTTACTAACTTTCAGTGAACCGTTAGCCCATTTGTATTTACTTGATAATCTAGTGACATATTACATTTGTTTTACAACCTGATGACAGTCGTTACATTTGCGTTATTCAGGTAAAAAGGAATATAAACCAGTAAACAGCGTATTATGTAAAGTTGGATGACATCAATCTTGGAATGGCTGCGTTAACTGCAATAATCTGGTTTACAACACACAGTGATTCAAATCCATTGCATAGACACATTTTTCGGCGTTTGCTGTATACGCCAGCTTTTCACCTTACCTGACCTTTGTAACTGTCCAATAAAATTCAATTAAAATTTCCCGCGGCTAGTTCAGAATGAATACACTTCAGTTATCCCATAGGCTGATATGAGCATACCATCAGAACATTGGAAACATGTCCGCGTCTTTGTAACACTGTTTTACTGCGTGTTCAGCATGAAACAATTTTATCTCTAATTAAAAGGCTTAATAGATAGAACAATTTTACACTCAATCTCGACATCAATACAGTTTGTGCGTCCACCTATTATTTTCAGAGGCAACAGCGTTTTTACTTAAAGGCTATGTTTTCATTTTAGTACTGATTTTCATATTCCTATCAACATGTTAACATGTAAAAGTATAAAAAGCAGTGGAAGCGTGGCCTCACTTTAATGCATTGCATTTCAACCCCCAAGTTATCAGGGTTTATTTACAGGTCATCGCTGCATCAGAAGACGCTTATGTGCTGACCTGAGTTCGTGGCCAGTTTGTTATATATTATAGACCCTATCCGTGAACTAGGTGAACTGAGATTTTCTTTAGACCACAAAAGATGTTAAATGAAGATATTCAGCGATATAATTATGGTATGTCAATAATAGAGTCTTTATGTGTTTTCAACAATACCATGATAAATATTATTTTTAATTAATTTAACAAGAATTATTCCACCATGTTGCCTAATGTAATAAGCATGAGCGCGATGATTCTCAATACTGTAAATAATCGAATCAAAAAGCAATGCCCGACAAACCACTAAAACAGGTTTGTTTGAAGAACGCGCGTATAAATATTGAAAATATGTACGGATACTTCGCGTGTGGCCGGTTGACTCATATGTTTAAATTTCACTTCCATTCTTCATTTGGTTTTCTGTTTTGTATCTATAGGTTTATGACCAGCATTATGTAATTATGTAAAATAAGCCGCGAAAACTCCGCGTAACATCCCGTATTGCGTGTGATCCAGCTAAGAACTGCACAGAAAAAGACATTCGCTATCCTTGGTCTCATTTTTTGAACTCTTTACCTTTCACAAACTCAAACCACAATCAAAGCCGTATATCTTTTTTAAAGATATTTCTTGTTCAATTAACCACTGACTGCATACCGAGTCATCTCAATTTCAGTAATTTCAATGATCTACTAAATCAGCGACATTGATTTTCCAGAATGAGAATTTGGTATCACTGACTTTCTCATCCAACAACAATTAATCGATTTTATTCCATCATTTTTACATTGACATATGGGTCATGCTGGGTCAAAAACTAGGTCATGGGGTCACTAAGTGCGTTTTAAACATTTAGCATGTTGTCCGCTCTCTAATTCAAGTAGTTTTCATCCGATCTTCACCATACATGGTCAGAAGTTGTATCTAGATGATGTCTAGGTTGAGTTTGAATATGGGTCATGCCGGGTAAAAAACTAGGTCAAGGGGTCACTTAGTGCATTTTAAACATTGAGCATGGTGTCTGCTTACTAATTCAAGTAGTTTTCATCACAGCTTCACCGAACTTGGTCAGAAGTTGTATCTTGATGATGTGTAGGTCAAGTTCGAACATGGGCCATGCTAGGTCACAAACTAGGTCACGGGGTCACTTAGTGCGTTTTAAACATTGAGCATGGTGTCCTCTTACTAATTCAAGTAGTTTTTATCAAAGCTTCACCGAACTTGGACAGAAGTTGTATCTTGATGATGTGTAGGTCAAGTTCGAACATGGGCCATGCTAGGTCACAAACTAGGTCACAGGGTCACTTTGCGTTTTAAACCTTGAGCATGGCATCTGCTTTTTTTAAGACAACATGCAAAATATTCTGTGTCAATGCGGCATGTGGGGGTATTCGTCACGTCTGTGATAAAGCTCTAGTTTACAATAACAATGATTTAACAGAAGTGCATGCATTTGTAACAACTATAAACTTATTTAACTGGCTAAATCGCACTAATATTAAAGATTAACTCTTATGGTCAGTTTTGATGCAAACAATCTTGTGTCAAGGTCCTGTTGGGAGGGGAGGGGAGGGGGGGCATTTGTCTGCTACTGCGGAGCTCTTTTTTCTTTTAGTGAATTTTTTGCATTTTAATATACTGTTTACCCATCTAAAATTGAAATACAAAATTGTTGTCACTTGAATACATTTTATGAACATATAAGACCCAGTGCGTGTGAGGGATAATGGTTTTTTGAAGATTATTCATGATTATTTTAACTTTTCCCTAGTGTGTAACACTAAATGAAACATATTCAGATTTTAATAGAAAACTGTCCATGCATGCATTTTAATCATTGTGTGTTGTTAACCAGATTATTTTACTGAACAAAGCCATTTCAAAATTATTCCATATTCACATCATACACTGTTAGTGTAAGATGATGGCTTTATCAGGTAATTTATTAATAAATCAAGCTTAAACATTAAATCACTATATTAAGAATCGTTTTGTTTGTATGGATTTATCTTTAGCATAATAACTTTTGTCAAATCCTTGGTAAAATTTGGCCATGCCCCATTTCACAGGTGAGCGATAAAGGGCATTCCTTGCGCTCTTGTCTACAAAATATAATAATGTTCCTTTATAAATGTCTGCTTGAAAAGAGAGAATATGTATTGCTCAAATAGTGTTTAATATGGTAAATTGAAAATATTGTTGTTATACCCCTTTAAGCTACTGTAATCCTTGAGTTGAAAAACAACTCAAAGAGCTGTATGGGTACAAAATTAATGTTTTTGGTCCAACACATTTTTATGATGTCTGAAAACTAATCAGAAGTTCAGCAAATGAGATACTCGTCTAAAGAAGATTCCTTTGTGTGAAATACATGTAGACATGTTGAGATTTCCACAACCATTATGTATCCTAAAATGAACAATTTTCAATATAATATTAAGCAAATTAGCCATTGGTTTATTTAACCCATTCCAGTAAGCATTTGAAACTTATCTGCATATCATTTGTATTATTTTTTGTGCAATTTTCATGTCAGATTTGTTTGAAATAGTATTTTTGATGTTGACATTCTTGAATTACTTTAATTTAGATCATACTTTAATACACAACTTGTAAAATCAATGCTATTAAGTTCCTATATATGTAGTAAAGTTTGGCTCGATTAGTCATTGTCGGCTCAGGTACTGCTTACATGTACCCTTAGTACTCATAAGTATACTAAAATGTACCCGGGGTACGGAATGTATACAAATAATACATACCTTACTATATATAGTAACAAATTTGTACAGTTGTTCATGCCATTATCACCGTTGCGGGGTCATTATAAATATTCCGCCCTAGGGCCGATTATTTATATTCGGCCCTCAGAATGTGTGCGCGTGACGTTCAACTGGAAAAAAATGGCATCCACATCCAGTCTTAGCCATAAAAAAGTAAAAAATCTAGGTTATTGTTCTACTCACCGAAGTTGTGTAATAACCATGTTTATTTTCGTAAAGTTTAATTTGCTTCCATGACGAGTTGAAATTTTGGACACATTTCTTGATCGCCATTCACCTTTTCCATTTTAAAGCACAGGATGTAGGCAGGCAATTCTTTGTGGATAGACATTCTTTGATCGACTGACAAAGGAACGAATTATTCATCAAAGAAATTACCCTTCTAATTCAACATCGAATACCTTCCAACAGTTAAAGAACAATTCACTTACATTTTTCTTAAATTTAATCCATCAATAATTCAACAAAACATTGCGTTATTCGACATTTTAATGAAATTGAAAATGCAATCTCACCAGTTTCATTCCAGTTTTATATCCCAACACTGTTATTCACATTTATAATATTATATCCATCGTTAACACACACACTAATCGTTCAATGCTTAAAAAATATTTAACTGTTAAATAAATACACTCTAAATCCGATTTGTTGTTGTCCTTAAATCCAAAGCGTCTGGCTAGATTCGTCATTTAAATTACGTCACATGAGATACGTCATAAATTGCGTAATCAATTCAATGAAAATATATGTATGGAAAGCTGGTTCTTCATAAATTTTATTGAAGGACCAAAATACTATGATTTTATGACTCAAAACCTGTGCCCATCTATAATTTAGTATAAAAGTGAGATATATATTATAGACGTTAATACACGGCTGAGCCGGGCCGGGCAGTGATAATTGGCCCCAGGTCGTAAATGGTCCTCGGGCTTAAGCCCTCAGGCCGTTATGCTCCCTGCGGGCCGATAATCTCTGCCCGGCCCGGCTCAGCCGTGTATTATCCTCTAAACACGTACCCGGTCAATTTAGACTTCATACAAGTTTTATTTAAAATGCTTTTTGAACATACTTAATTTGAAAAAAAGCCGACAACGACCAATTTAGCATTATAATTCATGGGTACGTTTCAGTATATTTTCCATACCTGGGGTACATTTAAGTATACTTAGGATTATCCGGTGAACATTTAAGCAGTACCCGAGCTGACAATGACCAAACAAGCTTAAGTTTCCCTTTGAATAATTGGCTTGTATATAGCTATGCACATGCCCACTGTGGGTTGGTCAGTTGGTCGGTATGTAGACTATTTTGTTGTGCTTGATATCTAGTGAATGCATTGGTGTGGAATCTTGGAAATTGGTATGATGGTTATTTGTGAAAAACTTAATACACCTGTAAATAATGAGGGTTACAGGTCAAATGTCAATGTTACAAGGTTGTGTGATTTCTTTGGTGGAAAGTAATAAACAATCCATTTTAAACAATGTTGTCCTATAAAGAAAGCAGAATGTTTTCTGTTCTTAATCGTTATTGTTATATATCGTTTAAGACAAGAGTTAGCCAATTAAGCTGTTGAAGTTGTATTTAATTTGCAAGCAGAAACAGAAGAGTTTTAAATTGACGAGAACATTATTGAGCATTGATTTACTGCATTTATGTCAATATAATAATAATTTTCAGACATCTTAGTTTTGTCTCTTAATGTTTCGGACACCTTTAATTATTGAATATTTGTCGTACCCAAATTCTCGGACATGAAAACAAATATTATTTTAAAGTGTATGAAAAACTTACAGTAATTGCTGTAATCAGAGAACGCGTTCATGTTAGCAAATATTGAACAATTTTGTGATGTAATCAGACCGCGTTCATGTTAGCAAATATTGAACATTATGTGTGATGTTATCATAGAACACGTTCATGTTGGAAAATATGGAACAATATTTGTGATGTAATCAGAGAACGTGTTCATATTATGAAATATTGAACACTATTTATGATGTTATCAAATAACGCGTTCAAGTTTGAAAATATTGAACAATATCTGTGATGTAATCAAAGAACGAGTTTATGTAAGCAAATATTGAACAGTATTTGTGATGTAATCAGAGAACGCCTTCATGTTATTAGAAATACATGTATTGAACACTAGTGCTGCAACAATATACTGGTAAATCGGTATATATCGCAATACGCAATCCGCGTATTGTATTGCGATACGATTTTCATCATACCGTTATGAAAATTTTACAAAAATGCATCCACATTTCGTCCAGAAAAGCCATCCGAAATAATGATATCAAGGTAAACAAAACAAAGCGGTGTTTAGTATAAACAAATTTTTACGTAAACATAGCATTATAAAAAGTTTATTATACAGAGTAGCGTTGTTACATGGGAGCATTCGTTCGATGCTTTTGAACAAATTATTGTTGAATTAATTACACACAACTGGAACTGTTTCGTTTGATTATGAAATGAGCATTATTAAATTTGTAATCCAAATTTCGGAAACACGCTTCCGAATTTCAATGCTAACGCGACAATAAAAAATTATAGCATCAAATAAAAATGCTTTATCCTTTGTGTTAATAAATAGCGCGCGAAAATTATGCAGACATGTAGAACGTCTCATGGAAAGTGTGGGTGTATTTTGTGTTGTATACAAACGGGAACATCACGTCAGGCGATTTGCGCGTGGTCAGTGAAAAAAAACGCCCCGATTGGACTTTATTTCATCACATCTTTAAAAAGTAACAAATGCCAAAATGCATTTGATGTTTAACAAAATTAGGGAATGTTTGTGTTTCTTGTAATTCTTGAGCACTTTTATAGTAGATATTTACCAGAATTTGCTTTAAAACTGGAATATACAGGATTATGGGGTAATTGCCAAGTTATAATTCTGGTACAAGTTAGCAATATATTGCGATATATTGCAATAAGGGTTTTTATGTCCCCCACTATAGTAGTGGGGGACATATTGTTTTTGCCCTGTCTGTTGGTCCGTTGGTCTGTTGGTTGGTCTGTTTGCGCCAACTTTAACATTTTGCAATAACTTTTGCTATATTGAAGATAGCAACTTCATATTTGGCATGCATGCGTATCTCATGAAGCTGCACATTTTGAGTGGTGAAAGGTCAAGGTCATCCTTCAAGGTCAGAGGTCAAATATATGTGGCCAAAATCACGCATTTTATGAATACTTTTGCAATATTGAAGATAGCAACTTGATATTTGGCATCCATGTGTATCTTATGGAGCTGCACATTTTGAATGGTGAAAGGTCAAGGTCAAGATCATCCTTCAAGGTCAGAGGTCAAATATATGTGGCCCAAATCGCTTATTTTATAAATACTTTTGCAATATTGAAGATAGCAACTTGATATTTGGCATGCATGTGCATCTCATGGAGCTGCACATTTTGAGTGGTGAAAGGTCAAGGTCAGGGTCATCCTTCAAGGTCAGAGGTCAAATATATGTGGCCCAAATCGCTTATTTTATGAATACTTTTGCAATATTGAAGATAGCAACTTGATATTTGGCATGCATGTGTATCTCATAGAGCTGCACATTTTGAGTGGTGAAAGGTCAAGGTCAAGGTCATCCTTCACAAGGTCAAGGTCATCCTTCAAGGTCAAACATCATATAGGGGGACATTGTGTTTCACAAACACATCTTGTTGAACTTAGAATATATTGCAATATGCTTTTGGCGTATTGTTGCAGCACTATTGAACACTATTCGTGATGTAATCAGAGAACGCGTTCATGTTAGAACATATTGAACAATATTTGTGATGTAATGAGATAATGCATTCATGTTAGAACATATTGAACAATATTTGTGATGTAATCAAAGAACGAGTTTATGTTAGCAAATATTGAACAATATTTGTGATGTAATCAGAGAACGCGTTCATGTTAGAACATATTGAACAATATTTGTGATGTAATCAGAGAACGCGTTCATGTTATTAGAAATATTTAACACTATTTGTGATGTAATCATAAAATGCATTCATATTAGAAAATATTGAACAATATTAGTAATGTAATCAGAGAATGCGCTCATGTTTCCACATTTTGAACATTAGATTTGTGATGTAATCAGTTTTTCTATCACAGCCTTCCCAACATGACATGTGTAAGTTACTTAGCGTTTACCACTTTACTACCAGAATAATAGCATTAAAATATATGTCATGCTAAGTTTATCATGAACCTATATATAAATCTTCCTTTGAGAGAGCTATGTTGACAATTATCTATTCTTACTTTCAGACGTATTTGTTTATCCCATATATTTAAACCAGATTCCCATATATGTCATTTGAGATCACTTTTTATAGATCAACATGTGTGTTCAAACAGGACTGATATGCCAACTAGGTTTTCAATTGGTTGTATATTTAAGCGGCAATTGAAATAGTATTGGTTATGTAATATTTACAAACTATAATTACCTAATAAGATAATATGTATAATGATTTATTTGCACTGGGTCTTGATTTTTTAATGCTGTGTCCTCTGTATATTTCTTGCTCTCTATAAACCACAAAACTTGGAAACTAAAAACCAAGATGTCTTCTGTCCTGATTTTTGCACTTAAGGTTCAATTCACAAAATATTACATTCTCGCAGACTCTATATTTCATATACCATACATTTGTTTTAGTGTAAAATCATGAAACAGACTGTCACACACATGCATTGGCTACCGTGGCGACCGCCTCATCAGAGTCATGTTCTTATCCAACATATTTCTTCAATTTAAACCCCCAATGCTTTGAACTGTCCGTTTCAAGGCGGTGACCCCAGCTTTATTCTTTTAATGGTGTTTATGTTTCGTATTGTGCTGTTTCGCACTGTTGTGATGACATAATTTATATTGACTCTTAATAATAGATAACTGTACAGATATACTCCCAAACCACAAGGTCAGGCATTGTATATGTGTTGCATATCATAATATATAAAGCTTAATCAGTAGTTAATCAGATTATGCCCATTCTGTAAAAACTGGCTGAGCCTAATTACAGTTGGGATAAAATCCATTTGTTGCCTGCAACAGCAATGACTCTAAAGTCTTAGGTCAAAGTCACAAATGACACACTGAGTCTATCACTTCATTGTAACTCAAGTTTGTGAACAGCAATGATATAGCAATATTGCATTGGATGTGGTGTAACCCTAGCCATAAGGCAGTCTTGGGTCGAACTTCACTCTGGAAGTCTTTTCATTATCTACTCCCATGGCACCGAGGACTAGTTCAGAAAACAGACTCTAGGGTGTCTTAATTAAACCTTGGACTTTTCAGCAATCAAGCTAAAATATATGTGTTGTAATTTATAGTGTTAAACATAATTTCTAACCATTTTTCATTTATCTTGATAAAAACAAATTGAAAGGCCTTTACCTCTAAGAGAAAACCTAAGTTGTGCTAGTCCCCTACAGGGATCTATATTATAGGAATGCCCATTGTCCCTCTGCAATAAGTCACACCATTAGTATGTCTGTAATAAGTGTGTAAAACTTGCCTCAAATGATGTGCAGAAGCCATGAGTCATTGATGCTGACTCAAGGTCAGGGTCGTACTTGAAGGTTTAAGGTGTGCGCCTACATTTATTTTCTGCTCAGTATGTCCTATACTTTTTGGTGGATTTTCATGAAGGTTATTGGCTTCAATATTTATGTCTTTTAGATTATGTGCAGAAGGCATTAGTCATTCGCTTCAACTCTATATCAAGGTCAAAAGTTAGATCCTCTATTTTCAAGTTTGATCAATATCTCCTATACCCATGTAAGGCTTTTTATTAGCTTGGCTACAATTTTTAGATGGTCGCTTTAGCGACCGTCTAAAGTGCTTAGTGTAAAATTCAGGTTGGTACGGCCTAGGTACGAGGAGCCCAATTCCCGCTTACTACGCGTACCCGCGCAAGAAAGAGTTGTATAATTTATGCAAGAGGTTTGAGTTCTCCAATTATGTTTATTCACAAATGGAAACATTATATTAATATCGTGTTAAATGCAATGAGTTTCGAATGGTGTTTTATATAAAAGAATAAAAAAACAATGATCGCATTGTACGTGTCGAGGAGGAAATTGTTTATGAATGATTAAAATAGTCCACTTTCTGCTGCGTCTGCGTGACGTAGTATTTTCGCTCATCTTATTCATAAATCTGAGGCTTGCGATATTTCATTTCGCGGCGAGAACAAAGTCCAAAGTCTATTGTTGGCAGTCTATTATGTTATATAGTGTTAAAAGCGGTTGATGAGGTGGAATCGATGATCTCCAAGCCCAAACATTGCGGACTCAAGCAAAAACAAATCTTGGCATGGAAAAATGACTATCATTGGTTACAGATTGAAGGCTCAGATCCATGCCGATATTCATTTGAAATGTTATTCGTGTATTTAACACAATGTGGCGTCTGGGTGAGAGAGGGCTTTTAAATCCAGAAAGAGACCGGTATGCACACAGTAGCTCATGCAAAGATCTATGGATTTAAAAGTTTAGTTTTTTATTATATATTTTTCATTGTAATAAAAAAAACTTATTGAAAATGATGAATTTTGGGGAAAAAAAGTAATTGCAAAAAAATTTTTGTAGTGAAAAGTAATTGACCCGAAACTTTATCTGGAGCACTGTGGTCATGACCGGCAGATGATCCAAATTGACTTTGAGATCACTATGTCAAAGTTCAAGGTCACAGTAACTCGAAATAGTAAAATGGTTTCCGGATGATAACTCAAGAACGCTAAAGCCTGGGATCAGGAAATTTCATAAGGACATTGGTCATGACCGGCAGATGATCCAAATTGACTTTGAGTTCACTAGGTCAAAGTTCAAGGTCACAGTAACTCGAAACAGTAAAATCGTTTCCAGATGATAACTCAAGAATGCTAAAGGCCTTAAGTTCCAAAAGGGTGGCCATGTGTAGTCATTGTCTGTCGGTCATTTTATCCTGGATGATAACATATGAATGCTTTTGCAGACAATTATGGTCAGATTGTTTATAAACTGGCAAGAAATACATGTAAATATATTATTTATTCTCTTTCTAGTTTTGCTTACACAAATAAACAACAGACTCTCATCAGCAACTCCATGAGTCACGCCAGCAATTCTTGTTTAAATTGCCAATCATACTCTAACGTATTCACACAATGGCTCATTTGGGGGGCATGCATGTTTTACAAACAGTCCTGTTTAAAGTGTGGGATGTACTGCATAATAACTGTTAGTATTTAACAAACTTTAAAGTTAATTATTATAAATACATGAATCAGTTTAAGAAAAACACAATGGTAGTCAGATAATCTGGTATTTAATTGTTTGGAGCAATTATAGTAACAATGCTTCTCTAAATTGATTCGTTAACTGCTTTTTTAACAGTACTTGTTTGGTCATTCCTGATCAAGAGCTTTGTAAAAGTACCGAAAGTGGGCAGTATGTATTATTTTCACTGTATCTTCACTTCATCAAGGTGCACTGGTAGGTTACTCACAAATTTAATTACTTTAGCACCATATTTTGATTATTCCAAACCTTTCGCGTAAGCATGCGGTCTAAGTGTGTTTGGTCTTAAAACATTCATAAAGGCATTTATATTGACTCCCTGGTGTTTTAGATAAAATTATGCATTAGTTGTCATGATTGTTCATGGATAGGCAGGTTTTGTTTCATGTGGTTTGCTAGTTTATTTTGAAATATTCCCATTGCATGTTTAGATCTCTATCATGTGAAGCTTTGAAATAAATCATCCTGCTGTGGTGTTTGTTAAATCAGGATAATGATACATAACTGCCCTGCATTTGTATTTTGTGTAATAATAATATCTTTTGAATCTATTTTTCAAAACATGTGTTTGATCAGCTCGTTCACTCTGAAGGCTCTTAAGACGGATACATATTTGTCTTTAGCACCAACCTGTGTATCCATTCCAAAAACAATAACTATTCAAATAATCACAGTGACATGCTAGGTCAACATGCAGGTTTTGATTCCATATTGTTATATTCAAGGTCTAGGTCAAATTGTTGGTAGTAAGAAATCAAATGAGGCACCACTGTGCCTAGTCTATAACATGCCTAAGATTAATGAAAAGTGTCAGTATAAGAGGGTGTATGGTGCACAGAAAACCAAAATGGCTATCTAAGTATCTTAAAGGTCAATGTCATAATAAGAGGTCAAATAAATAGGGCTAGACCACTGTTTAAGTATATCTTGCATACAAAATATTTTGAGACCTTAACACTATTGTTGTGCACAGGAACCATAATTATCATTGTATTAAAAGTCATATTTGATCATCAAGTCAAAAACAGCACTTATGTAAAAGCCTAGGCATTTGTGTATACAAGGTATACAGCACTTTCAGTGAAAGCTTCATTTCATCTTGTATAGCTAGGTTCAAATTAGTTTGGGGGCACTTTCAGTGCTATACGTGATTGATAATGTGTCTGCAATTGATTAGTTTGGTGGCACTTTCAGTGCTACACGTGATTGATAATGTGTCTGCAATTGATTAGTTTGGTGGCACTTTCAGTGCTATAGAAAGTGCTATACATGATTGATAATGTGTCTGCAATTGATAAGTTTGGTGGCACTTTCAGTGCTATACATGATTGATAATGTGTCTGCAATTGATTAGTTTGGTGGCACTTTTAGTGCTGTACGTGATTGATAATGTGTTTGCAATTGATTAGTTTGGTGGCACTTTCAGTGCTGTACCGTACAGGGTTCGCCAAAACCGCCGGTCCTGACCGGCAAATTTTTCTCAGGACCGACAAGTGATTTAAGATAATCGGTCCGACTGACCGACACGATCAGATGAAAAATGGTTTTAAAAAGATCACTCAAATTGTATAATGTGCTATTGGATTAATAGAAGGTAAATGCTTTTTGTTCAACTTCTGTCAAAATCCTTTTTTTCTTACCTTCATTTTGATGTTTAATGTTGGATTAGAATTGACTATCACATCCGAGTTCAAAATCAATGGTCTTTGTTAAAAAAAGCAACCGAGTGCGTCCGCCATTTTGTTTGTTCCATTTAATTTCTCAACAACAAAAACCGCATGAAAACTTGTTTCAACTGGTATTTGTGAGCATTTCTGTTAAATAGTTTCATTATTATATTGTCCTGGGGATATATTTTAATTTACATACCAACAATTTCTTTTATCAAAATTAGATTTTTCACCCGATGTTCTATATTTCGGATAATCAAAAATTCTGACATTTATGTGTTGATTATTTGTTGATAGTTTGTAGCAATATGTTTTGTGTTATTTCAGACAACAAGAATGAATGGTGGTAATTATCATGGGCCTTTCTATCAAGAAATAGGTGTGAAATACATTCATTTAATTGAAGCTGGAAATCAACCACATCAGCTAAGAGAAAATATTTTAACAATAGGTGTTGTTTTAGACCTTGTGAATTGGCTAATAAACAGAAATTGAAAGCATCAGAAGTAGTGTGAATGGGTGTGTACAATTAAGTCAAACTTGATTGGATGTCACCCTAACTTTTCAAGAACACGAATTTGTAGAGCTGTGGAGGCTAAAAAACAGTTTGACATAAAGAAGTCTAAAAAGTATGCCTTTGGTTTATATGTGGTTTATTATTAATGTTATAATTGTTTAATTATATCGACATTGGACATGTTTTTATTGTATTTAAATGTGATCAAAACCAATAAACATCTAAAAGGTACTTCTTTTGTTGTGATTTGCTGTTATAGTTTAGTCGGACAGTGGGACTGACAGAAACTGTTTCGGACTGACAAAAATTTCAAGTCTGTCAGTCCGAATGACTGACCGATTTTTCAAGTTTTTGCGAACCCTGGTATAATGATTAATAATGTGTCTGCAATTGATTTGTTTGGTTGCACTTTCAGTGCTATACGTGATTGATAATGTGTTTGCAATTGATTAGTTTGGTGGCACTTTCAGTGCTATACATGATTGATAATGTGTCTGCAATTGATAGTTTTATGGCACTTTCAGTGCTGTACATGATTAATAATGTGTCTGCAATTGATTAGTTTGGTGGCACTTTCAGTGCTATACGTGATTGATAATGTGTCTGCAATTGATTAGTTTGGTGGCACTTTCAGTGCTATACATAAAGCAATTCGTTGGTTACACTTTCAGTCTATACGTGAAGCAATATGTTTGGTGGCACTTTTTGTGATTGATAATGTGGCTGCAATTGTAATAAGTAAAACAAATAACTGTGAACATATTTTTATTCAACGTTAAAGTAAATGGGTTCCTCTTTAACAAAATCTGTTGTTTCCACTAATGGCTTATTACCAAAAATCATAGCCCGCTTGTTCATTGCTATAATATGATTGTGCACCGAAGTGCGGCATTATTTATGTACAGTTATGATTCATATTGGTAAGCGAGATGAACACCGCGGCGAGTGGTGTTTGTACTGTAATGATATCTTTATTTTGTCAAGAATGGGATGGGCTATCATTGCAAATGTCTGGTTATTTTATGTTGTTATATTGTATGCTAATAAGTACAATTTTGCATGTTAAACACTAGTAACACACATATTTTTATGCCCCCCTTCGAAAAAGAAGGGGGTACATTGCTTTGCTCATGTCGGTCTGTCGGTCTGTCCGTCCACCAGGTGGTTGTCAGACGATAACTCAAGAACGCTTGGGCCTAGGATCATGAAACTTCATAGGTACATTGATCATTACTCGCAGATGACCCCTATTGATTTTGAGGTCACTAGGTCAAAGGTCAAGGTTACGGTGACCAGAAATAGTAAAATGGTTTTTGAATGATAACTCAAGAACGCATACGCCTTGGATCATGAAACTAAATGGGTAGATTGATCATGACATGCAAATGACCCCTATTGATTTTGAGGTCACTAGTTTAAATTTCAGTTATTAAATCAAACAGCTTCTGGTTTCAGTGGTTTGATTATTTTTAACAAATAAAAATATGCATATTTTTCACACAATACAGTGATTTTTTTGCTCAAATTTACAGCCGAATTTCGGCTGCTTCCCAATCGCAAAAATACACGTTTTTTCCCAAAATTCTGACCAAAATTTCCCAAAAAAAGCCCAACTTCAAAAAAAAAAAAAAAAAAATTTTTTTTTTTTTTTTTTTTTTTAGAAAGAAGTCTCATATAAATTAATTATGATTTCTTAAATCTAGGTCTCAACTTTATTTTTTAAACATCCAGGGGTGTCAATTTTCCGGATTATTCCGGAAATCCGGATTTGAGCCGTCCAGGGTTGATTTTGAGGTGAATGTAAATCCGATGAGTTTGTTTAAGGCGGATGGGGGTAGGGACAAAATTCTTTTAGTGCGGGATCATTTCAGAACGAATATTGTTATAGCATCGTCGGCATTCCTGACATTTGCGCTTGGTACCGATTTTATTTATTGATTTCTGATTGGTAACAGCTTGCACTGACATGAGCAGTAACTGGCAAAGTAAAGCACTGCAATATCATATTTTAAAACATGTTAATCAAATTATATATTGACTGTGTATTTGCTAGGTTACTGGTGACTGGTTTTCATTTTCTGCAGTCAAACAATATGCATATTTTATTTCATTTGGAAATGATGTATCGCGACATGTTTTCGGACAGTCGTTTTCGGATACGCTGGTTTGTCGATTTTAATTTAATTTCGAAGTTCTTAATATCATTTGTTTAGAATGACAAATACACCTGTGGTGTTACGGATGATTTGGTTTGTAATATTTCGCATTGTACTCATCAGAAATTGCACCTAGAAAGACTATAAAAAAAGAACAATAAGCTAGGGCTCGGGGGGGGGGGGCTGGGCCCTCTCTACCCTTTATCCTACGGCTTAATTTTCCGGATTTCAAATTTGGGACAATTGACACCCCTGACATCTTACAAAATATATAACTTGGATTTAGTCATTTTTGTCCATAAATCATTCCCAAACTTGCCACTTTTATTGATTAAAAAAAAACAATTTCACCAGACTCCTTTTCTAGAAAACTCCCTGAACATGCACTTAAAAACAATATCACTTCTGTTACTTATAATCCTATTTATAATGCTTAATTTTTCCCAATTTTATGGTTTATCGCGCTATTTTTCCCAATTTCACTGTTTATCGCGCTAATTTTCCCAATTCAAAAGGCACAGGCTGTAACAAATTAAAGCAAAAAAAATCACTGCAATAAAGGAATCCTTAGTCTTATTTTACAGATAAATTTTAATAGAGCAGACAATATAATTTCCAAATTCTTACCTTGAAACTACTTATTCTGTTATTATTCTGATTCTGTAAATTCTGTTTCAACCAAAATGTTAAATTACAAGGACTAATTATGTCATCAATGATGTCATAAGTGATGTCATATTATATATTATTATCATATGTTCAGATTGTTACTTCCCTTACACTATAATGTGTATTTACATTTTCAGTGCAAAATGGTCGCAACTGCAGATACGACCGTTTTGCAATGAAAATAATTTCATTTTCAGATACGACCTTTTGCCAAATGATGGTTTTGGGTGTTTAAAGCAGAATTTAGCTTTAATATTTTTTCAGATGATTAAGATTGACATTATATAATAAAATATGTAAAAAATCCATTTTTGTAAAAAAAGTCACTTACGACCGTTTTGCACTAAGCCCGCGAATTATACTCTCATTATTGTTGACAATTCATGGAAAAGAAAATTGTTGGTATTAAGTTTAGAAAGATTGTATGGTGTGGATAAGCAAATAAGCAGGTGAGAATTATAATTATTTTGACACACAGTGTTTTCATTTTTATGCCCCCTTTCGAAGAAGAGGGGGTATATTGCTTTGCTCATGTCGGTCTGTCGGTCGGTCCGTCCACCAGGTGGTTGTCAGACGATAACTCAAGAACGCTTGGGCCTAGGATCATGAAACTTCATAGGTACATTGATCATGACTCGCAGATGACCCCTATTGATTTTGAGGTCACTAGGTCAAAAGTCAAGGTCACGGTGACCCGAAATAGTAAAATGGTTTTTGAATGATAACTCAAGAACGCATAAGCCTAGGATCATGAAACTTCATGGGTAGATTGATCATGACTCGCAGATGAACCCTATTGATTTTGAGGTCACTAGGTCAAAGGTCAAGGTCGCGGTGACCCGAAATAGTAAAATGGTTTCCGGATGATAACTCAAGAATGCATACGCCTAGGATCATGAAACTTCATGGGTAGATTGATCATGACTCGCAGATGATCCCTATTGATTTTGAGGTCACTAGGTCAAAGGTCAAGGTCACGGTGACCCGAAATAGTAAAATGGTTTTCGGATGATAACTCAAGAAGGCATATGACTAGGATCATGAAACTTTACAGGTAGATTGATCATGACTAGCAGAAGACCCCTTTTGATTTTGAGGTCACAAGGTCAAAGGTCAAGGTCACGGTGACCAGAAATAGTAAAATAATTTTCGGATCATAACTCAAGAACCCTTTTGCCTAGGATCATGACACTTCATAGGTACATTGATCGTGACTCACAGATGACCCCTATTGATTTTCAGGTCACTAGGTCAAAGGTCAAGGTCACAGTGACAAAAAACGTATCACACAATGGCTGCCACTACAACGGACAGCCCATATGGGGGGCATGCATGTTTTACAAACAGCCCTTGTTCTTATAATGTCTTCCGCAAGTGTTTTTTAAATACGGTAAATTAAACGTTGGTCATCTGGATTCTTTGTCTACAGATCAAATGTAAAGGAAATATCATTCATCGTCTGTATTGGGATAATTTTCAAACACCACTGCAACTAGTGGTCTATCCTTTACTGAACTAAACCTCTAATTCTACATAGGCGGAGAGCTAATTTATATCAGTATTCTTGAAAGGATTTCTGTGTCATAGCACATACCAAATTTGATTTCACTATAAGCTTAAGTGATCGCCAAGACGAGTCAGAACTGTCAGTTGTTGATTTGTATTTTATAATGTAACTCACAAATGCAAAATGGTTATTCTAATAGAATAGTATTGCAATAGTTTTTCATATAGCGATGATATAGCCAGGTCTTGAATTGAATTACTTTAGCTTGAATTTTGAGTTGTCCACTCTGAAGTCACTGTATAGCTACAGTATAGCCAGGTCTTGAACTGAATGACTTTAGCTTGAATTTTGAGTTGTCCACTCTGAAGTCACTGTATAGCTACAGTATAGCCAGGTCTTGAACTGAATGACTTTAGCTTGAATTTTGAGTTGTCCACTCTGAAGTCACTGTATAGCTATGGTATAGCCAGGTCTTGAACTGAATGACTTTAGCTTGAATTTTGAGTTGTCCACTCTGAAGTCTCTGTATAGCTACAGTAAAGCCAGGTCTTGAACTGAATGACTTAAGCTTGAATTTTGAGTTGTCCACTCTGAAGTCACTGTTTAGCTACAGTATAGCCAGGTCTTGAACTGAATGACTTAAGCTTGAATTTTGAGTTGTCCACTCTGAAGTCACTGTATAGCTACAGTATAGCCAGGTCTTGAACTGAATGACTTTAGCTTGAATTTTGAGTTGTCCACTCTGAAGTCACTGTATAGCTATGGTATAGCCAGGTCTTGAACTGAATGACTTTAGCTTGAATTTTGAGTTGTCCACTCTGAAGTCTCTGTATAGCTACAGTAAAGCCAGGTCTTGAACTGAATGACTTAAGCTTGAATTTTGAGTTGTCCACTCTGAAGTCACTGTTTAGCTACAGTATAGCCAGGTCTTGAACTGAATGACTTAAGCTTGAATTTTGAGTTGTCCACTCTGAAGTCACTGTATAGCTACAGTATAGCCAGGTCTTGAACTGAATGACTTAAGCTTGAATTTTGAGTTATCCTCTCTGAAGTCACTGTTTAGCTGCAGTATAGCCAGATCATGAAACTCACTGCCAGCAGACTTTGAGAAAAATCCAGTAATGTCAGTGAATTATGTATGATGCAGACTGTATTTCCAGTATGTTTTTGTTGTATGTCTAGTGTGATGACTGTATGTCCAGTATGCCATTGTATGTCTTATGTGATGACTGTATATCCAGTATGTCATTGTATGTCTAGTGTGATGACTGTATGTCAATGTATGTCTTGTGTGATGACTGTATGTCCAGTATGCCATTGTATGCCTAGTGTGATTACTGTATTTCCAGTATGTCTTTGTTTGTCCAGTGTGATGACTGTATGTCCAGTATTTCATTGTATTTCTAGTGTGATGACTGTATGTCCAGTAAGTCATTGTATGTCTAGTGTGATGACTGTATTTCCAGTATGTCTTTGTTTGTCCAGTGTGATGACTGTATGTCCAGTATGCCATTGTATGTCTAGTGTGATGACTGTATGTCCACAATGTCATTGTATGTCTAGTGTGATGACTGTATGTCCAAGATGTCATTGTATGTCTTATGTGATGACTGTATGTCCAGTATGCCTTTGTATGTCTAGTGTGATGACTGTATTTCCAGTATGTCATTGTATGTCTAGTGTGATGACTGTATGTCCAGTATGCCATTGTATGTCTAGTGTGATGACTGTAGGTCCAGTATGTCATTGTATGTCTAGTGTGATGACTGTATGTCCAAAATGTTATTGTATGTCTTATGTGATGACTGTATGTCCAGTATGCCATTGTATGTCTAGTGTGATGACTGTATGTCCAGTATGTCATTGTATGTCTAGTGTGATGACTGTATTTCCAGTGACGTAGGTCATTGTATGTCCAGTGGGATGTCATTTAACTGTCATCAATACACATGTGGTGAGGAAATTCAAGTCAATTACCATTTCAAATAATTGTACATAAATAAACACTTTGTGAACTAGTTTGTAAAGGAAGGGTTTAATGCAAGACTATTGTATCTTGAATATAATTATTAAGTGAAAACTGCGGTTCACGCTCAACTATCAAAATCAATACACTTTTAGTGTTCCAGTTTATGTGTAAACAAATTGTCAATGAACCTGAGCCTTTACTCTTAGAGGCTGTGTTCTCCTATTAAACAACAGTTTCTTGTTTCATTTGATGCACTAACATGTTTGATATTATACGTTTGTACTTACTAGATTGACTACATTGAACTACTTCTTATTATACATTATCTTTTGTTGAGCATTGGTCTCAGCTGTCATGCACTTATGACAATTATGTATACATATTATATGTGGATACATTGAATCATTTTGAAGTATTGTATTTTATGTTCAGTCCAACCTGACTTAGCGTTAACTTGAATTAATTTGTCATCTGGCATTAGAGGTAAGTTTATATAACCACATTGAAAAAAAATATTTAATACTCCTGAGTTTTTTTCTACTATTAAAAAAAGTCTGTAAAACGGACCAGATCCCAAAAGCAATGAGTGTCTAATGATTATTATATCTCAATTTTATTTCATAAACAACTAACATAGAATTATTTGCAAGTTGAATCCCTTTTACAAACACTCGTTCTATGACATTCAATACATACATTTGTAAGAAAAATATGTTGTATCCAAAACGTATTATCTGTGACACACGCTTTTCATTCATACATCCTTTTTTATGATTTCAGTCATTCATTGGATTGTTGTTTTTATTTAATTTTTGCTGAATAGTGTTATTTCTTGTTTATTGTCTTTCATCTAAAAATCATGTTTGCCTGCAGAAAGAGCGTTGATGCATGCTGACAAACACTGGTTTAAAGACATTGTCATTATTTTAAAAACGCGTAAAAGTTTTTAAGCAATAATAACAAATCAACAACAAATTTGTTCTTGACAGGTTGGACCTTACACAATTGTACAGGCCATATTTCGCGGTGACTGAAACAAGCAATCATAGTGGTTCATTTGATTGGCGTTTTGCCAAAAATTGTTAAATAAGTGCATAGCAGGTGTTATTTGAAATAAAGAAATATTTAGAGAACACTTGTACTTAAAATCATTACCATTGGTATGTTGTTGGGAGAAAAGGAAGATAAATATTGATTTCAGGGTAATTAGGTCACAAGTATTTAAAAAAAACACAAATAAATTGAGACCAGGGGCAGGGTACAAGAACCATAACTCTGTATGTACTGTTATTAGGGTTATTGCCGTTTGCTTGTTCTTTTGATGAGCATAACTACAAATTGTAAAACAAATAACTGAAGAAATTAATGTTTACTTCCTTATGCTTCAGATAGCATAGTGCAAAAGGTGTCATTTTAGTGCAGGGATATGCAGTTTTTGTTTCATGTGGTTAGCTAGTCCATATTGAAATATTCAGATTGCATGTCTAGATTTCTATCATTTGAAACTTTGCAAAACACGCATACAAAACTTCCTGTTTGAGTGTTTGTTAAATCACAAAACAAAACACAACATCCCTGTTTTCGATGTATTATTTTTGAATACAAATGAATTCTCTTACTGGGTGTTTTTTCGAAATTGCTATCAGAGTAGCACATCACATTAACCATTGTGTGAAATACTCAACAATTCATAGCTGATTTCCTTGTCATTGTTAATTATGTCTGATTTGAATGAAAGATAAAACAAGAGCACAGTAAAACAATCCCATCTGTCGAACACTTCTATTTTAACAAACTCTTGGTTCAAAGCCGTGACTCAGTTAGTGCAGACTCGTAGAATCATATCTTATAAATCTATTTTTCAGATATTCACCGTAAGGCAAAAACATATTTGTCCAAAGCACGTGTTAGTGTATTCATTCCTTCAATTTATAACAATTCAAATAGTCACAGTTACAGTCCGATGTTGAATTAACAAGCAAATTCGTTGAATTGATATCCCCGGCCAATATCATCTTCTGGACACAAAAGTATTATATTTGACACCCAAAAAAGGATTTTCAAGATACAAAGGGCAATAACTCCATTATCAACAGATGGTGTACAATGCCATTTGGCTTGCATCATCCTCTTATTCATATATATATACTCATACCAAGTTTCAATGAAATCCGCAAAAGCACTTCCAAGATATGGCTCCGGACGGACGGAAGGACAAAGCCAAAACAATATCCCTCCACCTATGGCGGGGGATAATAAGATTACTAAGTATAAATGTGACATGTTGACATATGTAAACAAGTTGTTAAATGAGGACATATGGCAAGTTGGAGCATTTATTACTTACCCAACGCTTACGCTAGCAACATCTATTGCTCATGTTTTGTCCTGGTAAAAAGCGCGCGAAAATTAGCGTGGGTGTATAATTATACTCTGTCGAAGGAAAACTTTGTAGCGAGGTGAATGCTGTATGTTTGACGTCACGCTCTTTCAGGTAGTTTAGTATTGAAACAGATAATGTACTGTGTACTGATTTACCGGAAAATCTGGTCAATACTGGATTTAATTTTGGTTATTGTGAAAACATGATCAGCAGTGTTAAGACTGCAATGTTTTGACAAATGTGCACGTTTTCGATTGTTCAACATCATGTTTAGATATGATTTACTGTGACGCAGTTGTGTAGGTTTATATACATGAACTAGTATTGTGTAACATTCCATCCCCTATTGCAAACTCTCAAGCAATACAGGTCAACAGTTTGTTTCTAATCAGCAACTTACTCGTTAATTGTTTCTAAGCGACAACAAACTGTTGAAGTGTGTTTCTCGACAGTCTGCATTCGAAAGTTTGCATCTGACTGCACACCTGAAACTCCAGTGTTTAAATGTACTTGCTCGCATACTACACCTGTTAGTTACGTGACGCTTGACAGACGCTGCATACATGCATGGTGTGAAATGAAAACAAAGGCAGTCAATTGAGCGTGTCTGTCAAAATCGTCGATACGATGCGTATCCTTGGAGATTTATGACATTCTTTGCTGGAATACAGTGTGGATTATAGTGTGCAAAAGAAAATTGTCTATTAAATTAACCGAAATACGCCATATTTCCTATCAGAATATGTGGAGTTTTTACAACTGGAAGATATACAAATGGTTTGGTGTTTTCAATTTCTATTCAATTAACCGAATTATTTGATTATCCGATATTCAATTAAGTGGAATCTACTGTATGTCCCCTTTTTATACTTAGAAAGTTGAACATTTGGTTAAGTTGTGTGTTTAGGTCCCTTTTATTCCTAAAGTACAAAGCATTTGCTTTCATACTTGCAACACTTACTTACTATAATATGAGGACTGTGCACGCAAAGTTATGGAACTCTGACTGGAATTTTGACAGAATGATGGCCCCTTTTATATTTACAATTTGGTTAAGTTTTGTATTTTGGTCCATTTTACTCATTTAGTAGCATAGCTATTGCATTAATACTTGGAACACTCGATAACTATTTTATAAGGGAACTGTACTGGAAAAGTTGCATAACTCTGGTTGGCATTTTGAGGGAATTATGGCCCTTTTTGACTTGGTAACATTAAATATTTTGTTATATGTTGTGTTTAAATCCACTTTACGTATACAGTATCAATGCTATTGCTTTCAAACTTCAAATACTATCATGAATGTACTGTACCTGGCAAGTTGAATTTGACCTTGACCTTTACATGACCTTTCCTCTCAAGGAAAAATTATTAAATTTTTCTAAAATTGCCATAACTTCTTTATTTATGATCGGATTTGATTAATACTTTGACAAAACAACACTTACCTGACATACCACAATGGGCTCTACCCAAACCATCCCCCAAGCCCAACCGCAGAATCCCGCCTCCCCCCCCAAAAAAAAAACAACAAATATTTATTTGTATTATTTTATTTTTGAAAGACCGTGCAACCATTCCACCCAAGCTATTGCTATTAAACTTGAAATAAAATCTTATTAATTTGTGTTATGCTCTATAATGTACAACTTCTTTAAAACATAAGCTGTCGATATGTTTCAATTATTGTCCTCTTCCACTTAGAATATGACTATATTACCTTGACCTAATTGAATATGAACAATTTCCCCATGATGGCGTACGTTATACTGTCAAGCACTCGAATAGTCGAGCGCTCTGTCTTCTGACAGCTCTTGTTAAATGCTGTATTTAAATAACATTTTTATTTTTGTCATTTTTAAAATACATGTAAGTAATATAGCAGCTAACATATACTTGTCATAAAGAAGCCAGTTTGTTTAACCCTCATGTCTTAAAAAAAAGTCAACAATTTAAGTTGTACTAATACACCTTAGACTCATTCTGTGGTCCACTTGACAATAATGGAGTTTGAAAACAGTCAGTAACACTATACAAATAGCTTGAGAATTGACCCCTTAATGGTGAATGTCTTCGTTCCAGTGGTTCAGATTTGTTATTCATTCTAGCGTATTGCTGAAATATCAGTGTCAGTTTTACCGTACTTGGATACTCATAGTCTTAAAACTATATGAAGAAGTCAAATGGTAATATGTGCCTTACAAACATTATATGGTCCTCTTAAAAATGAATTTCTGGAGCTTTAGGGGTCTTCTTCCCCCTCCCCCCCCCCTATGCCCCACAGCATCAGGGGTGTGACCCACCCAGCAAAATTGTCAGGTTTTCAGACATTTTCAAGACATGTAGATCAAAACTTTTAGACTGTGGCAAAATTAGACACATTTGACAACAAGTAGCAGCGTTATTGAAACTGTGCTGAAATCTTGATGTGACCTTCAACTTACAATGTCACACAGGCCTCTTGCGCCCTATGCCAAGCAACAAGTAGCAGCGTTATTGAAACTGTGCTGAAATCTTGATGTGACCTTCAGCTTACAATGTCACACAGGCCTCTTGCGCCCTATGCCACGCAACAAGTAGCAGCGTTATTGAAACTGTGCTGAAATCTTGATGTGACCTTCAACTTACAATGTCACACAGGCCTCTTGCGCCCTATGCCACACAACAAGTAGCATCGTTATTGAAATTGTGCTGAAATCTTGATGTGACCTTCAACTTACAATGTCACACAGGCCTCTTGCGCCCTATGCCAAACAACAACAAGTAGCAGCGTTATTGAAACTGTGCTGAAATCTTGATGTGACCTTCAACTTACAATGTCAAACAGGCCTTTTCCGCCCTATGCCACACAACAAGTAGCAGCGTTATTGAAACTGTGTTGAAATCTTGATGTGACCTTCAACTTACAATGTCACACAGGCCTTTTCCGCCCTATGCCTTGGGGCTGAATTTCGGCCCCATTCCCAATGCAAATCTGGTTGTTTTTTTCCAAATTGAAAAAAAATATTCCCAATTCCAATGTTTTTATTTATTTTTTTAACTTTTAAATATATAAGTTAACCTGATCCAGTGTAGAATCTGTTGCCTTGATTTGTTTAAAAAAAAGCAGTAAAATATGTTAAATTGATTAATTAAGACTTTCCTTTTTTCGCCTCAATAAAGGCCACGCCCTTACCCCAAAATCAGATAAAAATATGTATTCAAAATAATCGTTATTTACCAGTTAACGGCTTCTTTGAAATATAAGAAAAACTATTTACATGCGATTATTTTTCCCAATTGAGCCAGTTTTGCGATTTTTTTCCCAAAAATGGGTTTTTTCACGATACCAAATTCACAAAACTTCAGAGTGGCGTTTTCCCAAAATGGAGCAGAAAAGGCCTTCACAAGCCACATGCAGTATTTCATAATTTTTCATGTTAATTGTCACAAATTAAAATAACTGTATTCAATATATTCAATCAAATGAAATTACTCCCACAACTGTATTACTAAAGTAGTGGTTCAATTACAAGTATCCTGTTTAATGTTTAAGCCTGAATGGCTGACTTATTATGCTTCATATGCTGTGAGTGACTCTGGGCAGTGTTTTGTCACCATTTTGGGAATGGGGCAGGGGCCCATTTGGATCATTGGGAAATTGCGTTGTTTTGGATCAAACTGGGAAAATGCGTTGTTTTGGATCAAACTCGGAAATTGTTGTTAAATGTTGTGGGTTTTTTTTGCTTACAAATACTTTAACATGGATATTATTTGGATTGAGAATTGCGTTGGTTTGGCTTAAACTTGGAAATTGTTGTTTGTTAGTTTTTTTGCTTACAAATACTTTAACATGGAGATTTTTGTCAATATTATAATATATAAGGTTCCACTAATAAGTCTGAATAGTGATGTAAACTACTTACAGGCCCAAACCCAGGCACTGGGCCCAGGGGCCCGGGCCCCCCCCAGCTGGCTGTCCAGTTATGATTTTTTAATAATGGGCCTACTGCAAATTTTCTCACATGAAAGGGCCCACAGTACACTTCCCTGCAATACAAATGTGCATATGTCTTTTATTGCCCCTGATACACAAGAGGATTAGCGCTAATTTACTCGCCAGTGGAGATAAGCCCCTAGGCATTGTTTTCTTATCACCTTGTACACACATCCCCGATCTGTCAATTACCCATTGTGCTCAATGCTTTATCTTTTGATTGTGGGTGTAAAATGTCTTTTGATTGGACAAGGAAAGAGAAACAGCGAATGGATGGAACTGATACAGGTCGTAGGATTGAACGATAATAGTGTTTTCTCTTTTGAATTTAAACCTCCTCTAGAGTCATAGCCAGGGTTCCCGCTGTCGATCGCCATTGGCGCCAATTGCGACAAAATAAAAAATCTGGCGACAAAATTTTGTAAATGGCGATTTAAAAAAAAATCGGCATTTTTCTGCGTTCATACTTTCTTAAAATGACAAAAGACGCTGTGTTTACCAGCCGCTTTACGGCAGTCGTAATAATATAGATGTCCATGATGTAAGCGATACAGCTGTAATCAATGGAGCGTGGTGCTGACTGCAGACTACCGCAAAGTGGCATGCAATGGTGAGAATTGCGATTATCTGGGGTGTTGTTACTAGTTATCTTAATTGGTCGGCAGTTTTATGGCTTCAGAGATAAGACAACATTGAAATAAACCTACCGACTTTATGCTTAAATGTGAAGTGTTTGTCACAGTGTTCGAAGCCGATTCCAAGACCGTTACATTGACAACCATGTGACACTCAAAAAGGTAAGTATCGATTGTGTTTAGAAAAATCGGTGAAATTATAGAAAATAATTAAACATTATATTGATTCTATTTACATGTAAACGGTGACATTTCTGTTTTACTCGTCAACATGGCAAGTTCAGAGTGTATAACGACTTTTAGAAAGTGAACATTAGATTCTGATAATTATGAGACTCATTCAAAAATGCAAATGTTTCCCCGCTAACATTCAACAGCTAGCAAACAAAACCCAAACAAAGATAGTTGTTAAACAGAATTTCATTTCCTTCAATTTGATTTCCAACACACAATATATGCTGTATGAACTCTATATACCCTCAAAACTAATAAATTAATTAACTACTGGATGTTCTGTTTAAAAAAGGTAAACATCGTTAAGCACATGAAAATCCATTTGACACACACGAAAATCTATTTGACACACAATTTAATATACATGTACACAAATGCTTATTTTATTTTACTGTTGTGCTATATCGAGCTTTATGTAGTAGGTCATGTGCTAGCACACATTTATATTATTTATATACTACACATTAGTTGATTATTATTAGTAGTATATTAATATTATTTTTCCCTTTTTGTATTTTCAGATTACCAGAAAGCTGCTGAAGCAACCAAGCTGTGGCAACATATTCAGGCTGCTAAGAAGGTGTCAATCAACAAGACTTACAACTGATTGAATGTGCCTTTATTTAATGAACAATCTTCAATGTGTTGTTATTCTTAATAATACTGTTATGAAATCAATTCCTTTAACATACTGTTCAATGCTCAGTTTTTGTTTGTATTACAATGACATGATCTTCATTGCCCAAATGTAGCCCCAGTGTGGACTTTTTAAATTTGGCGAAAGTGAGTGGCGACAACTTTTTAAAGCCCAGAGGGAACCCTGATAGCTTATTAAACATTTCTGTGAAAACTGTCTTGTAGATGATAAACATTTTATAATGAATTTACTTTGAAATTTTATATAGAGGAGGTTTGATTTTAAAGAGAAAATACTAGTAGGTTATATGTCAGTTACTGACATATAACCATAGTAGTATTTTCTCTTTGAAATCAAACCTCCTCTACAGTCATACTTTATGTTACATTTCATAATAAAGGTTTTTTAGTTTCAAAGGTTGCTTTAACTTCTTTAAAAAGTGTACCGTAAAAACGCAGTCATAAGTCGAGATTTTTTACCTCCAAAATTTGATTAAAAAACCAGTATCGACTTATGAGGTGGTCCATGAAAAAAATAATGAAATTCCATGAAAAAAATAATGAAATTCGATGAAGATTGATCCCCGCGGCAATCGTTGTTGTTGTTGTATATAAAAAAAAATCGTTGATTTACGAATAACAAAATGTCGTATTTTTACTGATACTTACCAATTAATATAATCACAGTTTGCAATTACTCTTGTTTTTATTTTGATAATTTAATCCAATGTCTTCATGTAAGCAGGTGTTGTTTTTTTACTGTTCATGTAAACAAAGAATCAAGGACATCATTTAAAGTCTCGCGAAAATTCGCAATATGTGTGAATCGACAGTTTGACTTCATCACAGGAAAGCCGTTTCCTGTCAAGAAGCCATAAAGAACACCTTTCTCCAAAATTGGATTCCTTTGTTTAGAGAAGCGATATGCTTAACCAATCGCGTGTTTGTTACTTGCTTGCAATCGTCCCATTATGCTTGAGCACGTGTATAGCTCCGCATTTGAAACTGTTTCAGAGAAAAAGGTGGAGTTAGCGGTCTCTTGGGTATGCCAATCATTGTTATAAAAACCTGTTTACCGAGACACTAATCAATTGTTTTGACAGTCAGATTAAAAGTACAAAGATTGGATTACAGTGATAATATTGTTTCATCGGATTAAAAGCGGAAAATAGTTTGTGGATAATTACTAGCGTGGATTATTGAGTGCAACCATTTATTAATTAGATAAACAAAACCACAACTGGACTTACGATAAATCTTTGAAAATGCCTGGCAATCGCAAACGCCAGGCTTATGACAATGCATTTAAAATACGTGTGATAGAGTTTGCGGAGAAGTTAAATAACAACAGTGCTGCTGAACGTGAGTTTGGTATAAGTGAGAAACTAGTGCGTGATTGGCGTAAGAATAAGGACACAATTGTAAGTGGACCTAACAAACAGAAACGGCGTCCGTTTATGAAATTCGTAAACAGAAAATTTCTGACTCGACTTATGAAGCTAACATACTCAAAATCTCAAATTTTGGTACCAAAGTATATATACCCCCCGACTTATGAGCCGGGTAGACTTATGACTGGGTTTTTACGGGAATACATTTCTGACATCTAAAGATTTAAACATGTGTGAGAATTTCACACCAAGGGATAGTTAATAAAGCATGTCACGCTTTTTTTACCATTTTTACCCCGGGATGTCACAAACTGTTACAAAATCTTGGACCCCCTTCCCTAAAGTACGTCACAAACTCACACTTTCGAACATTTTTTTAAATTAATACTTAATTTAAATTTAATCTAAAACTCAATTCACTATTAAACGTATTAAAATTTCACTTACCGGTAAAAGAACTTTCACATTACAGGCTAAAATTTATAACTGTAGGGTTGTTACGATGAGCAGTATGAATATTTATCCACGTGTTAATCTCTAATAAAAACGAAATTATAATTTAGATTTTCTTTCAACCCTTTACTAACTAAAAATGGAACAGTCCAATTATTTTGTCATTGAAATCTGTGTGGAGGTTTTGCCTATTGAATAAGCCGGCCCAGCCAAGTTGCCTATTAGACATTCGAACAACAGAATCAGCAGATACGCAATTCGTCTTATTTTGACATAAAACTAATTCAAATATTTCACAAATTTTTGAAAATTATTTTTAAATTCTACTAAAGAAATAATAAATAAAAATACATTTTTTTAAATAAATGTGTGACATCACACATGGCCTGACTCCCCTCCCCCATGTCACAAACTGTCACTTTCTTACTCACCCTCCCCCCACCTGGAGCGTGACATACTTTATGGACGGCCCGTAATGATTAAAGCTTTAGACTTCAGAAAGGTGCTGATTTACTTGTTATATATCCATAAATTTATAACACAACATATGTTTCTATATGCATTAAAATTCACCTTGAACAGTGCCTAATAAAAAAAATCTATTCGGGAGGGGCAACCCCTCCCGCACCCTCCCCGTTTGGGCCCCCCCAGTCAACATTTTGTGGGTACAGCCCTGACTTAAGTTGAGGTTTATTTTTTGTTAATTGAATTTTTTATTATATTTATGGGAACCTTCAAAATGGAATTTTAGGTAATCATTTACAAAAAAACATATTTGATCAGGAATCCCAAAATTGACCCCAAAACACACTGCTAGGTGCATGAAAAACAATACAGACATGTTCAACTTTTGCTGTATACGTATATTACAGTTGGATAAGATTATTGATTTATATTTAATTATGATATGATTGTGTTTGAACTTAGTTCTCAACAAAGTTAAAATCCTAGTAAAAAGAGTGAGGAATTGAAGGGGTGCTGGCATGTTAGCGGGATCATACAAGTGTTTTTGTGTCAATATGTCTGTTTGTTTTTTACCAATCTGGATAAAATTATGATCTTGCAAGCAAGCATAGGGACCTAGGTTGGGATTTTATTGGATGCCTGAGTGGGGTCAAAGTCACTGTTACTAAAATTATTATAGGTGGTTTGTTTGGTAAATAACTTCAGTTTGCTTATACCAATCTTTATGAACTTTATACACAGCTTACATGGAGACCTAGGTTGGCATTGTATTGGATGCTAGTTAATTTGCATGAACCTATCTTGATGGAGTTTATATATATATATATATATATATATATATATATATATATATATATATATATATATATATATATATATATATATATATATATATATATATATAGCAGCAGCTGCCTTGCATAGATACCTAACCTGAGATTGCATGTGAGGCCTGTAAGGTCAAGGGCGAGACCAATGCTATTGAATATAGAAACAAGAAATATCTTTAAAAAAGATATACGGCGTCAGGCCTTGAAGAATTTTTCCAGAGCCACTCACCTTGCAGGACGAGTAGGCCTGACAATCCCCTTGCCCGTCACTTAAATCTACTCGCCCTGCATTAAAAAAATATATATATTTATAGTTTTGATCAACCATAACCTGTTTAACCTACGTAACATAATCACTAAACTGTAAACAAATTAACTACATTATCTGATGGATTTTATTTGCTTTCCGTACGTTTTATGCACTGTTTTCTTTTCTCAATACTTTCCACTTCTCGTTTTGATGACCTTTCTTTCTGTTCCCTTTCTCCACCAGCTTGCAGATATTTTAAAATAGAACCCTTTTCCATGCTGAGTTTTAATATTTCAGACGAACTTTTACTGAAAGACACTCTTGATTGACAAATGGTTACAATATGGTAAATTTTTGCTAAGGCTTCTGATCACGAATTATTCTGTTTATTAATTATTATTGTTTCTGTTTATTTTTTATTAAATATAAGAAGAATTATAATTAACCAATTATGTATTATTTTTGTATGGATATTAACATTAAAATGAAATTTTATTCTTCACGGAATAACCAATATATTTAACTGTTTTTTTCACTTTTAATCGATAAGCTAAGAGCACTGACACCTATGAAAACAGCTCAGCCAATTTTGAGAATTATTTTTACTGAGCCCGTGACGTCATTTTTCATTGTCAAAACAAAAGTGCAGTTTCTTTGTGTACTACACCTATTTTTTGTTTGTTGGATTTTTTTTTCGCAATTTGTATCAATGTGGCATGAGTTTTGGAACTGAATTTATATTTCTCGACTTGAAAAACAGCACTCGCCTGGTCGGTCGAGTATTGAACATATTTTACTCGCCCGACCGTCAACTTCACTTGCTTTTGTTAGCGGTCAAGTGGGTTCTTCAAGGCCTGGACGTTGATAGTTCAATGAATGAGATCAAGGATAGCGAATGTCTTTTTGTGCGCAGTTCTTAGCTGCATCACACGCAGTACGGGAGGTTACGCGGAGTTTCGCGGCTTATTTTACATTATTACATATTGCTGGTCATAAACCTATAGATACAAAAAAAAAAGAAGAATGGAAGTGATATTAAAACATACGAGTCAACCGGCCACACGCGAAGTATCCGTATTTATAGGCGCGTTCTTCGAACAAACCTGTTTTAGTGGTTTGTCGGGCATTGCTATTTGATTCGATTATTAACAGTATCGAGAATCAGCGCGCTCATTCTCAATACATTAGTCAGTATGGTGAAATAATTATTGTTAAATTAATCAAAAATAATATGTATCAACTCAACAAGAAGAGCTTGGATGGAATATTGGTATTTTGTGTGTATGTAGCATACACGCAGACCTAACTTGAGGTTCTATGTGGGGCCAGTTGATCAAGGTAAAGGTCACTGTTTCTAATTTAAAAAATAGAAAAATGGTTTCCAATCAATAACATGTGTTTGGTTGCATGTAATGCACTTAAATTTTGTGTGAATGTATTTTACATGAATACCCTAGCATTGGATTGCTCAATGATTTAAATTAAACAAATAACTTAAACGTTTAAAATCTGGTTTTGAGGCATGGCAATTTTCTTTTTTTTGATAATTTGATAATAAGAAAAATTAAGCCAGACTTTTTTCCCCTTTATAAGTGACAACCAGGATATATTCAACTTTTTATGCCCCTGGTAGGGTGGCATATAGCAGTTGAACTGTCCGTCAGTCAGTATGTCAGTATGTGTGTATGTCAGTCCTTCGTCCGTCCGAAAAAAAACTTAACGTTGGCCATAACTTTTGCATTATCGAAGATGGAAACTTGATATTTGGCATGCATGTGCATCTCACGGAGCTGCATATTTTGAGTGGTGAAAAGTAAAGGTCAAGGTCATCCTTCAAGGTCAAATGTCTCATATATGTCGTCTGTCCGTCCAAAAACTATAACATTGGCCATAACTTTTTCACTATTGAAGATAGCAACTTGATATTTGGCATGCATGTGTATCTCATGAAGCTGAACATTTTTAGTTGTGAAAGGTGAAGGTCAATGTCATCCTTCAAGGTCAAATGTTAAATATATGGCGTCTGTCTGTCCGAAAACTTTAGCAACTTGATATTTGGCATGCTTGTGTATCTCATGAAGCTGCACATTTTGAGTGGTGGAAGTTCAAGGTCAATGTCATCCTTCAAGGTCAATCATCAAAAAAATCATTCAAAGCGGCGTTCTCATGAAGCGGCACATTGTGAGTGGTGGAAGTTCAAGGTCAAGGTCATCCTTCAAGGTCAAAGGTAAAAAATAATAATTTCAAAGCGGCGTTCTCATGAAGTTGTACATTTTGAGTGGTGGAAGTTCAAGGTCATCCTCTAAGGTCAAAGGTCACACAAACATAATATTTTTTTATTTCAAAGCGGCGCAATAGGGGGCATTGTGTTTCTTACGAACACATCTCTTGTTAAGGATTAAGAAGAATAAAACATTTCAAAATATTTGAAATACTCTGTGTGATTAGTGATCAGATTTAAAAAGAGTTTGATAACATGTACTGTGGCACAGTCTTGGTTGTAAAAATACAACATATTGAATTTCCTTTTATGTCTGTTTTACTTACCGGGTAATGAGGCATTTAAGTCTTAAATTGTTTCATGCTTGTTGCATGTTTTGTGTATAATTGGTGTCAAACAAAGCCCACGAGATCAGCTTGACTAAGTTTTCACAATCGCATTTCAAATTTACACAATGATATTCAATGTGCCTTCACAATGGTCTGTACTTTATTGTCCAGGCTTTTAATTTATCATTTGGAAATGTTGCACCATTGCCATGTATGCAACAAGTGTTAACCATGTGTTAAGTTTCTCAGATGAATATATAATTTTGTAGTTGTCAGTAATGTTTGTTACACCAGCTTCTTCAGCCCTGACAGTTCTGCCTTCCTTGGAATATGTAATGGCTTTATTGTGGGTTTCCAGCTCATACATTTGTTTACTGCTCTTTCTTTATTGAGAGCAAGTTTGAAGTGGAAGTAATGTGTTGTAAACAAATAAAAAAAAACAATGTTCACACTCTACATGTAGTTGTTACAAATCAAGCCTCCCATTTAAAATGAAATATGCTCTAAACATTGATTCTTTCAAAGCCAATATGTTATTGTTACCAGTGACAATCAATGGGTAGAGATAATATGTAAGTAAAAATATAGCAGTATTTGTTTAATATAGTGTCATCCCTCTGAATAAGGGGCCAGCCAGTTTTGACTAACGAAATACCTTTATGCATGAAGTAAATACTCCCTATCCCATCTTTGATGCCCGAGCAGCAAGGACATCATTAATAAACCCTCAATTAACTAGCTTTATTGTTAGGCAACTGGTCAGGTAAGAAATTGCCTGAGTAACAACTAAAACCTTCAACATCTGGCATCAAAAGCTAACGCACCAACCACTGGGTCATGGGTCTACATGTATTTTTGTTGATAAATGAACATTAAACTGGCTTAGCTTTTGATGGTCAAATTTTGGTCTTTTTATGTCCATATGTTTTATTAAATATGTGATCTACAACTTGGTTAAGGATAAAAAATAATGGTTAGATTACATTCTAACTGTTGTTTATGTATAAAAATATCTGGTTTCTTCAGATATGTATGCCCCCCTTCGAAGAAGAGGGGGTATATTGTTTTGCTCATGTCAGTCAGTCCGTCCATCCGTCCACCAGATGGTTTCCGGATGATTACTCAAGAATGCTTAGGCCTAGGATCATGAAACTTCATACATAGATTGATCATGACTGGCAGATGATTAGACTCCTATTGATTTTCAGGTCACTAGGTCAGAGGTCAAGGTCACAGTGACTCTAAACAGTAAAATGGTTTCTTGATGATAACTGAAGAATGCTTATGCCTAGGATAATCAAACTTCATAGGTACATTGATCATGACTGGCACATGACCCTTATTGATTTTCAGTTAGCTAGGTCAAAGATCAAGGTCACAGTGACTCTAAACAGTAAAATGGTTTCCGGATGATAACTCAAGAATGCTTACGCCTAGGATCATGAAACTTTAAAGGAACATTGTTCATTACTGGCAGACGACCCCTAATGATTTTCAGGTCACTAGGTCAAAGGTCAAGGTAACAGTGACTCGAAATAGTAAAATGATTTCCGGATGATAACTCAAGAATGCTTATGCCTAGGATCATGAAACTTCATAGATCCATTGATCATCACTGGCAGATGTCCCCTATTAATTTCAGGTCACTATGTCAAAGGTCAAGGTTACAGTTACTCGAAACAATAAAATGGTTTCCTGATGATAACTCAAGAATAATTATGCCTAGAACTATGAAATTTCATAGGTATATTTATCATGACTGGCAGATGACACTTATTGATTTTCAAGTCACTAGATCAAAGGTCAAGGTCAGTGACAAAAAACTTATTCACACAATGGCTGCCAGTACAACTGACAGCCCATATGGGGGGCATGCATGTTTTACAAACGTACAGCCCTTGTTTAGGAAGCTTTTGTTTTAAGTTGAGAACATTCTTCTTAATTACAATGCAGGTATGGTACCTAATAAATATTCTGGCATGTATTTCCATCTGTTCTCAATCGTATTTGACATGTTCACTCTAATGCATAAATTATTGCTTAAAAGGTTATAACCCTGTTGGTGATTTATAGTTATTGGCAAGGCTAACTTATTAGCCTCTAAATATAAAGGAATTCAATCTTCTACTGAGACGTTACAATACAAATTTGACAGAAACATGGCGCACAAAACTTGAAAAACCGTGCATTGCAATGCATTCTGTCATTTAAAACTACTCTTTCCAAGTCCACACAATATGAAGACTAAACATATATTTTAAGCATTATAAGGAACATTGATGGGAACTCCGTAGGGGAGATCTACTACCTTTAAGAAATAAGTACAATCTCTTTTGCTGTCTATGTGTACGTAAACTGCCTTCACATACAATAAAACCTGCTTTATACAATCTCTCTCGCTGTCTATGTGGTTTACATAAACTGCCTTCACATACAATAAAGCCTGCTTTATACAATGAAAGGCCGTTGAGTTCTCTGGCTATTTTGTTAACAAAAAACATTGTCGCATAGAAACTTCAAAATGTTGAATGATAGAATGATAGTGGTTTTATAATAAAGTCAAATGCTGTTGCACAGAAATATCAATAAATACTGATTTTGAATGATGTAACTCGATGACTATGTTTTATAAGCAAAAATGTAAAACAGCACACCCATTTTGACATTTCTGATGATGAAATAAACAGGTACTTTATTATTTATAACATAATGTTATGGATTATGAATGGATCAACTGATGGTATATTTGTTGAAATTCTTAATAAACCACATGACCTCTTAGTAACCTGAAGTTTGGTCAGCAACTGTTAAGTATGTTATTAAGTTAAATGAAAATTGCAAACCATAACCGTATTGTTTCATTGCAACTTTGAAATTTTGTTTACAAATGTTAAAGTTTGCAAAGATGACGTTACACAACGCAATTAGGACAGACAAAGAAATACAAGTCCATGCTTACTTGAAATACAACCCTACATAATGTCACTTTGCCCTAACAAATAATAAATGAATGTTTATATTAAGTCCTTGACACTGTTTAAGGAGAGACCGCTCAACGTGTTTTTCTAAACCTTCATTGTTTCTGTAGGACAAAAATCAAATGAATCCGGCTACTATTTCAGCTTTAGTTGTTTTGTCATTGTTTTCTAAAGAAAGAGTAAAAGCTTCACTGATTTTATTTTCTAACAAACAATGTGTTCATGAATCTATGGTCAATCTTCAGTGAGTTTACACTTGCTTTCTTGTTCGATTTGAAAGTGGGTTTGTCAGAGTTTATTAGATTTAGTTTGAGTCCCTCGCATTACATTACAATCAAAATAGTTTGATATAACATAAAATGCTATCATTAATGAAAACACTTACATATTGAAAATGAAAACAACCGTTAATAATGTTAGACCATCTAAATAACCTTCTGTTGAGTTTATTGATTACTGGCTAATTAATACAACTTTTTACCATTAAAGACTGCTTACTCATGTATAGTTTTGTTTAATTCTTACAAACTTCTGTCAGCAGTGGATTTAATATTCCTATGCATTTTTATGCCGCCGGTACGGAGGCATATAGCACTTGCACTATCCGTCCATCTGTCCGTCCGTTTGTCTTGCATGTGGTGTCCGGAGTGTTTTTCCTTAAAGCTTGCAGATATTTACCTGATTGTGTATGTGTGAGTCTACGCATTTTACTTACAGATTCAGTTTGAGTTTTGTTCTTGTCAATTGCTTTTTATGCCCCCGAACGAATGATCGGGGGTATATTGTTTTGGGCCTATATGTCTGTCTGCCTGTCTGTCTGTCTGTCTGTCTGTCTGTCTGTCTGTCTGTCTGTCTGTCTGTCTGTCTGTCTGTCTGTCTGTCTGTCTGTCTGTCTGTCTGTCTGTCTGTCTGTCTGTCTGTCTGTCTGTCGGTCTGTCTGTCGGTCTGTCTGTCATTGTATGTGTCTTTCTCAAGGCTAGGGTCATTCTTCAAGGTCAACGGTCAAATATATGACTCCAAAGCGGCGCAATAGGGGATATTGTGTTTCTGACAACACATCTCTTGTTGATAAAGTTACGGATTTAAAAAAAATCTTTCACATATCATTTTTCAAATACCCTATAAGATACTGACCTAATTTTTGGTGTGTGAGTCAACCTGCTTGACTTACAGAGCAAGTTTGAGTTTCTTTCCGGTCCATTGATTTTTGGCGTAGTAACATGTATTTGACTTTGAAATTTTCTCTAGAATGACAGTTTTCTGGACTTTTCCCTACAGGCTTGCAGATATTGACCGGATTTGTTGTGTGTGAGTCTACTTACAGTACAGCTAACGCGGCACAAACATAATCCGCGACTACGCCACGGCCAGATTATTAGTACGCGGTGGCCAAATCGTGTGTTCACGCGGCGTATCGCCGTGGCACTCGGCATCGATCTGCGCAACAACGCCGAGTCTATGTTAACCTCGTGTACTTTCGCGGAGTAAATCCGCCGCATACGTACGCGGCGGATCGAGTGAAAAGATATCCACCTACATGTACATACATGTATGTGTAGCGCAGAATTAATAACACGCAACTGTTAATGTTTCGTTTGATTATCATTATCATTATTAAATTATTAATCCGAAACACACTTCCGAATTTTAATGCTAACGCGACCTTTGATAAATTCTAGCTTCAAATAAACAGTGCTAAAATATCCTTTGTTTCATAAAAAGCGCGCGAAAATTATGCAGACGTGTAGAATGTCGTTTGGAAAGTTTGGGTGTATTTTCTGTTGTATAAATACATGAACATCACGTCAGGCGTAAACCGCGTGTTCAGTGGAAAAAAAACGCCCCGATTAGACGTTATTTCATCATCTCTATAAATAGTAACCAATGCCAAAATGTATTTGATACTTAAGGAAATATCGAGAATGTTTGTGTATCGTAAATATTAACCAGCATTTGCTTTAAGACTGGAATATACGGGATTATCGGGTAATTAGTAGCGATATTAACTTATATCGTATAATATGAACAAAATAAAACGTGTTTATATACGCATATTCAAACAATAGTTTTAATAAGCTGATAATTAACAAAACAACAAATACGTCGTCACCGTCTTGATTATTGATGTGGCTTCAAACTGCTAATTTTCTCAGCTTAAATTTAATAGCAAAATCAACATGCAATTAATTTATAAATCCACCATATGCTGGAGCCTTGACCACTTGTATGTGCGAAAACATCATTACGTGACCTTGTTTATGTGTGAAATACATACACTACGGGCGGGAAACAAACTTAATTGGCCAGACACATTAACTATGCTTACATGTATATGCTAATACAATCCGCGCACAATAAATTTATTATGATTTTAATTATTATTATAATTGTTCTTTCAAAAGTTGTTAACTACATGTAACTAATAATTTTAAAAAAGATTTTTATTTCATGATGCGCATCGACTCGGCATCATGTCGCGGATAGCGGCATGCCTTGGCGGACAGATGCGAAGTTTCGCGGCGTAATGCGACTTGCCGCCGCATACTGACGCGGCTTCAATGACTGACGCGGCATCGACTCGTTTCGCCTTGCCGCCGCGGATTGCGAAATACGTTTGTTCCGCTTTGGCTGTACTGTACATGACTTACAGATCAAAAATGATTGTTGTTGTTCCGATAATGACCTTATGTTTTGTATGTGAGTCCTGTGACCTACAAGACTGACGGATCAAGTTTAAGTATTGTTTTTTCTTTCAACTGACCCTCAGTCGGTCCGTCTGTCTGTCTGTCCGTCAGTCCGAAAACTTTACCATTGGTCATAACGTTTGCAATATTAAAGATAGCAACTTGATATTTGGCATGTGTATCTCATGGAGCTTCACATTTTGAGTGGTGAATGGTCAAGGTAGTCTTCAAATATATGGCTTCAAAGCGGTGCAAAAGGGGACATTGTGTTTCTGACAAACACATATCTTGTTCAAAAATACAAACATATGTGAACACATCTCGTTAAGTAAATGTTACGCAATTTGCAGATTTGCTATACAGTATACCAGACACCTGCAAAATAAATTATTTTGGGTTCTTTTAATTTAGATAACATTGTAGGCAAACAAAATTATGAATTGCAATGAACATGAAGAACTTAATCAGATTAACAACTTTATTTACAAAAAGTGTTTTGTATTACAAGACATTTGAAAACGCTTGGTACTAATACTTTATTGAATATATGCAGAATTGCTTTTAGAAACCGTCACCAACTGTTGCAATTAGTGATATTGTGAAACATATCTACTTTATCTGTTGTTTTCTTGTGACATTTAGTAATTGGATTGTTATTTTTTCATCAAAAGCAATATTATTGCTTATGGTCACAATATACCAAACGATTTCCTACACAAATTCAATGTAAAAGCAATAACTTTAACAAAAACATAAAGTCAAACTTTTGCGCATAGAGACCCCCATAACCATACCTTTTCTTAAAGAGCATTCCAAGCCGCAATGATTAAAACAATAAAAAAGATAGGTCATGCGTAATGCAAGAAAGAACTCGACGCGAATCAGCGGTCACTGTTTTATGGCCATCTATTTACCAGCTTCGTACCAGTGAATGAGGGTTTCCCGCCATCTGTCAAAGTCTCATGTAGTCTCCAATCTAAAAGCAACAATTTGTAGTATACAACAATGTTTTCCCTACTACATGCACACTCACATAAATATTTAAAAATAAAGTCATGGCAAGTGCCCATACTGAGAATTGTGCCTTCAAATAAATGACATTCCATTTTTAAGAGGGTATATAGAATTGCAATCCAAAAAGATTTAGTATATTGTAACCTTATAACTTATTATTTATTTATTCGCTTTGGTCAGTGAATATACAATTAAGACATGTAGGCAGATCTAGCTGATCTATTCAGTTATCACGATAGTATCCCGATACCACATACGTATATCTGGATACAAATTATGGCATCTGTTAAGATCCTTTTTATGTCCCCCACTATAGTAGTGGGGGACATATTGTTTTTGCCCTGTCTGTCTGTTGGTCTGTTGGTCCGTTGGTCTGTTGGTCTGTTTGCGCCAACTTTAACATTTTGCAATAACTTTTGCTATATTAAAGATAGCAACTTCATATTTGGCATGCATATGTATCTCATGAAGCTGCACATTTTGAGTGGTGAAAGGTCAAGGTCAAGGTCATTCTTCAAGGTCAGAGGTCAAATATATGTGGCCCAAATCGCTCATTTTATGATTACTTTTGCAATATTGAAGATAGCAACTTGATATTTGGCATGCATGTGTATCTCATGGAGCTGCACATTTTGAGTGGTGAAAGGTCAAGGTCATCCTTCAAGGTCAGAGGTCAAATATATGTGGCCCAAATCGCTTATTTTAAAAATACTTTTGCAATATTGAAGATAGCAACTTGATATTTGGCATGCATGTGCATCTCATGGAGCTGCACATTTTGAGTGGTGAAAGGTCAAGGTCATCCTTCAAGGTCAGAGGTCAAATATATGTGGCCCAAATCGCTTATTTTATGAATTCTTTTGCAATATTGAAGATAGCAACTTGATATTTGGCATGCATGTGTAGCTCATGGAGCTGCACATTTTGAGTGGTGAAAGGTCAAGGTCATCCATCACACGGTCAAGGTCATCCTTCAAGGTCAAACATCATATAGGGGGACATTGTGTTTCACAAACGCATCTTGTTAGTAAAACGTTTTCAGCTCAATTAACTCCTTTGAAACAAAATAAGCTTATTTATAATTTATTGAAAAGTTAAAATGAAAATTTGGAAGCCTTATATCATGGTTTATATACTGAATTAATATTGGTTTGATGGCAGGATTCAAGGTCTATGTGATAGTCATGTAAGAATAAATAATACACCAATGGTTTGAGTCCAATAAATTGAGATTGATATCATAATGGCAGTTTGCATTGCACTTGGTGTTTGTTTTGCAATTCAAAATGACTGTAGTAAAAATATGGTTTCCGCTCAATAGCTTTTAATATGAAATTATATTGTCTATATGAATTGTGAATGCATTATTGGTTCAACATTTTATCTATTGTTTAACAAGTATAGCTTTTCATACCGTACTATTTAAAGGTACCGTTTTGTAACTGTTAATGACTTTGCAGTTTGAAATTCCATTTAAAAAGAAATGTCAGCATACAAAACGCTGTAATTAGCGTACAAGCACCTTGTTATTCAATAGGTTTATTATACAAAGCACTCATTTTTTATTTGTTCCTGTCATTGATAAACAAACACATTAACTTATTGAGAGTCGTTACGCCTCAAAAAGATTAAACATGATATCCCTCCCCAGTGAATTTGGTTCAGCTAAATGGTCATGCAAGCTCAATAGAAGATATGTTATATCTATTGAAAATATCTTAGGAGGCATATGGCAGTCCCATGTTTAATGGAAAATTAGTGTTGTTGTTTTGCTTAAAAATGCTTTAAAATTGAGAAGACACGTGTTTTCAGTATTATATTTACCAAGGATAAACTAATATGGAAGTGAGTTGAACAAAATATTGAGATTTGAAAAAAAACACCTTCCATTGGGAATTTTTGGCTCCTATTTGTTAAAAATATATACTTTTTTCCATTGGAAATGGGGAATAGTACCAGGCCTGATTTTGAATGAAAAAAAACAACTGCAAAGCATTTTAAAAAAGCGAAGTAAATAACACTATTAAATGCTATAATAATTCTATTATACATTGAAAACATTTGATTTCACAGTGAATGACTTTAATGAACAATTATTATTATACAAGTGGAAAAAACAACATGTGTGGTGCAAATTAAAAGATATTTAATTCTCTTAATAAGTGATTATGAGTGATAAATATACAGCATTGTATGTCATACATCCTGATTGTTTTGATTTTTTGAAACATTATTTAATGTGGCCAAAACACAAATTCTTGATAAAATATGTTTTCCTTACACTACCATTTCCTCTGTGTCTTTCTGGGGATCTTAAAAGTGCTCCTACATTTGGGATCAAACCCATTATAGTGCCCCAGATAATTATTTGGGAAATAGGGTTTTCACCCATTGGTTTTAAAAAATAGGGTGATTTCAGTATGGAAATAGGGTGAAATGAGTTATAAAAATTTGTACCTTAAAATCTTTACTGCTTTCCCCGTTGAATAAAAGCCAATCTTCCAGGTCACATCAACATATCCATTCAGATTCAGATTACTTCTGTTGAAGCTGCACACTTTTATTGATTCAATAAAACTGTAAACTGTTATAATTAACTGTCATAAACCGATGTTTCATAACATCTTTAGTTCTTGAAACTGTGCATAATATAAACATCAAACTTAAAAAATCAATAACACGAATGATTTGTTACTTAATGGCTCTTGCTTTCTTGGTTCAAAAAGTTTTCGATCGATTGATATTTTGGCGCAACAATCGCGGACGTCTTTCGACCTCTCTTCGACATTTTTATTTCGCATCGTTGTAGAAACTGAAAGTACAGACGCTTTACAAAATACATGCACAAAGAGCGACAGATTAAATCAGATTGAAAATGCATGTTTGCCATAAATAATTTGGTCAGATGCTGTAATTAACTATGAAATCTAGTACGCAGAGCGTTTGAATAACTGTGATTGTTTTCCTGCTCCTTCATCCAGACGTTTGCTGAATAAAAGCGACGTCGCGTTAAGATAATTTGCAAAGAGGATATACCGAAAATGAGCAAAGAACTTTTTATTGAGGCTTTTGTATCGTACGCATTGAATTTTAGGAATGTGCGTAAAAGTCAAATTGGTTGCGTTTTCAATACGCATGATATTGTATTTCTTTGCGTTTTTAAACATTTTAATAGGGTGAAAGATGCATATACGCAGCTTATCTGGTGCACTGCCATTAATTGCCTTCAACAACCATGTCTTTTAAGTCCTTGGTAAAAGTCACAAATGACACATTGTGTCTATCACACCAGCATTACTCAAGTTCTCGCTCTTCAAACGCAGATGTTCACTATGCAAAACTAGGCATGGTTGTTACGGAACAGCATATATTACTGACAGTGAATGTGTGTCATTCAGGTGTTATTATCAGAACACAGTGAGTGCTCTTCTATAAGCAAGTGTACATGTTTAAATAGCTCATTTACATTTATTACATTATCAAATTATGTGGAAAATAGCAATAAGGTGCAAATATTGTATTGGATGTGGTACCTAGTTTAACTCTTTCAGTGCTGGAACCGAATTTTGAAGGCCTCTGCAAACAGTTTGGATCCAGATGAGACGCCTCAGAAAATGGCGTCTCATCTGGATCCAAACTGTTTGCTATTCTGATAGTATTCTTTGAAAAAAAAAAGAAGAAAATGCTTATTTTAGAAATTCAGCAGACGACATTTTAGCAGACGACAAATTTCCCAGCATGCAAAGGGTTAAAGGCAGTCTTGTGTCTGTGGAAAATAGCACTAAGGTGCCAATATTGTATTGGATGTGGTACCTAGATATAAGGCAGTCAATAAGGTTCCAATATTGTATTGGATGTGGTACCTAGTTATAAGGCAGTCTTGGGCCAATATTGTATTGGATTTGGTACCTAGTTATAAGGCAGTCAATAAGGTGCCAATATTGTATTGGATGTGGTACCTAGTTATAAGGCAGTCAATAAGGTGCCAATATTGTAGTGGATGTGGTACCTAGTTATAATGCAGTCTTGTGTCGACCTTTATCGTTTATCGGGGGCATATGGCATCCTTATATGATGGAGACAGCTCCTGCTTCCATTCGGAATGGGTCCCTCTACCGGACCCAAATTTGAACGAAAAAAACAACACTGGTTTTTGTTGATGAAATTCTTTAACACCTTTAGCGTCATAAATGATCAGAATAATTTATTGATTGTTAAGTTGTTATTAATAAGGATAATCGGATATATATATGCACATTAGAAAAGCGTTATGTATACAGTTATCGCTATGGTAGGATTTATATGCATGTACAGTGAACCCACGTTTATCCGGAATTCGATAGTCCGGAAAACTTGCAATCCAGACGAAAGTCAAGGAAAACGGATTTATTATGCAGTATTTTTATCCTCGTTAAGTCCGGAATATCGCGGATCCGGACATATATTTCGCGACACCAATCTGTGTATTTAGCTGTAATTATGTCTCGTTTATCGAGATGCTTCCCAACATGGGGGCTTCATCAAACTCAGCTGAATAAACAAAAGCGCGTTCACCGAGGTGTGAAGTATTGTTGTTTTAGGCTTAATGGCCAACCTGTCGTTAAAACAAAAGCGCGATCACCGAGGCATGAAATATTACTGTGTTTAGGAGGGATAGCTAATAGTAGTAACTCAACATGATTCGACTCCGACTTAACTAAAACTTAAATTGATGTCAGCATTACACAAATCATCTTAAATGACACACTTGGTTTGATTGTGATTTTCTGTAATGTCTTTAATGAGCTGACCATGCGATCAATTAAGACGCTGATTATCATTACAAAACGGTTAAACACTTAAAGTGACATGCTTATGAAATTCATATGCTTGAAAAGTTGTGCTAGGATTATTTAAACAACCCGTTAAAAACTTTTCACTACGATTTTTGATATGTCGCTATTTTAATCATTTTAACATTCTGACACGGGTTATAAATAAAGATCATAAAACAGTGTCACAGTTTGATGTTTTATTATGCCCCCCTTCGAAGAAGAGGGGGTATATTGCTTTGCTCATGTCGGTCTGTCGGTCGGTCAGTCTGTCGGTCTGTCCACCAGGTGGTTGTCAGACGATAACTCAAGAACGCTTGGACCTAGGATTATGAAACTTCATAGGTACATAGGTCAAAGGTCAAGGTCACAGTGACAAAAATCGTATTCACACAATGGCTGCCACTACAACGGACAGCCCATATGGGGGGCATGCATGTTTTACAAACAGCCCTTGTTATCATAATATTTCAAAAGACTTTCTTAAGAAGATACCTATATGTACTGTATGACTGGAACTTTGAAGGAGAGACCTTTGATACACAAGGTTTGTTGAATATCATGATTAAGAATATGAGCATGAAATAGAATGGTGTAGTTTTTTAATCATTACAAAAGTTCGGTTGCACTATAAAAAATATAAAACGTATTACTATAAGTTGTCGCATTGGTATCAAGCAATTTATTAATATATAGTATAATATTACAACCTCAAAGTAGAAAACAGACAAATGCTGATAGTTTTTTTTTCATTTAAATTTCCTCAAATCTTAAATTGTATTGTTCACTACCTACAAGTAGGCTGGGTTTAATGTGTCCCTTTAAGAGCTGTTAAGGTTCATGTAGAGGCTTCATTTTGAAAAATGTGGGACCCCTAGCATTGAACTCAAATTTGACTAAAGGAAGAGTGCCACATTGATAATGTATACATATATGCTTTAATGGATGTTTTTCCTTCAAACTGCTACCAATTTTGTACATCAACGTATCATAACATCCACAAAATCAATCAAAATACAAAGAGATTTTAACACTAAAATATACATTGTTTTCAAAAATCTGAATCATGTTTATTCCACGTATTTCGGCGGAAAATTATATAACTAGTGAATGATATCGACATTGACGAGGGCAAGTTACGCTTAAATAGTAAAAAAAGTTTGCATATCTAGAAATATCAAAACTCGAACACATGTCATTTCATCACCATGGGGGCAGCCATTTTTAAATTAATAAAATAGAAAGAAACATGCTAAAAACTCACTCATCGCCTAATTGACATTCCATACGGTTGACGATGACAAATGCATTGGATTGTAATCTTTCCGTTGATGTTTGCAAACTGCACGATCAGACCTCATAAACAATCAAAAGAATAACTATGTAAGAAGCATTTCACCAATGTTTACAATCGTTGTCGAATCACATATACTTTATTATTACGCATAAAATAGTACGCTTACAGACTGACAGAAAGATTTAGATTACTCCGTTCAATTCATCACGGTATACTATTCTATTGATAATATATAATAATACATCGCTTTAACAATCTAAAAGTAGTGATAATTCTTTTAAACGGAGTTTTTGATAACGAAAGTGAAAACAACGGAAGTTGGTTGGATATTCTGTGAGATGCACTTCGGCTCCAGAAAAACAATACAAATTAACTAAAAAGACGTGTGGGGGACAATTTTCAGCTGGAAACTATTTCAAATAGGGTAAGTGATGATATCTCTACGCGGTCATTTCTGTTATTTAGTGCGATCTCTTGCTGATTAATGTTAATAGTTGTTTTACAAGTTGCCACCAAACTGTCAAAATAAGCATGTGTTATCTCAGGTATGTGTATACACATACCCAGTTTTCTCACCACTGCACGTGGTTTCGACCGATTTGTTTTGCACGTTTTTCTACGGATCACAGCGATGGCCACGCTTTCAAATGGGTAGAAGGAATCGAAATATAAAATCAATCGTTTTGCCAATTTCTTTATATTCCTTTACAATTTTATATGTCGTCTGCAATCTATTTCAATTTGAGATGGTTTAAAATTTGCAATTTGGTTGAGAGGTAAATAACAAAATTGTTAAGCCTTTGAAATAGAATTGTGACTCTTATTATCCACCATACCTGGATTGTTAAAAAGTAGTTACGTTTTAGTTATTTTTAGAACTATGTTTAGGATATTTATCCAAAAAAGGCAGTTGAATAAAAACTCATTTGTTGTTTTATGACAATATTTTTCTGTGAAATGTTGCTAACTTGACCTTGTATATGTATATAGCTTTGTATTTATTCAACTTAAGGTAGTGCATATCATTCCTAACTTTAGATTGAGATTTTGTAAATTAGTATAAAAAAGTATTGGTTTTAAACCAAAATACGAATAAAGCACACAAATATTGAATGTCAAAAATGTGTTTATGTTATTCTATCCGTCTTTAGCTTTAAAATGATATATAGTTTGACCATATTGTACCACATTCAATGAAGAAAAACCAAAGCGAAGTTTTAATGAATTTTATCCCCCCCCATGAACCTTAATAATAATGGAATTCAATTGACTGACTAAGTGACTTCATCTCATTCAAGTCCCTTTATTATTCAACTTTCAAGATTCAATATCGCATTATTAAAATCAAATTTAAGACAAGTTTTTCTTTAAATCAAAAGTCTTCCTGATACACAGACAAGTCTGAATAAATCCCTTTAAACCTTGATGACTCTCCATATTGACCAATCATTGTGTCACATGATACAGCAGGTATAAAGTTTTCAGAGCCTATCTAGAGGTAGTTTAATGTTGGAAGTCAATTGTAGATTGTGCATGTTACATTGAGGTTAAAATACTTTTGTTGTTGCACTGTGGACACTAGGCTATGAAAGTGACAACACATCTATGTTATATCATTAAGGGAGTATAGGTTTATATTTAAGTAAAATACATGTGCTCTATATTACTTTATTGAAAGTTTGTAAACAAAATGGCGACACAGTCTGATAGAGTTTTCTTCTTCGGTTGTGTATCATGCAAGAAAAACAAGAATATCGAAGAATATGCAGTGTATTACTGTGAAAAATGTCAACAGTGTTTTTGTAGACAGTGCTGTGAGCTACATCATGACTATTTGTTTAGTGAACATGTAAAGCATGACCGACTAAATATGAGGAACTGGCCAGTCTCAAAGGAGTTGGAGGCTGTTATACTTATGTGTGAAATACACACTCATAAACAACTAGAGACGTTCTGCAGAGATCACAGTCAGCTGTGCTGCTCAAAATGTGTTTCCTTAAGTCACAGGTATTTAAACATTAAAAATCCTTAAAACAACATACTTTGAGGTATTTCTTATTTGTCAGACTAGTTATCTTTTGCTCGAGTCCATTTATTCGTCAGGAATTAATCAAAGCGCTGAAGGCACTAAAGATGTTCGCTATTGCATTATTTAACACGCAATTCATTTTTCACAATCAATCGCAAGTTTGAAATGAACTTACGTCATTCAACTTTATAAAGTGTGTGTCATAGCGCAGTGGTTAAGTTTTGTGTGCACTTTTTATCATCCTTATTATTTCATAGAAATAACTTAGACAAAATAAAAACAACATGCTTTTTGGACGTTCTGAAAGCATAGAAAGTATGATGAAAATGGTAATGAGAACTTAATATAAAGAAAATTTGCAGTCACCATCATATTAAAGGAATATATTTTCTAATATTAAATAACTATCTCACCAAGAATATAAATTCATAATGAAATTTCCGTGTACAAAACTTTTGATTTTTGACACCATATACAAATTCAAAATACACAATAATCTTCGTATCTTGTATATGGAGGAATAAAAGTATACAGTCAATCTTGTGGATGCGACCACTTGTATTAAGCGACCTTTGTCTTATGCGACCATTTTGAAATCCCACGGAGCTTTTTCGCTATATAATGATATTGTATTCAGCGACTTTTGTCTTACGCGACCAGCGACCGCTGATTTCTATGTATTTTGATGTCCAAATCTTGAATTAAGCGACCACTAGGAGGTAAAAGTGGTTAATGTATTGATCTTTCAGGGACAAATCCGTGTTAATTGTTTATCTAAGCCAATAAGATGTACTATTACACTGCTGCTTTGTTTTCACACCAACCATTATGTTTATGCTGTGTCTCGTTGACCGGTTCTGACCGGTATTGTTGTAGACTGCATATCAATTTATCGAGTTCAATAATAGAGGAACGTTTTACGCACAGTCTACAGCTTAAAAAGTTTACTATGTGGAACGTTAAGAGGCAACACCGATTTTTCTCGAGTATAGATAACAGGTGCAGAAACAATGCACTGTACGCGACAAACATTTCCTGAGAAGTGCGGAAAATAAACTATTAATCGGCAACATCTGTCGAAATTCGTACATTACCAATTTGTAATTATGCTAATTAGTAGATATTTGTTAGCCAATCACATTGTTATTTACTTAATAAATTTTCCAACCAGGTCTGTTTGTTTGTTTTCAATTGACGTGTTTTAATTTTTTCAGCTCATTATGTATCATAATCGAGTCAGATTTCCTTAAGCGTACATGCAGAAATTAAAATGTCAAGACGAAAAGTTTTAACGTTGAACGAGAAAATTCAGGTTTTGGAATTGTCAAAGAGTAAAAGTGCACGTAAAATTGCAGATGAGTTTGGAATCGGTAAAACTCAAATTCAGAACATTCTTAAGCGTAAAGCCGAGGTGCTTGAAGACATGGAAAATTATGTGTCAGGTGAAAAAAAATGCGAAAAATATTTCCTTGTCTATGTTGTTTTTGCAAATAAATATGTACACACAATTCATTTATAATATATGATAATTTATAATAAGTGAAAAAATAAAACACATTATAAGTAAAATATTGCTTATGTATTGTGTTTATATTCATTTTATTATAAAAGTTAAAATCATTGTTGACAAAAGAGATTATCCTTTATATAGATTAAAATTGAGGGTAAGCATTCTTCCAGAATGGCCTTTTTTATTTAAAGACCATTTTATTAAGAGACCACTTTTGATTACTCCCTTGAGTGGCCTCTTAATACAAGATTGACTGTATAAACATTGCTGTTTATGCTTTACTTGTTACCTGAGCAGTTCACACAGTGTCAACAACGCTGACATAAACATAGGTATAAAGCACTTGTGCGCTTTAAGGCGTATCTGTTTTACTCAGTTTTCATCTTAGTGACTTTTATATAAGGCCAACAGACACGCATGAATATTTTTGAATATTTAATTAGCTGATTCGAGATACAACCTCTGAATTTTTGTTACATCACTGCGTATGTGCTCAATTCAAAGGATGTAGCACTGTTCAGTGTAAGGATTTCCGGACTACTCTCTGTATGCTCAAACGACACAAATTGTGGCCCTGTTACAATTACGCGTAATAATCCATCTCGCAGAATTTCACTTTCGCCTCCAAGATGAGAAAACAATCATTAGCGAAATAGTAGTGTCATGATGAATGAAAATCGTTTAATTATCATACCCCAATGTCTGCCGTACTTGGTCAGCACGTCTGGAAATCATTCCTTAATGTGTGGATAGGCTGCCATTATTACCAAGTTTGCTATTTTGAATTCAATTTTGTATCAGAAAGCATTGTTCTTAAAATTGGCATTTTCAATTCGCAATTAGATTTGTAATGACCCTCGTCATGCCAAAATGGGTCTTATTCCATATGCGCCCATCCTATAAATAGCCCACTCAGCTATCTCTCCTTCTGGTAAGGAGAAACAAAACATATTGAGTGATTTTATAGCGAACAGCATCGCCTATGGCCTGACTGTGCAAAAGCACATGTTGGGTTTAACAAACGCTTGCCGAAACACATAAGACCCATTTTCGCATGATGGCACTATTGACATGTGATTTAAATGTTTCGAAAGAAAACTGCGTTTAAATCAAATATCAACATACGATATATTACGAAAGTAAAGAAAGATACTCATAACAAGGCATATGAGGACACATATGAAGGGCTCTCCCTAGGGCTGTCACGATACGCCGTGAGCGTACCGCGGTATATCGTGGTACGGCAACACTGTATCGCGGTACGTACCGCGATATTTTACAGAATATGTATCTGTGAAGAAAACAGCAGAAAAACAAGTTTTACAAACTTTATTAAACTCAATAATCAGAAAACATTGGTATCATAGTATGACAAGAAACTGTAAAAGAAACTGTAATAAACTTGATAGAAGTAGTCATTGTTATTGTTATTGTTATTCGCGTCTTTTTCTAAAATGTCCGCCATGTTGTTTACAATAGCTGTGACTACCATTTGAGTAAAATAAAGTGGATCAGTAAACATATTATCAGAATATGAGATTTTTTTTGTATATTTTGTATATTAAATATTGTGTTAATGTTTAATTTTTTTGATTAATATAAATATAAGCAGGACAGGGGAGGTAATACACTTTTATTAGCCGGATTTTTTTCGAAAAAATCTCGGCTTATAGATTGATGTTGTCGGGCGGGCGGGGGGGCGGGCGGGCGGGCGGGGTGGCGGCGTGCTCGAAAATGTTAAAGTTCTTATTTCATGGTATAACTTTGGTATGCTTGGACCTAGAGTCTTCAAACTTGACATGAAGGTTGGCCAGGATTAACAGATGACCACTGGTCATTTCAAGGTCATTCATTTGAAGGTCAAGGTCACTGTGACCTTCAATATAAAAAATGTTAAAGTTGTTATAACTTTGGTATGCTTGGACCTAGAGTCTTGAAACTTGACATGAAGGTTGGCCATAACTAGTTAGTAACCACTGGTCATTTCAAGGTCATTCATTTGAAGGTCAAGGTCACTGTGACCTTGAATGTAAAAATGTTAAAGTTCTTATTTCATGGTATAACTTTGGTATGCTTGGACCTAGAGTCTTCAAACTTGACATGAAGGTTGGCCAGGATTAACAGATGACCACTGGTCATTTCAAGGTCGTTCATTTGAAGGTCAAGGTCACTGTGACCTTCAATATAAAAAATGTTAAAGTTGTTATAACTTTGGTATGCTTGGACCTAGAGTCTTGAAACTTGACATGAAGGTTGGCCATAACTAGTTAGTAACCACTGGTCATTTCAAGGTCATTCATTTGAAGGTCAAGGTCACTGTGACCTTGAATTTAAAAATGTTAAAGTTCTTATTTCATGGTATAACTTTGGTATGCTTGGACCTAGAGTCTTCAAACTTGACATGAAGGTTGGCCAGGATTAACAGATGACCACTGGTCATTTCAAGGTCATTCATTTGAAGGTGAAGGTCACTGTGACCTTCAATATAAAAATGTTAAAGTTGTTATAACTTTGGTATGCTTGGACCTAGAGTCTTGAAACTTGACATGAAGGTTGGCCAGAACTAGTAAGTAACCACTGGACATTTCAAGGTCATTCATTTGAAGGTCAAGGTCACTGTGACCTTGAATGTAAAAATGTTAAAGTTGTTATAACTTTGGTATGCTTGGACCTAGAGTCTTGAAACTTGACATGAAGGTTGGCCAGAACTAGTAAGTAACCACTGGACATTTCAAGGTCATTCATTTGAAGGTCAAGGTCACTGTGACCTTGAATGTAAAAATGTTAAAGTTCTTATTTCATGTTATAACTTTGGTATGCTTGTACCTAGAGTCTTCAAACTTGAAATAAAGATTGGCCAGTACTAGAAGATGACCACTGGTCATTTCAATGTCATTCATTTGAAGGTCAAGGTCACTGTGACCTTAAATGTTAAAATGTTAAAATTGTTATAACTTTGGTATGCTTGGACATAGAGTCTTCAAACTTGACATGAAGGTTTGCAAGCACACTTAGATGACCACTGGTCATTTCAAGGTCATTCATTCTAAGGTCAAGGTCACTGTGACCTTGAATGTAAAAATGTTAAAGTTCTTATAACTTTGGTAGGTAAAAATGTTAAAGTTCTTATTCCATGTTATAACTTTGGTATGCTTGTACCTAGAGTCTTCAAACTTGACATAAAGGTTGGCCAGTACTAGAAGATCACCACTGCTCATTTCAATGTCATTCATTTGAAGGTCAAGGTCACTGTGACCTTCAATGTTAAAATGTTAAAATTGTTATAACTTTGGTATGCTTGGACCTAGAATCTCAAACTTGACGTAAAGGATTTCTGTGTAGGTATGTGAAAGCAAAACAATAAATAGTATTATTTCATCTAAGTTTATTTTCTTACATTTGATAATGAAATTGATGGAAACTTCAAACAATAGGTTACTAATTTGCTAATAAAAAAATTGAGATCAAACTTTCCTAATTGTCAATTCAAGTTCATATTTGTGACCTTAAATGTTATTGTTGTTCATGTATATGCATGCATTCAAAACATAACACAAGGTTTGCTCATGCCTTGAAAAGTACTTACATTTCATTTTGACCTTTGAACAATATTTCAGTAATTTAAGTATTGCATTGACAAAAACACGAAAGGTACTTTCCTGTCATTTAAATCAAAAATCCGGCTTCAATGCGGTCATCTCCGACCGCGGAACTCTTGTATCTTTCTTATATACAGGAGAAACAAATGCAATAAGTTTAAATTTTATGTATAATAAATAGAGGATCTTTGTCAATGTCAGTCTGAGAGCATCTGTTATTTTTTTCATTGTCCCTTGACATATTGCTTTTATATTTTGCATACTTGTTTACCAACATCACCCCAACCTATATTACCCCCCCCCCCAACCTCACAGCCATTTTTTTTAAACATCATCTAATATATTACCACACCCCACATTATACCCCCCTCTCACACCCACCCCCCTTACCCCCACCCCCCCCCCAAAAAAAAAAATAATTAATTTTTGTTTAAACATCTAACAGAAAAACAGAAACAGAAATAGTAAAATGGTTTTTGAGTTATAACTCAAGAACGCATACGCCTAGGATCATGAAACTTCATGGGTAGATTGATCATGACTTGCAGATGACCCCTATTAATTTTGAGGTCACTAGGTCAAAGGTCAAGGTCACGGTGACCCGAAATAGTAAAATGGTTTCCGGATGATAACTCAAGAACGCATACGCCTAGGATCATGAAACTTCATGGGTAGATTTATCATGACTCGCAGATGACCCCTATTGATTTTGAGGTCACTAGGTCAAAGGTCAAGGTCACGGTGACCCGAAATAGTAAAATGGTTTTCGGATGATAACTCGAGAACGCATACGCCTAGGATCATGAAACTTCATAGGTAGATTGATCATGACTTGCAGATGACCCCTATTGATTTTGAGGTCACAAGGTCAAAGGTCAAGGTCACGGTGACCCGAAATAGTAAAATGATTTTCGGATGATAACTCAAGTACGCTTTTGCCTAGGATCATGACACTTCATAGGTACATTGATCGTGACTCGCAGATTACCCCTTTTGATTTTTAGGTCACTAGGTCAAAGGTCATGGTCACAGTGACAAAAATGGTGTACACACAATGGCTGCCACTACAACAGACAGCCCATATGGGGGGCATGCATGATTTACAAACAGCCCTTGTTTTTAAAAAAATGTGTGACCTCACACATGGCCTGACCCACCCCCTCCCCATGTCACAAACTGTAACACTTTCTAACACCCCCTCCTTCCATCTGGAGCATGACATACATTATGGACGGCCCCAAACTGGTCTCAATTTTATCATGGACGATACATATCATATACATGTAGCATAGCCAACAAACCTCCACAAAATCCCTGAAATTATTGATTTTCTTTCAGAAAATGCAAAAAAGTAACACTTAACTCAGCCAAGAAGCAGGCAGCAGAAGTACAAGAACTGTTTGAGAAGCTCCTGATCAATATGAGAAAACTGAGGAAACTGCAGAGTTGCTGTGAGTCTGGAATCCACGATCTGAAGAGTTCATACCAGGGGCAAGAACTCATGGTACACAAAATGAATGACAAAATTAAATCCACTATGGCCAAAATTGTGAGGAGAACTTTAAAGAAAATACCTAAAGTTGAGCAAAACAAAATCTATGAATTAATGCATTCCACTTTGTTTCATATAGAAAATATTACTTTGAATGAAGCAAAAATTACACTATCAAGTCTTGAAGATTCTCTCAAAACTGGTGTTGAAACCTGCATCCGTCATCATCATGAATTAAAAGCACTCCATGAACTCCTTCTATACAGCAGTGACAACAAGAAGAAGAAACTCTGCATGATAGCGAGTCTGAAATGCATGGACAAGATACAAAAAGTTGAATCGTACCTGGGTGAGAACAGTGTTAAACTTGAATGTTCGGTATTAAACCAGACTATACAAGGCACTGAGCAGTACATTGTCAGATTGTCAGGTCTGGGGAGGCTGATAGAGAGTATGAAAGCTAACACTGACATTGAACAGTACTTGTCTAAACTGTCAGGTCTTGCGAGAGTATTGCATAACCATGTGTTTACTGTCCATGGAAAGTCTGAGCACACTGTGAGAATAACAAGTGATTCGAAGAAATGCTATATCACAGCCATCTGTGTTCTTCTTGATGGACAGGTCCTGGTTGCAGACGGAGATAATGAGAGAGTCAAGCTTCTAAACCAGCAGTACCAGGTGGTAAGTCACTGGGATGTGACTGCTAAGCCATGGGACATGTGTCAGATCACACCCAGTGAGGTTGCAGTGGCTGTCAATAATGAGGTCCAGTTAATCACAGTAAGCCAGAGCCAACTCGCCATAGGCAGGAAGCTTGAGTTACAACATAGTTGTAATAGTATTGCCCACATTCAGGGATACTTGTTTATTGCATCTGGTACTGCTCTGTTCAAGTACACATTGAATGGCAAACTAGTCTGCAAACTCTATGAAAATAAATCAGCTACTGATACAGGTAAGAATCATGGTGGATTCATCATGATAACATTCGTATTATGTACAAGGGTTTTCTAGCTATTTTAAGAAAAGGATTGTCTGGTTAAATTGGGCTTTGTTAAAGAGATAAAATGGCTAATTTGGGATTTTTTATTGACTTAATGGACAGAATCAGACTTGTTTATCAGCAAATATTGACACATCAGGCTTTACCTTTAGACACTTCTATCTACAAATAAAAAAAATATTATTTTTTTTTAAATTGGGAATATTTTTTTACAATATTGGTTTGGGAACAGGTCCATTTTAAGGCCATTTTTACATAGTAGATAACCTCCTGATGTATTATAAAGTAATTATTCTATAATTCATATGTGCCCTTTGAATGCTACAGTAGCCAAAAGAAGATTCAGAATTATTGATTTATAAACATGAGTAATGAAGTATTTTGACTGTCACTACATGGCCTGTCTATAAATAGAAACTGAGTTCCTGGGAAAGAGACACTTTCTGACCCTGTCCTAATTTCATGGCTGTTTAATGATTGTACATGTACAATATGTTTGATAAATTGAATAATTTCATAACACCATATAACAAAGGTACTCTTGTGGTTGTATTCTTTTATGAAGTGTTCAAATGTATGTATTAATTTCATTGTAATTATAGTAATATGTTTATTTAAACATTTTGCTGTTGAAATTGGTTTTGTAACTAACTAGCTAAAACAAAGTCAACTAGAAATGGCGCGGCAGAGGCCGACGCGTATCCCCACGCCGAATGTTTGACCTAGGTGTGCCCCAGGGTTGGTAATGGGGCCATGCATAGCTGAGATTGACCGTTTTGTCATAAGAGAAGTTCATCATCAATTAGAAGTGAATTGGTGTAGAAATGAAGAAGTTATAGTAAAAGGCAATTTTGGGTGGGTGTGACATATGTGGGCAGGGCGCCCCAGGGTTGGTAATTGTGCCATGCATAGTTGAGATTGACCGTATTGTCATAAGAGAAGTTCAGTATCAATTTGAAGTGAATCGGTGTAGAAATGAAGAAATTATAGTAAAAGGCAATTTTGGGCGGGTGTGGTCTATGTGGGCGGGGCCCCAGGGTTGGTAATGGGGCCATGCATAGTTGAGATTGACCGTATTGTCATAAGAGAGGTTCAGTATCAATTTGAAGTGAATCGGTGTAGAAATGAATAAATTATAGTAAAAGGCAATTTTGGGTGGGTGTGGTCTATGTGGGCGGGGCGCCCCAGGGTTGGTAATGGGGCCATGCATAGTTGAGATTGACTGTATTGTCATAAGAGAAGTTCAATATCAATTTGAAGTGAATCGGTGTAGAAATGAAGAAATTATAGTAAAGGCAATTTTGGGTGGGTGTGGTCTATGTGGGCGGGGTCCCAGGGTTGGTTATGGGGCCATGCATAGTTGAGATTGATCCTAATGTCATAAGAGAAGTTCAGTATCAATTTGAAGTGAATCCGTGTAGAAATGAAAAAATTATAGTAAATGGAAATTTTTGGTGGGTGTGGCCTATGTGGGCGGGGCGCCCCAGGGTTGGGAATGGGGCCATGCATGGTTGAGATTGAACGTATTGTCATAAGAGAGGTCCAGTATCAATTTGAAGTGAATCGGTGTAGAAATAAAGAAGTAAATGTAAAATAACCTAAACAAATGAGTGATAATTTCTGACGCGGCCGCACCCCAACCGCTATAACTTTTGACCCAGGGGTCAGATCAAAATTCCAAATAGTGCAGGGTCGCACATAAGCTCATAGCTACCATGTGTGTAAGTTTAAGGTTCTAGTGCTTTTAGTGTAGGAGGAGATAGTGGCCAGGACGGACGGACAGACAGACAGACGGACGGACGGACGGCGGAGATAACCACAATATCCCCACCTTTTTTTTCAAAAAGCGTGGGGATAATAACTGTTGTGATATTATTTTTCTTGTTATAAAAAACACAAAAAAAACGTTGTAACACGGCACATGCATTATGTCTGCTTTGGTTGATTTCACTAATTTCAGTACATAGTTATCACATGTATACATTTGTGGGAAATCTATTCATGCTGCACATAGTAACATAAACATGTTGATTGAACTGAGCAATTGTTTCCATCTGTGTAATTGTTTTGCTTCAATTCTTATTTAACTCACCAGTCACATTTCAACATGTCAAACGTTAACACAATAGCTCTGCTACTGAAGTTTAATGTCATACTTAACTATTGAATCATTGAAATGTATGCATATATTTTAGATGCGTAAAGGCCTCTTTATAACAACATATGTGTAATACAATATCACTGCAGTATGTTTAACCCTTTGCATGCTGGGAAATTTGTCGTCTGCTAAAATGTCGTCTGTTGAATTTCTAAAATTAGCATTTTCTTCGATTTTTTTTTCAAAGAATACTATCAGAATAGCAAACAGTTTGGATCCAGATGAGACGCCACGTTCTGTGGCGTCTCATCTGGATCCAAACTGTTTGCAAAGGCCTTTAAAATTCAGCTCCAGCGCTTTAAGGGTTAATAATATTTCAGATGTGTAAAGGCCTCTTTATAGCAACATATGCGTAATACAATATCACTGCAGTATGTTTAATAAGATTATTTAACATTTACAGTAATTCAATATCTTGATGTTACTCTGTTTTGCAGTAAGGAAGTGTGCTGTGAGTCCCACAGGAGACAGGCTGTACATCAGCTACTGGCCGCACAAGCTTCACACCCTGGCCAGGGATGGCACACTCCTGGCTACATACACAGACCCAGCACTATGGTACCCAACTGGTCTACATGTGACCCCTGCAGGCCAGGTGCTGGTCTGTGGAGGCCTGCCCCACACTGTACAACAGGTGGGCTGGGAGGGAGAGAGTAAGCTGACTACGCTGGCTACACAGGAGGATGGAGAGTGGTGTCCACAGTCAGTCTGCTACAGCAGCACTACATCCTCCATCATTGTGGGACAGTGGAGGGACAACATCCTGGTGTTCAGAGTGGAATAGTGTGTACATGTAAGCATTAGTTGTTGTAATTAGTGATAAGTATTTTAATTACAATGTGTTGTTTAGCATACAAACATAGTAGTGTGTGATGTTACAATACAACATTAAGTGGGTAGTTAAAGGTACAAATAATTTATGTACACATATTGTTATCTGATTATACAATGTGAGGGTTTTTGTTAGAACATTAGATCTAATGTATATAATGTTATGTTGGCATAACATTTGTGTAATTATGGTCCTTAAATTTAGTTCTTGTAAACTTCGCATGAAAAAAACAAAGCATTTCAACTGAAAATTCAATATTTGTACATAGATGCACATGTACATAGCAACTGAGGCTATTTTTAGACTTTCATTTCTATAAACACCATGCCATGTAAGAAATGTATATGGATGAATATTTTTTTTATAAAATATGAAATTGTTTAAGTAATCTTTGGAGGAGTATAAATTGATATTGTACGCAATGTTTACAGAAAGGTAACACTTGATGTGAGATTTATTAATTTTCCATGTTTTATGCTGTTGAACATTTGTTATTGATTTTCATTACTTTATATAAACATGTGTGTGTTAGTTACATTTTTAGTGAGGCTGTTTTCGGAGAAAACCCGAGCTATTGTCATAGTCAGCTCGTCCGCCGTCCAACGTAGGCGTCGTGCTAAAACCTTAACATTTGCTCTAAAATCAAAGTGCTTCCACCTACAACTTTGAAACTTCATATGAAGATGCACCTTGATAAGTTATACACGCCACACCCATTTTTTGGGTCACTAGGTCAAAGGTCAAGGTCACTGTGACCTCTTATATCAAACTTTAACATAGGCTCTAAAATCAAAGTGCTTCCACCTACAACTTTGAAACTTAAGATGTGGTTGCACATTGATGAGTTCTACATGCCACACCCATTTTTGGGTCACTAGGTCAAAGGTCAAGGTCACTGCGATCTGTAATATAAAACTTAAACAACATGCTTAACATTTCCTCAAAGTGCTTCCACCTACAACTTTGAAACTTCATATGTAGATGCACCTTGATGAGTTTTACAAGCCACACCCATTTTTGTGTCACTAGGTCAAAGGTCAAGGTCACTGTAACCTTTAATATCAAACTTTAACATAGGTTCTAAAATCAAAGTGCTTCCACCTACAACTTTGAAACTTCATATGTAGTTGCACCTTGATGAGTTCTACATGCCACACCCATTTTTGGGTCACTAGGTCAAAAGTCAAGGTCACTGTGACCTCTAATATAAAACTTGAACAAAAACCTTAACATTGCCTCTAAAATCAAAGTGCTTCCACCTACAACATTGAAACTTCCTATGTAGATGCACCTAGATGACTTCTACACGCCACACCCATTTTGGGTCACTAGGTCAAAGGTCAAGGTCACTGTGACCTCTTAAAAAAAATAATCTGACAAGCTTTCGTAGCTTGGCACCCGTTATGCTGTGCTCTTGTTTATAAATTTGTTTGAGTCCTAAATATACATACAAGAAATACATCGAGCTTTTCTGCTGCTACAGTGGCTGCTGAGTCAGGACAACGATGCTGAGGATGTGGTGGACAGAATAAACTGAATACTCAGAAGGTAACATAGACCCTTTGTCAGACCTTTTCCTGTCATTTTGGGGAAAAATGCCATTGTGGTTTTGGAATATTTTCCTGTGAAAAGTCAATTGATTTGGGAAAAACTAATTTAATATCATTCTTTCTAATATATCAAATTATACGAATAAAATCATTTTATGATAGTTATATACTTTGTTAGATCTAATTGAAATAAGATTGAGATATAATAATTATAATGGATAAAAACGGGAACATCACGTTAGGCGATTTACGCGTGTTAAGTGGAAAAAAACGCCCTGATTGGACGTTTTTATCACATCTTTACACAGTAACAGATATGCCAAAATTTGACAACAAATGGTGAATGTTTGCGTTTCTTGGAAATTTTGAGCACTTTTATCTTAAATATTTATCAGAATGTCCTTTTAATAATGGAATATACAGGATTATAGGGTAATGAGTAGCAACGGTAAAAGTAGCAGGTTGGCAGTAATAGATAAAAAGTATGGTTTCATACGGATGTATTAAGGAATCAATCGTGGCGCGATTATGCATATCTATGCGGGAAAGGTTTAAAACATTTTTTGTTAAATCTCGTCCCCCCCCCCCCAATTGCCCCGGGGCGTCTAAAAAAAATCCTGTTGAAAGCACTGTAATTATAATAAGGCACTTATTTAAAAACAAATAAAATGCTTCGGTAATGGGTCTGTTTAACAGACCCATAAATACACCAGGAACGCGCAGTCTTGTGTATTTCCTGTTTATTAAGAATGCAAAAAGATGAGGTGGTAAAGAACAGAATGAATTTACATAAGGTAAAATATCCTCTTAAAGTGTTTGTATATTGCAAAAACATTGATATTCCTCCTCATGAACTTTTGGTGATTAAAATAGTATTTCATGGACATATAATAAGTTAATGTGTGGATTATTCAGTTTGGAAAAATAAATGAGGAATTTGTGTGAGTTCATTTCCCGAGTGTGTGTGATAAATTTGTGGATTGGTAAAACCTTAAAATCAACAAAAAATAGCCTCAAACGAATAATTAACCGAGACTTACCTTCGTAGATGGGAAGGTGAAGGTTGATTGTAATTTCATCTACTGCAAACCCCTTAAGAACTCTACACGAGAGATTACGCAGCTTCCGCAGCCAAGAATATCAGGCTTTAGAGTTAGCAAAGTATTCATTAAGGAATACTTTGTTTAACAAATTTGTAGAAAAGATGGAATGGGTGGGATTGGGTAGGGCGTGTTGAGCTCTTAAGGGGTTTGCAGTAGATGAAATGACAATCAACCTTCACCTTCCCATCTACGAAGGTAAGTCTCGGTTAATTATTCAATTTCATCTCCTGCATAACCCCTTAATGAGCCCCACACGAGATTTTAGAGAATTTCTGCAAATTTGTGCAGGAAAAAAGAGATAAACAAGAATTCATGATAGAATATGTACACTTTTTATTTTCCACATAAAATAGCTGATTGAAAAACCAGAGAATGTTGATTTTCATTGTGAACTTCTTTTGAATAATATTTAGCAAATGTTTTTGAATTTGACCAGCCGGCCGTGTCTAAGATAGTTTGCAATGAAACACCTAAATGATTAGCTTTTGATGTTGAAGCTGCCCTTGTACTGAGAGGTTTAAATGTGTTCCCGAGACCAGCAGCTTTTAACACTGATTTTACCCATCTACTTATTGTTGCCAGTGATGCTGCTTTATATAGTTTGACAGTTGTAATCATTAAGTAATTAGGAGATGAAATAATGGTTTTACAGTGTTACCTCTGTATTAAAAATGCTAAATATGAAGTGGACAAAAATATGATTACATAGAAGTTAAAATTGGGTCTTTTCTTTTATGTATCGTGTTTACAGCACGACTTCATTTACTTGAGGATCAATAAATCAAAACATTCTTCAGCTTGTTGCTTTCCAACTTACCAATACAGAAACCTCAGTAACATAACACCACAAGAATTTCTGTCATCCCCATGCAGGCCTTGAGTTCGTATAACGTTGTGAGATATTTAGTAAAGCTTTGAATGCCTTGATCATATAGAGCCTGTTTGCAGAAGGTGTTAAGTTCTTGATGTGTAAACTGTGTTATTGTTTTTTTGTCAAATATTGTGGCCAAAATCGGCCCCATACAAAATGTTGGAACTGTGTATTTTTCCCAAACAACTGCCTAAAATTCCCAATTGAAGGTAAAGTATAGAAATTTATCACAATACCAAGTTTATCTCTCTACCCAACTCTAATAATTGAACCTTATTAAATGCAATATTGAAAACGCTTATTCTCGATTGAATAGTATTTGTAATAAAAAAGCCAACAACACCAATGTCCCAATTTGTTGTCAAAACACCAAGAATTTTTGCTATTAGAAGGACTCCGGCCTCATTCCACAAACTTAAGTTAAGTCTGCTTACAGTCTGTTGTTGAGTGTTTTTTCAAGAAACATATGTGCCTCCGTCTGGGATAATGAGACTAAATGCATGTGCGTAAAGTGTGGTCCCAGATTAGCCTGTGTAGTCTGCACAGGGACTAAATGCATGTGTATAAAGTGTGGTCCCATATTAGCATGTGTAGTCTGTACAGGGACTAAATGCATGTGCGTAAAGTGTGGTCCCAGATTAGCCTGTGAAGTCTGCACAGGGACTAAATGCATGTGTGTAAAGTGTGGTCCCACAGTAGCCTGGGTAGTCTGTACAGGGACTAAATGCATGTGTGTAAAGTGTGGTCCCAGATTAGCCTGTGTAGTCTGTACAGGGACTAAATGCATGTGTGTAAAGTGTGGTCCCAGATTAGCCTGTGTGGTCTGTACAGGGACTAAATGCATGTGTGTAAAGGGTGGTCCCAGATTAGCCTGTGTAGTCTGTACAGGGACTAAATGCATGTGTGTAAAGTGTGGTCCCACAGTAGCCTGTGTAGTATGTACAGGGACTAAATGCATGTGCGTAAAGTGTGGTCCCAGATAAGCCTGTGTAGTCTGCACAGGGACTCAATGCATGTGCGTTAAGTGTGGTCCCAGATAAGCCTGTGTAGTCTGTACAGGGACTAAATGCATGTGTGTAAAGTGTGGTCTCAGATTAGCCTGTGTAGTCTGTACAGGGACTAAATGCATGTGTGTAAAGTGTGCTCCCAGATAAGCCTGTGTAGTCTGTACAGGGACTAAATGCATGTGTGTAAAGTGTGGTCTCAGATTAGCCTGTAAAGTCTGTACAGGAAAATCATGGATGACACTTTCTGCGTTTATGCAATTTTTTGTATATAGGAAGTCTCTTCTTAAAGAAAATGTCAGTCTAGCAGAAAGTGTTGTCCCTGATAAGCCTGTGTGGCTCTATAGGCTTATCTGGGCAGACACTTAGTGCACAATTTATTAAGCCCTGTTTTCTCAGAATGAGGCTCAAAGTAAATCCCCCTACAGTCTGTTACAGAGTTGTACAAGATGATACTTGGTGAGCCTTGTTATGGGAAAAGGGTGCTTAATGCATGTTATGTACCATCCACAGATTAGCCTGTGCAGTGCGCACTCAGAATTATCAGGGATAATGCTTTCCGCTTTTGAGGAAATTTTAGTTTTAAGGGAATTTCTTCCAAACAAAAATCAATTCTTGGTGAAAATTGTCGTCTCAGGTTAAAGCCTGTGAGGACTGGAAAGGCTAATGTGGGAGGACATTATATACATTCATTAAGCCCAGTTGTCCCAGAATAAGACTCAAGTTAAGTCTGAATTGAAATTAAAAATAAATAAAATAAATCTCGTCAAACACATTTCTAAAAAACATGTTGATTATGAACTGTAAATTCATTTTTATTTGTGGGACATTAATTAATGTTGATTTTGTGGGCTTACTGATCCGTGAAATTAGCTCAAACAAAAAACAAAATCACCCAGGGCAAATTCCTTTTTTCGAAAATACAAAATCTACGAATTTAAGTGTCCACGAAAGTTTTGTTTTTTTTAAACATTGAAGTGTCATGCCAACGAGTATAAATATTCTTCCAGGATCAGTGTAACACTCCAGTCTCCAGCTTGAATTGGAGACTAATATTTTGCTCCTTTTTATCATTCAGGGCCTGTTTTGAAGAGGTATACAATTTAAGTCTGTCTTCAAAGAGCTGATTCAGGGCTATTTTAGGGAATGGCCGTTTTTCACAAAATGAGAATTTCGTGACTCAAAGTTTCACAATTAAAACAAGTTTGTGACTCAAATTTTGGCAATTTTAAGGAGTTTGCTCCTCATTTGTTCACAACTTTAACAAATTTAAAATGAGTGGGCTGAAACGCTTCACAAAGATGAGACAAACCAAGCCCTGTTACATGTATATGATTTGTGTTTGAGGGTGTGTGGGTAATATTTTTACTGAAACTTTTATTTTCCCTAAACATATGAAACAAAGTTAATCTTTTTATACTTAGAAAAAATTCATGTCTTGGTATTGGTTACTGTAAAAATTTGGATTTGTGGGCGTCATCAAAGTAAGAGCAAAGTAGTGTTATCAGCTAAAAGTAATTAAGGGCAAGTGGCCTGTAACATAATTTTACTCCCAGGTGTATGTGAAAACTGAACAGATTTTCTTTCCTTCTTTATAAAGTACACCATAATAGGCGCTTCCTTATATGCTAGTGGAATAATGAAATGAGCACTGAAACTGAACATTTAATTTGTTAGATATTGATTTACTTTGGATATGTTTCTATTGTGAATTTAAACAGATTTTAACAATCTAAGACATTTCAAGGCATGGTAAAAAATGTATGTGTCTTTTTGCAACTTTGGGAAGACATTTTTATTTAGTTTTTGCCTCCCATTTATTGAAACATATATTAACAGTAAAACATATATGAATGCTTTGTAAAAGTAAAGTGATTAAAAGTATGGGTACACTCAAACAATATTAAATTTTTAACAAGATAAATTTCCATTCCTTGGTCTTGTTATGCTGGAAAAAATGGCTAAAAAGAAAAAAAAGATAAATAAGATTAATAAGATAAAAAAGATAAATAAGATAAAAAAGATGAAGAAGATAAATAAGCCATGCTGTGGAAAATGGGGCTTCATGCATGTGCTTGAATACGTCAGTCCCAGAAATCCGCATTTGGGTTTTTCCAATATTAAGGTCACGTGATCCCGGTACAAACAAACCAACGCAAGGCGCGAATATTTGAGTGTTTTATACACTTAGCTTTTTTCAAATCGCTGACTTATCCATTTTAATACGGTAACCAAACGGTGAAGCTGGGGAAAATGCACAAGTGACACTAGGTACAAAGACCGGCCACATATGAAAAATGCTGGAAAAAATGGCTAAAAAGATAAATAAGATAAATAAGCCTTGCTGTGGAAAATGGGGCTTTTTGCATGTGCTTAAATTGTTGTCCCAGATAAGCCTGTGCATTCTGCATTCTGCACATGCTAATAAGGGACAACACTTTCCTCTTCAAAGGTATTTGTTTGGTTGAAAAGAAGAATCATCTTTATGATAATTCAATCTAGTCAGAAAGGTTTTTCCCTGATTAGCTTATGTGGACATGCTAATCTGGGACGACACTTCCTTATATTGACGAGCTGCATATTGACTTATGAAATTAAGAGTTTCTCTCTGAAAGTTAAGAAAAACTATAATTATGAATTTACAGGTTAGTATAGCAATAGCCAAAACTTTTAATGTTTCAATACGAAATGGTTTAATTGTATATACAGTCCAACCTGCCCGAGCGACCGCCTGTTAATAGCGACTAACAGTCAATAACGACCACACCGATTTCCCCCCGAACGATTTCACTATATATTGAACCTGCGAATAAAGCCCACCTGTGAACAAAGACCAACGACCACCCTTTTACATTCCCAAATCTCCATTTGATAGCTTACAGCGACCACTGCAATCATAAAAATCAACGATTTCGCAACTTTCACAAAACAAAATGGCCGCCATGACGCTGCGTAGTCACGTGAAACACAACTTACCAGTGGACTCGTCGGTCGCTATGGAGATATTGGCAAGTGACAGTTTATTGCACTCGGTAGCAGTTGTTTGTTTATTGAACATACATTGATAATTGGTAGTCGCCTGCTTCTTTTATGCATTTGACAGTTTGTCAAAAGTGTAAAAAAATGCCTTTGTATTTAAGTGACTCGCGATTAATGTACTAATTGCCGAAAATATCAAAGACAAATTTGGGGCTTTCATAAACTCATTAAGGAAATTAACGGTTTCATATCATTTACGATGCCTATTAAAGACAAACATTTTGAGAGTCATTCTCTTCTTAAATTTCTCCGTAATAAGACGTTCAAAGATTATAGAAAAGTAAATCGTCAGTTCAAGTTAACCATCATGGCTTCCAAGCGTAAGTTCTCGACGTTGGAAGAACGCGTTAAGGTCATTAGTTTGTTAGGTGAAGGACATAATTGTAGACGAGTGGCTAGTGATCTTGGTGTAGGAAAAACTCAAATTCAGAGCATTTTAAAGCGTAAACATGAGATTATGGACGAATTCGAGGGGAACGTAAACTGTGAAAGTAAACGCCCTAAGCGTGAGTCGGAATTCGCGTCAGTGAATGACTTAGTGCATAAGTGGTTTGTTGACGCAAGTGCAAGGCTCTTGCCTGTGTCTGAACCTATGATCCAGGAGAAAGCCTTGAAGTTTGCGTGTGAGTTAGGATATTTGGACTTTAAGGCTAGCAATGGCTGGCTCGAGTCTTTTGTAAAAAGAAACAGCATTGTATTTAAGATTCAGAGTGGTGAGTGGGGTGAAGTCAAGAGTGAGATTAAATAAATAATAAAAACATAAGGAAATACAAATGCACAACATGTAATAAATATACAAATGTAAAACAAAACTGTGTTTTCAATCCTTTATTTCATTATACATGCATAAGTATTCAAATATTTAAACAATAAAGCGCATACATAGATAAGGTACCTGTTAAAAAAATACTAGCATATTTTGCAAAGTTTCGATCGACCCTGCGAATAAAGATCACCTGTGAACACAGACCACAACGACCAAATCCCTTGAGTGGTCTTTATTGGCAGGTTGGACTGTATGTTCATGCTATTCAGGACAAGGAACCAATGAAATACCAGATTAGACATTCATGAGAATGAATTTTTGCTGTTGAAAACCTTCACATCTAATCAAGAGGCATAGTTTGTTGTAGATTCTAATATAAACATTTGTTACATGTTCATATCACCCACTGTGCTGTTTTCAGGAGAGCACCAGCACTGGTATTGAGTTGGCCCAACAACAGTGCCAGTCCAGCATGCAGGAGATTCAGTCAAGGACGACCCTTCCCCTACCCTGACCACTAACTCCTCACTTTTTACCTGCAGCCTCAAAGGATCAGCATCATTGAACAATTCTGTTCTGCAGGAAATTCTCAGCACGTCAAGTTTTCACAGGCTGTTCTCAACAACCGCAATGTCCTGGTCGAGTTTTCCACATTCAAGCCTGAGTAGTTTGTTAAATATAAGCAGTAGAAATGGTAACACTAACAGCCAGTGTTCTTGCTGTTGGACATCACAAAGAATATCACAGAATACAAAGTTGAATAACTTGTTCCATTCATTATGGGACCAACAGAAATTCAGCAAGAAACAGGGCAAAAAATCATGGAACAATTGAAGCGATTAATTTAGAACTGTAGGCTTTCCAAAATAGATACTTCTGCTGTTGATAGTTTTGACAGTAATAGGGTTACGGACGTCTCGGTTTGTCCTCTCAGGCGTGTAAACTGTCCAAAGAGAACACGCTTCTGACGCTTTTGCTGACGAAGAAAGGCAGTAATGACTTGGCTGTGAACACCCAGAGCACAATACATCCTTGGGGCATGCCACAGACGCAAATTCCGCTCAAGATTATAAACAAGGTGCAAAATGTGAATATGTCTAGCTTTGTTATGAGCACTTCCCACTCCGAGCCCATAGGCCTCGTATTGAATCGTGGCTGAGAAGGCATTGACAGCAGTTGTGTTGTGTGGTCCAGTACGCCCTTCGACTCTGAACCCGACGTTTATCAGAACTCAAACTCGGCCCTAAGCAATATCAGCTCAGCTCCTTGAGCCTCAGGTTAGACCTTACAGTATTAATTATTTTGTCGAAATTGGGGCCAAAATTCAGTCCCACTCCTATTCTCAAAAAGTCTATATTTTCCCATAATTACTGGCTAAAATTTTCAATTCAAGGTTTGCCCCCCAAAAATGTTTTAATAGGTTGCAACATTGAGTTCATTTCCTTATTCAGCTCTATAACTTGGACCTTAGTGCAATTAATATAGATAGCACTTATTCTCAATGTTTAATTTTTTTTTAGCAAAAACAACAACCATTTTCCCAATTTAATTCAAAACAGCATAATTTTTTCCGAATTGTCCCAATCCAAAAATGTTTAAAATAAACTCTCTGCTTAGAGCTGGTCCCTAGTTCTAGCACATTTTAGAGTCTTTGATAAGAATAACTTGTTTAATTTGCTTATTTCAATAAGTTTCATTACTATTTTGAAGTTGGAGTTATATAAATTATTTATGTCACATATAATTGGATATGATTATTATTATGCCCCCTTTCGAAGAAGAGGGGGTATATTGCTTTGCTCATGTCGGTCTGTCGGTCGGTCTGTCTGTCGGTCGGTCGGTCTGTCTGTCGGTCCCTCCACCAGGTGGTTGTCAGATGATAACTCAAGAATGCTTGGGCCTAGGATCATGAAACTTCATAGGTACGTTGATCATGACTCGCAGATGACCCCTATTGATTTTGAGGTCACTAGGTCAAAGGTCAAGGTCACAGGTGAAGGTCACAGTTACTGGAAATAGGCATTTTAAGGATTTAGCATGGTTCAAACAAGGGAAACAACTACCGTTTATGCATGTTCTTTTTGTTACAGCATTTGCCTCCCTTGTAATATATTTAAATTTTACCAAATGTAAGCTACACCACCACCACCACCACCACCACCACCACCTCCACCACCGTTCACAGTGACAAAAAAACGTATTCACACAATGGCTGCTACTACAACTTATAGCCCATATAGGGGGCATGCATGTTTTACAAACAGCCCTTGTTCAAATTAGAGCCTGGATGTTTTCAAAACAATAGCACTTTATTGCTTTCATATCCTTATGCACACAATTTCAGCACCAGTAGCTAGAAGTATCAATTCAAAATCACCTACAGCGAATAGTTTTAACCAGAATAGGCAACAATTACTAGTTAAATTAGTACAGCTCCTGGTTGCAAGATATCTAGTGTCATAGACTTCTTTTCAATATAGACGTTCATCTGTATTTCTGTCTGATCCATAGATAAATAAGGTGTGATCAAGTACTCATACACTTACAGTATTCAACTCGCATCTATTGTTTCTTATTATATGTCATACAGTTGTATTAATTGTCTCACATTTAAAGTTGTTTAGTCTCAAGTATAAGTCATAAACTGTCACATTTAAAGGTGTGCAGTCTCACACTTTAAGCTGTACAGTGTCACATTTAAAGCTGTATTGTCTCACATTTTCAGTTGCTGAGTATCACATTTAAAATTATGTAGTCTTACATTCAAAGTTGTCTATTATCACATTTTAAGTTGTAAATCGCATAATTTAAGGTGTACAGTCTCTCATTCTAAATTGCTTAAGTAAGGCCTGTTTTTGATTTTAAAAAATAAGTATTACACCTTGCTACAAACTGTACTTTACCATGTTTTCCTTGAGGTTAAAAACCCCTAACTTTCAATTTCAAGTTGATGCGCATTAAACATTGATACAACGCTATTCTGAGTTGTTATTGTTGAACAATCAATTGCGATATCCTAAATATCAATTTATTGTTGTCAGGACTTGATGCAATCCTTGATTGGTACCCAGCTTAACAACAGGCTCTTTGGTCAGCTGGTCCCAGACGCCCAGAGACACTTCCTGTGCATCGGGGGTAGTTGGCTCTTGGCGCAGGACCTCGGGGCAAATGCTCAACAAATCCTTAGCGCAGGGTGCAGCCAGTCTAAACCTGGGGTTTCAAACTTTCCTGCCTAAGGGCCGAGATTATCTCATCCACAAGGTATATTTGGGCTGTAATTTACCGTGTATAATGTGCAGGTGTGTACACCTAATTTCACGTTTTGATTAAACTCCATGCTACTAACTTAAAAAATTTAAATAACATTACTATGCACTCGTAAATATGCATAATAGCCGCCAATAGCCTTGAGATCTTTGCAGTATATAGGGTTTTTTAAGTCACTACGTTATGAAATGGTGCAGGGGGGGGGGGTGTACAGATTTGGCAATGTCTTTAATTACCAGTAACCTCCGTCCTTCATTTTATCCTCCTTATATCCGTTCCACTTGTTTGGTTTTGCACATAACTTAATAAGCTCCAGAGGGATGAACACTTTTTGTATAAAGAGTACATATATAGAAGGCAATATTTGAGCATTTATTTAATCAAACCAACTTCATTGACTTTCAATATAGCAGATGCCATTTCAGAATTCATTGAATTATTTGGTTTACAGGCACACATTTCTTGGAGGCGCTAAGACCATTGTATCTGTTCACAGAGGCTTATACTCACAAGTTCAGGCCCAGAGAGAAATGTCCCCAACTTCAACTTAACCCCTACATCTCAATAGGTAAGTGCCCTTGCCATTGCAAAAGGATTCACTGTGGAAAAGCTTTCAAGAGACCCACTCTTAATAGCCTAAGACTTTAGATGCAATCATACTTTAATAAATAGGTTAAACCAAATGCCAACTGTGGTTTCTGCTCTTCCATCAATTGGCATGTTAATCGTATTTCAGTTTAAAAGTTCAGCGACAAACCTTTGTATCGTATATAGAAAAGTGAAGAAAATGGGAAAGTGTCAAGCTTAACCCTCAAATTTGCATTTTCAATTGAACATCTAGAGATATTTTAAAACTAAAAACAACAACAACAAACGAGCCATTTATCAGCAGGTACCAACATATCTGGCTCTTAAACTATTTTCAAAAACAGGTTCTATATCAATTGTAATTATGGTTCTAAAACTACCATTGATACATAAGTGGGGCTAGTGATGTTTGTAGCTTTGCATAACATGATTGTTTCTGTATTGATATCCGTTTATCAACTTTAATGACCAATAATAACCTATACATTATGTGATTATAATTATACCCCCACAAACAAAAGTTTCGGGGCTATATAGGAGTGAGCTTGTTTGCTGGTCAGTCTGTTGGTTGTTAGTTGTATTAATGTCAGGCTATTAAGGACAATGGACCAACGAAACGCCAGATAAGAAATTCATGAAGTTTTGCTGTTGAAAACCTGCACAGCCAACCAAGAAGCATAGTTTGTAATAGATTGAAATATAACATTTATTACAAGTTCATATTACCCATTGTGCTGTTGTTGTTTTTCAGGAGAGCACCAGCATTGACTATTGTGTTGGCCCAACAACAGCACCAGTCTGGCATGCATGAGCCCCAGTCCAGGACAACCCTTCCCCTACCCTGATCCATATCTCCTCCCCCAAGACTTCCAGCCTCAAATTCTGAGCACATCCAGTTTTCTTGCACTATTCTCATCAACCGCAATGTCCACGTCAAGTTATCCACTGTCGAGCCCGAGTAGTTTTGTTTAGCTTGAGTGTCCGAGTGGGAAGAGTGTTACAGACACAAGGAGTTATATCAGTAGTTATGGTAATGCTCAATCAACAGTCAGTTCTTGCTGTTGGACATCACTGTGAATATCACGACGAATGAGAAGTTGAATGACTTGTTCCATTCGTTATGGGACAAACACAAATTCAGCGAGGAACGGACAAAAAATCAAGGAACAATTGAAGCGATTAATGCAGAAGTGTAGGCTGTACAAAGAAGATACTTGTGCTGTTGATAGTTAGGACAGTAGTAGCGTTACGGACCATCTCGGTTTGTCCTCTCAGGCGTCTAAACTGTCCAAAGGGAATATAAAGCTTTTGAGGCTGTTGCTGATGAAGAAAGGCAGTAATGACTTGGCTGTCAACACCCAGAGCACAATACATCAAAGGGGCATGCCTCAGACGCAAATTGCGCCCAAGATTGTAAACAAGGTGCAAAATGTGAACATGTCTGGCTTTGTTACGAGCACTTGGCACTTGTATTGAATCGAGAATAGAGATGGCTTTGAAAAATGACAGCAGTTTTGTAATGTCGTCCAGTACGCACTTCGACTCTCAACCGAGTTAGTCAGAACTCAAACTCGGGCCTTAGTAATATCAGCAAAGTAAGCATGTCGTCTCAGCTTCTTGAGCGTCAGATGTTATTTGGTTAAATTTGGGGCCGATAATTCAGCCACAGCTCTAATCTCCAAACATCTATATTTTTTTCCATAATAGCTGGCTGTCATTCCCAATTTAAGGTTTTCCAACAAAAATTGTGTTTAATAGGTCGCAACATTGAGTGTATTTCCTGATTCAGCTCTATAAATTGAACTTAAGTTAAATGAATACATTAAATTTGATGGTACTGATTTTCGATTTTTAAGTATTTGTAAGCAAAAAATAAACCCCAATATTCCAATTTTATTCAAAATATCCAGGTTTTTCCCAATCCAACAGGCTATGACCCAATTTCAAAAATGGTTATAATAGACTCAGCACAGAGCTAGCACCTAGTTTTATCACATTTGAAGTCTTTTTTTAAAACAAATGGCTTAATTTACTTATTACACTAATTTGTATTACAATTTTGAAGTAGTTTGTTTTATAAAAAAAATGTTTATGTTGTTTATTTCACATATAATTTGATATGATTATTATTTCAATCAGAGCCTGAATTGTTTGCAAAATTGCTTTATATCCTGATGATAACACCAGTAACTAGAAGGTCTGTCCTACAAAAGAAGGCCATTTAATGTAGAAATCAATATCACTACTTACCATGGTCTCACATTTTAAGTTTTTTAGACTCTCGTTTAAAGTTGTATTGTCTCACATTTAAAGGCGTATAGTCATACATTTGAAGTTGTACAGTGTCAAATTTAATGGTGTAAAGCCTCAGATTAAATGTTTTTAGAAGTCTCACATTTAAAATTGTATTGTCTTACATTTTGAATTGTACAGTCATTCATGTTAAGTTGTATAGTGGCAAATTTTTAAACGTTGTATTGTCTCACATTTAAAGTTGTTCAGTCTCTTGTTTAAAGTTGTGTACTCTTAGATTTAAAGATGTATTGTCATACATTTCAGGGTTTTTTTTCCACTTTTTGGGAAGATAGCCCATGGCTTTGGAATTGGGAATTTTATCGGCATTTTCATGAAATTGGGAAAATAAATTCATTAGCCTTTCTTTCCACACGAAAAGTCCACTGATAAGGGAAATACTAAATTTGATAATACCCTTTATAATCATTCAAATTAAAAGAACAAAATCATATAATACTTTGTTAGATGTAATTGAATTAAAATTGATATAAAATACACATAAGACATTTTTTTTTTTTTTGGAAATTGGGAATTTTTTGCCACATTTTGGGGAAAAGTATACTTTTTGGGATTGGGAACATAGCCGAATTTCGGCTATAAAATCGGGCCAAAAAAAACCCTGCATTTGATGTTATATTGTGTCAAATTCAAAGTTGTTGTGTCTCAGATTTAAAGCTTAAAACAGTCTCACATTTAACATTGTATAGTCTCACATGTTAAATTGTAGTCTCACATTTTCAGTTGTAGAGACGCTCAAACTGATTTGTTCCAACAGATAGAACAGGCGTTGATTGACTCGTCCGTAAATGTGACTGGCCTTAATATGTTGCTCTCGATTAATGTGAACCTCACCAGGAGAGCTGTCTGCGATTGACGCCATTCAACAACAGTTGTTGTCGGGAATTCCCGGGTTTGGGTTGGTGACTTAGGTGTCGGGACTCGCTTCATCTCTGCATATGGCAGGTTCGCAGCAGCAGCAGCAGCAACAAGAACAGCAGGTAGTATTTTAGCTGTGGTCTGGGATATGGGGCTTAATGTATGTGCTTAAAAAATCATTCCATAGTAAGCCTGTGCAGACTGCACATACATTTAGTCCTATTTTCCCAGAATGCAACCCATATAGTTCACTTAACATCAGTACTTTTTCTGGCTGATTAAGGAAAAGTTCCTAACATCAAATGTGTATTCTTTGTTATTAAATTGATTAAACTTGGTTAATAAATAGGAAAGTTTATCTGATATATGTTTATATCCTAGAAATTAGGGCATAGTTTATTTTTTGGTCGAAATTTAGCCCTGAACCAAAATGTTCTGATGACCGCGATTCGAAATGTGCTGATAACTACAGTGTCCTTTCAGAAATTGCTTTCATATTTGATATGCATGTGTATCTGAACAACATCTTTCCATGAGCATATCATTTTTGACCCCTGTGACCTTGACCTTGAACTTTGAGGTCAGGGTTCAGGTTTTGAACTCTGCGACCACAATTCGCAAAAGGCTCATTCCTTCTGTGTCCGTTCAGATATTGCTTTCTTATTTGGTACACATGTGTATCTTGACAAAGCCTTTACATGCACATTAAATTGTTGGACTTGGGGGTCCGCGCTCAGGTTTCGAAATCTGCGACTGTGGTTCAAAAAAAGCTCATAACATCTGTGTCCCTTCAGAAATTGCTTTCATATTTGGTACGCATCTGTATCTGGACAAGACCTTTCCATGCGCATATAAAATTTGTACCCCTGTGACCTTGACCTTGAACTTAGGGTCCACGCTTAGATTGCAAAAATCTATTATGTGGTTATCTCCGCCGTCTGTCCGTCCTGGCCAATATCTTCTCCTACACTGTTAGCACTAGAACCGTACCTTACACGCATAGTAGCTATGAGCATATGTGCGACAGTGTATTATTTGGAATTTTGATCTGACCCCTGGGTCAAAAGTAATGGGGGTTGTGGTGGGGGCCGGGTCAGAGATTTTTACTCATTTTTTTAGGCTATTTTACATTAACTTCTTTATTTCCACACAGATTTACTTCAAATTTATACTGAATATCATTTATGACTAAACAGTCAATCTCAACTATGCATAGCCCCATTACCAACCCTGGGGCTTCCCTGGGTCAAACATACGCGTCAGCCTCTGGCGCGCCATTCCTAGTTTACTTTGTTTTATGCTGTTGAACATTTGTTATTGATTTTAATAACATTTATATAAATGTGTGTGAATCCTAAGTATACATACAAGAAATACATCAAGCTATTCTGCTGCTCCAGTCGCTTCTGAGTCCGGACAAAGATGCTGAGGATGTGGTGGACAAGAATGACCTGAATGCGTAGAAGGTAAAATAGATGCTTTATTTGTCAGGTGTTTTCTTTGCCATTTTGGGGGAAAATTGTTTTTTTGGATAGTGAATTTTTTCGCATGAAAAATCAATTGATTTTGAAAAAATAATTTTATATTACACTTTCTAATACTTCAAATTATAATAATAAAATCACATAATGATAGTTCTATACATTTCATGCCCCCAAAGGAGGGTATACAGTGATCGGACTGTTTGCGGTTTGTCTGTAAAACTTTGCGTTTTGGTTTCGAAAAATGCTCATTACTTCTATGTCGCTTCAGAAAGTTATTTCATATTTGGCATGCATGTGTATATGGACAAGGCCTCTTCATATGCACACAAATTTTGACCCCTGTGACCTTGACCTTGAACTTAGGGTCCGGTCCGCGTTTAGGTTTCGAAATCTGCTTTTAGGTTTCGAAAAAAGCTTATAAATTCTATCAAGCTTTTATATGGGGCATAAGTCATCCTAGGGTGACAGCTTTTGTTTTTAGATCTTATTGAAACGTAATTGAGATATAATAAGCTTATGGCAATTATCTAAAAAAAAAGGTTTGGTTATGGTTCCGTTTAACAGACCCATCAAAATGCCAGGAAAAGGCCTGCTTGTGCATTTCATATGTATTAAGAATGCAAAAAAGAAATGAGGTGGGAAAGAAAAGTATAAATTTACATGAGGTAAAATATCCTCTGTAATTGATTGTAACTTGTGAATCATTTATTTTTGTCCGTATGAACTTTCCTGGTTAAAACAGACTTTCATGGACACATAAGTTGATGCATGGATTTCTCAGTTTGAAAAAAATACATGAGGAATTTGTGTAAGTTATTTTCTAATGTGTTTGTGTTAACTTTGTGGATATGTCAACCCTTAAAATCAACTCAAAATAATGTCCCACTAATAATAATGATTTGACAGTGTACCAGGCTGTGTATTAAGAATGCTAAAGATGAAGTTGACAAGAATGATATGATTTCACATAACATAAAATGACTTATTTTACTTTAGGATCAATATCTCAACCCTTCTTCAGCTGGATGCTTTCCAAACCTCAGTAACACAGAATTTCAAAATGTGATTCAAAGAAAGCATCATTCTGGGAAAAGGGGTCTTAATGCATTTTTAGTTCCATCCACATATTTGCTTGTGCAGTGCACGGTACTTTCTACTTTTGAGGAGTTTTTTGTTTAAAGGAAATTTCTTCTAAACAAAAATCAATTCTAGGCGAAAATTGTCATCTCAGGTTGGCATTACAAAACACTTTTCGCAAAAAAAAATGGAATATGAATTTTAAAATCGCTATTATTTGTGGGACATTAATAAATGTTGATTTCATGAATTTACTGATACACAAATTTAGCTCACATACATAACAAAATAACCATTGCAAATTCCTTTTCTGCCAAATTAAAAAATCCACAAATTTACATGTCCAAATCAAAGTCATTTTTTGAAATGCCCGATAATTTTTGCCAACGTATATCAATGAGTTTACAAGATAAGGGTTGTTAAAATCCAGTTTCCAGTTTGATTTGGTGGCTTAAATTTTGCTCTGGGCAAATATCAGATTGGGCAACCCCTTTTTTTCAGCCTTTTTTTGCAAAAGTTACCCGTGTGAAAGGGACATGACTCGCGGGGCTATTTTTCCTTGGTACATTATACGGTAAACTAGTTTTGCCAGCTGGTCAGGGCAAATGGCCTGTAACAGAATTTTACTCCCAGCTAGGTGAATGTGAAATTGTGAACAGCCATTTATTTCCTTCTTTATAAAGTACACGTTCAAAGCATTTCCTTGTATGCTAGTGGACTAATAAATAGAGCACTGAAACTGAACATGTCAGCAAACACGCATGTAAAATATTAATTTGATAAGTTTGTGCAATTAAGTTTTATGTAATTAAAACAACCCAAATATTTCCAAATTAAACAAAAATTCTAAGAATTTTCAAAATGTCATTTATAATCACATTTATTATTATCCCCCCCTTCGAAGAAGAGGGGGTATATTGCTTTGCTCATGTCGGTCTGTCGGTCGGTCTGTCAGTCCGTCCACCCGGTGGTTGTCAGACGATAACTCAAGAACGCTTGGGCCTAGGATCATGAAACTTCATAGGTACATTGATCATGACTCGCAGATGACCCCTATTGATTTTGAGGTCACTAGGTCAAAGGTCAAGGTCACGGTGACCCGAAATAGTAAAATGGTTTCTTGATGATAACTCAAGAACGCTTAGGCCTAGGATCATGAAACTTGATAGGTAGATTGATCAGGACTAGCAGATGACCCCTATTGATTTTGAGGTCACAAGGTCAAAGGTCAAGGTCACAGTGACCCGAAATAGTAAAATGGTTTCTGGATAATAACTCAAGAACGCTTAAGTCTAGGATCATGAAACTTGATAGGTAGATTGATCATGACTAGCAGATGACCCCTATTGATTTTCAGGTCACTAGGTCAAAGGTCAAGGTCACGATGACCCGAAATAGTAAAATGGTTTCTTGATGATAACTCAAGAACGCTTAGGCCTAGGATCATGAAACTTGATAGGTAGATTGATCAGGACTCGCAGATGACCCCTATTGATTTTGAGGTCACTAGGTCAAAGGTCAAGGTCACAGTGACAAAAAACATATTCACACGATGGCTCTCACTTCAACGAAGAGCCCATATGGGGGGCATGCATGTTTTACAAACAGCCCTTGTTCCCGATTGATGTGGTAAAAGGACTTTATCCAATTTGGACAAAAAAATGGCTGATATATTACTAAATTAAATGTACGTGTTCAAAAGACTGACTGGGCCAACATATTTTATATTGGTTTGCTCAACGTTACAGCAACTGCTCAGCACAGAAGACGACTGTCTGGTGAAAGGCTCAGCCATATCAAAGTTCAGTGATGTTGGGGGACGTTGCTGTTCCATGTCTGGGGATCGCATCATGAAGGACATTTTAGCTGACACTTACAAGGGAGAGAACTCTAGGTCTGCACCAAAAGTGAGTTGTTGACCTTAAGTAACTGTTTAATTACAAAGGATAGAACTGTAGATCTGCACAAACAGTAAGTTGTTGCCCTTTAGTTACTGTTTAATTATGTCTACCACTGTTTGTTATGCCCCCTTCGAAGAAGAGGGGGTATTTTGCTTTGCTCATGTCGGTCGGTCCGTCCACCAGGTGGTTGTCAGACAATAACTCATGAACGCTTGGGCCTAGGATCATGAAACTTCATAGGTACATTGATCACGACTCGCAGATGACCCCTATTGATTTTGAGGTCACTAGGTCAAAGGTCAAGGTCACGGTGACCTGAAATAGTAAAATGGTTTTTGAATGATAACTCAAGAACGCATACGCCTTGGATCATGAAACTTCATGGGTAGATTGATCATGACAGATGCCCCCTATTGATTTTGAGGTCACAAGGTCAAAGGTCAAGGTCACGGTGACCCGAAATAGTAAAATGGTTTCCGGATGATAACTCAAGAATGCATACGCCTAGGATCATGAAACTGCATGGGTAGATTGATCATGACTGGCAGATGACCCCTATAGATTTGAGGTCACTAGGTCAAAGGTCAAGGTCACGGTGACCCGAAATAGTAAAATGGTTTTCGGATGATAACTCAAGAACGCATATGCCTAGGATCATGAAACTTCACAGGTAGATTGATCATGACTCGCAGATGACCCCTATTGATTTTGAGGTCACAAGGTCAAAGGTCAAGGTCACGGTGACCCGAAATAGTAAAATGGTTTTTGGATGATAACTCAAGAACGCTTTTGCCTAGGATCATGACACTTCACAGGTTCATTGATCGTGACTCACAGATGACCCATATTGATTTTCAGGTCACTAGGTCAAAGGTCAAGGTCACAGTGACAAAAAACGTATCACACAATGGCTGCCACTACAACGGACAGCCCATATTTTGTATATTTTGTATATTAAATATTGTGTTAATGTTTAATTTTGTTGATTAATACAAATATAAGCAGGACAGGGGAGGTAATACACTATTATATCTACCTATATACAGGGGAAACAAATGCAATAAGTTTAAATTTATTGTTACAGCCTTTGGCTTACTGCATTTTTGTAATGCATACTACTACTACTACTACTACTACTACTACTACTAGTGCTGTTGCAGCTGCTGCTGCTGCAGCTGCTGCTGCTGCTGCTGCTGCTACTACTACTACTACTACTACTTCTACTACTACTACTACTACTACTTCTACTACTACTACTACTACTACTACTACTTCTACTACTACTACTACTACTACTACTACTACTACTACTACTACTACTACTACTACTGCTACTATTATTTCTTCTGCTGCTACCACCACCACCACCACCACCACCACCACCACCATTCACAGTGACAAAAAACGTATTCACACAATGGCTGCTACTACAACTTATGGCCCATATAGGGGGGCATGCATGTTTTACAAACAGCCCTTGTTTGTTGTTAATATGCAGGAAAGAAATGGCAAAAAATATAAATGACCCGTGCTGTGGTAAAATGGGGCTTAATGCATGTGCTCAAATTGTTATCCCATATAAGTCTGCGCAGTCCGCACAGACTAATAGGGACAACACTTTCCTCTTCAAAGGTTTTTTTCTTTGAAAGGAAGTGTCCTTTTTACAAAAATCCAGTCTAGTCGGAAAGTGTCCTACCTGATTAGCTTATGTGGACAACACATGCTTATAAGGGACAAAAATTAATATTATTGATGAGCCGCATATTGGCTTGTAAAATAACAGCTCTGAAAGTTTAGTGAAAATTACAATATTGAATTTACAGGTTAGTATAACATTAGCCAACAATGTTTTAATACGAAATGGTTTAAGTATGCCCCCTTTCAAAGAAAAGGGGGCATATAGTGATCGGCCTGTCCGCCCGTCTGTCTGTCCGTCATTCCGTCACACTTTGCGTTTAGGTTTCGAAAAATGCTCATAACTTCTATGTCCCTTGAGATATAACCCTCATATTTGGTATGCATGTTTATATATAGACAAGGCCTTTCCATACTCACAAAAAAATTTACCCCTGAAACCTAGACCTTGAACTTACTGTCAGCGTTTAGGTTTTGAAATCTGCGTTTAGGTTTCGAAAAATGCTCATAACTTCTATGTCCCTTGAGCTATAATGATATAACCTTCATATTTGATATGCATGTGTAAAGAGACAAGGCCTTTCCACACGCACACAAATTTTGACCCCTTGTGACCTTGACCTTGGACTTAGGGTTCATGTTTAGATTTCGAAATCTGCGTTTAGGTTTCGAAAAAAGCTCATAACTTCTATCAAGTGTTTATAGGGGGCATAAGTCATCCTATGGTGACAGCTCTTGTTTATATTAATGTTTGTGCTATTGATTACAAGGAACCAATCAAATGCCATATTAGAAATTCATTAAAATAAAGTTTTGCTGTTGAAAACCTTCACATCCAATCAAAAGGCATAGTTTGTTATAGATTGTAGTATTAACATTTGTTACTACTTCATACCACCCACTGTGCTGTTGTTGTTTTCAGGAGAGCACCAGCTTTGATATCGAGTTTGCCCAGGAACAGCACCAGTCTGCCTGAACAATCCCCAGTCCAGGACGATCCTTCCCCCCCCTGATCCCTATAGCTCTTCCACCCTGACCTCTGGCCTCAAAGGGTCATCATAGTTGAACAATTCCGTTCTGCAGGAAATTCTGAGAATATAGAGTTTTCAAGCGCTGTACTCAACAACCGTAATGTCTGTGTTGAGTTTTCAACACTCGAGACTGAGTAGTTTTGTTAAGCTCGAGTGCCAGAGTGGGACAGACACAAGGAGTTATAGATGTAGTTATGGTTACACTAACAGTCAGTTCTTGCCGTTTGACATCACAACGAATATCACGAAGAATAAAAAGTTGATTAATTTGTCCCATTCTTTATGAGACAAACATACATTCAGCGAGGAACAGGAGAAAATCAAGGAAATTGTTACAATTGAAGCAATTTATTCACATGTGTAAGCTTTCCAAGCGGGATACTTTTGCTGTCTATAGTTTGGACAGTAGTAGAGTTTCAAACGCGCTTTTGACGCTGTTGCTGACAAAGAAAGGCAGTAACTACTTCATTGTGAACACCCAAGACACGATACACCCATGGGGTTTGCCTCAAATATGAATTCCGCCCAATATTGTAAACAAGGTACTAAAAGTAAACACGTCCGGTTTTGTTACGAGCACTTCGCACTCCAAGCCCAAAGCACATAGAATCAACGCTAGAAAAGGCTTTGAAAAATGACAGCAGTTTTGTTGTGTGATCCAGTAAGGACTTCGACTCTGAACGACGTTAATGAGACCTCAAACTCGAACATAGCACTCACAGCGAGGCCATCATGTTATCTCAGCTTCTTGAGCTTCAGGTGAGACCTTACAGTGTTATTTATTTTGTTTAATTTGGGGCCGAAAGTCGGCATCATTCCTAGTCTCAACAAGTTCATACTTTTACTTAATTACTGGCTTATATTCTCAATTCAAGGTTTGCCCACAAATGTATTTGTTTAATAGGTTGCGACATTGAGTTCATTTCCTTATTCAGCTCTTTAAGTTGAACCTTAGTGCAATTAATCTTGATAGCACTTCATCTCAATGTTTAAATATTTGTTAGCAAAAAACAACAACCCATGTTCCCAATTAAAATCAAAACAGCATGATTTTTTCCCAAATTGGCTCATTTCCAAACACGGTTAAAATAAACTCTGCACAGAGCTAGCCACTATAGTTCTAGCAAATTTTAAAGTCTTTTATAAAAATAACTGGGTTTATTTGCTTAGTTTACTAAGATTTATTACTATTTTGAAGTTCTTGTGTTTTAAAAATTGTTTATGTCACATATTGGGGATATGATTAATTAAAGTAGAGCCCAGATGTTTGCAAAACAATAGCACTATATTGCTTATAGGTTTGAAACTTTAAATCTAATATCTGTCCTACAAAAACAAGGCCATCAAAGAAAATGAAGAAATCAACTAATATCGATTCCATATCACATACAGCTAATACGTTTAACCAGAATAGGTTATAGTTACTGAGTATAATGACCACTGGTAGCAAGATAGACAGACTTCACCATAGAGGGTCATCTGTATTTCTACATTTCTGGCTAATCCATTGACAAAACGTGTAAGCTCAAGTACTCATACACTTACAGTACAGTCATGTATTCAACTCACAACAATTGTTTCTTATGATATGTAATACAGTTGTATTGTCTCACATTAAAGTTGTTTAGTCTCACGTATTTAAGTTATATACTATCACATTTAAAGGTGTACAATCTGACATTTTAAGTTGTGTATTGTCACATTAAGAATTGTATTGTCTCAAATTTAAAGTTGTTCAGTCTCACTTTTTAAGTCATTTACTCTCACATTTAAAGATGCACAGTCTCAAATTTTAAATTGTATAGTGTCACATTTAAAGTTGTATTGTCTCACTTTTACAGTTGCTGAGAACTATGTAGTTTTACATTTAAAGTTATTTAAGTTGTAAAGTAGCGCATATAAAGTTGCATACATGCATACATTTGTATTTAAAGGTGCACAGTCTCACACTTCAATCTGCTTAAGTTATGCCTGTTTTTGATTAATATTACACCTTGCTACAAACTGTACTTTACCATATATTCTGCACCGTTTCAAACCCCCAACATTTCAATTTAACGTTGGTGCGTGTAACACATTGATACAACGCTATTTTGAGTTATAATTGGTAAAAAATTAATCCTTAATATCAATTATAGACGCAATGTTTGTCACTAAAAAAGCAGGTATGAAAAAAAAATGTTGCAACGCATATTCATTTGTCACTAAAATATCTGAATTTAGTTTGCTTTCCATTTCAGCAAACATTATTAGCCAACAAGATGAAAACATCATTGAAGTGAAAGTCAAAAACAATCCTGACTACCTTCGGGCACAAATACTACAACTTGCTGAAGAAATTCAGCACGAATATGTCTTGCGTCAGCCTAGCACGCCTCCTATTAACTCTTCCAACAGCGGAGCCTTGGTGAGTTTGACTTCCGTCCAAGATTCGATGTTGCTTAGCAACAATTAGATGCTTGGTATCAACAAATTGTTCCGTACGAGTCGCTCGAACGTATACTATCTGATCCAACAGATAGAGCAGGCGTTGCGAGACTGGTCTGTTAATGTGACTGACCTCGATATATTGCTTTCCAAGAATGTGAACCTTATGCCTGAAGAGCAGTATGCGATTGAAGCCATTCAACAACAGTAGTCGGGAATTCCTGGGTTTGGGGTGGTGACTTTGTCGTCGGGACTCTCTTTCTATTGACTGGTCGCAGAGGCAGCAGCAACAAGAACAACAAGTTTTTTTTTGAGGGATGCTCTGTTGTATGGGGCTTAATGTATGTGCTTTAAATATCTAAAATATTAACTTTATAATGCTAATTCTTAAATCTTTTCTAAAAATAAGGGATGTAGTTGATTCTTGTTCGTAATTTCATGTCATCGTCGGTTCCTCAAAAAACTCTGTTGCTCTGGTCTCTTTACCATTAGGTAACTAAATGGTAATTAAATTGAATGCGTTTAAATTCCCTTGTATTATTATTTAATTTGAGTTACAATGCTATGAGGTTACATTTTATTTACACTGATATATATCATGAATATTGCTGGGCCAAGTGTGAGGTTGAGCGATCCAATACTGGTTTAAACCCTCAATTCTTTGCATTGACAGTTCCCAGTTTTATTCTTATATGTATGTATGTTGTTTTGTATTAGGCTGTTTCATATTGATTAAGGCAATTGGTCACTTGATTTAAATAAAGGACCAACTAATTGTATATAATGAGAATGCAATACTGCGTGTGTGTATTTGAGATTTATTTACAGGTCGTCCAGCGTCTTCTCGACTACAGATGTATCGACCTGCCCCTGTGACCCTTCACGCGCCTTTTTTTGTTTTTGAGAGAGAGAGAGAGAGAGCGCGCACGTTCTTCTTCCTGTTTATATTGCTAGTGGTTACACAGATGGTTATTATATGTATTAGTGCATTTTGTTCAGGAGGGAATAGATCTGGGATGTTAATGCTGACCATCCCTCTAATTCGATCTGATCCTCATAGTGACAAGGGTAATACGTGCAGGTTAGCAATACAAGGTTTACAATTCAACGTCAAACGTAACAAGGCACAGGCATGCAAGGAAAAAACTTACACTACTCTACAAGAAAACATCACCTACGCTACAGTAGGGGAAACAACAACAACAAATACCGTCACCATTCTCTTTTTATTTTTATTTTTGTCATGTTGGGTATGTCATGTCAACGGGGCCAGAGTGCACGGATGTCATGTCAACGGAGCCAGAGTGCAATACTGCTGGAGTTTCACTTCTTTATATTAAGTATCATCCCAGATTAGCCTGTGCAGACTGCACATACATTAAGTCCTATTAAAGTGTCATCCTTGATTAGCCTGTGCAGACTGCGCATACATTAAGTCCTATTAAAGTGTCATCTCAGATTAGCCTGTGCAGACTGCACATACATTAAGTCCTATTAAAGTGTCATATCAGATTAGCCTGTGCAGACTGCGCATACATTAAGTCCTATTAAAGTGCCATCCCACATAAGCCTGTGCAGACTGCACATACATTAAGTCCTATTAAAGTGTCATATCAGATTAGCCTGTGCAGACTGCACATACATTAAGTCCTATTAAAGTGTCATCCTTGATTAGCCTGTGCAGACTGCCCATACATTAAGTCCTATTAAATTGTCATCCCAGATTAGCCTGTGCAGACTGCACATACATTAAGTCCTATTAAAGTGTCATCCTTGATTAGCCTGTGCAGACTGCGCATACATTAAGTCCTATTAAATTGTCATCTCAGATTAGCCTGTGCAGACTGCACATACATTAAGTCCTATTAAAGTGTCATCCTTGATTAGCCTGTGCAGACTGCGCATACATTAAGTCCTATTAAATTGTCATCCCAGATTAGCCTGTGCAGACTGCACATACATTAAGTCCTATTAAAGTGTCATCCTTGATTAGCCTGTGCAGACTGCCCATACATTAAGTCCTATTAAATTGTCATCCCAGATTAGCCTGTGCAGACTGCACATACATTAAGTCCTATTAAAGTGTCATCCTTGATTAGCCTGTGCAGACTGCGCATACATTAAGTCCTATTAAAGTGTCATCCCAGATTAGCCTGTGCAGACTGCACATACATTAAGTCCTATTAAAGTGTCATCTCAGATTAGCCTGTGCAGACTGTGCATACATTAAGTCCTATTAAAGTGTCATCCCAGATTAGCCTGTGCAGACTGCGCATACATTAAGCCCTATTAAAGTGTCATATCAGATTAGCCTGTGCAGACTGCGCATACATTAAGTCCTATTAAAGTGTCATCCCAGATTAGCCTGTGCAGACTGCCCATACTTTAAGTCCTATTAAATTGTCATCCCAGATTAGCCTGTGCAGACTGCGCATACATTAAGTCCTATTAAATTGTCATCCCAGATTAGCCTGTGCAGACTGCACATTAATTAAGTCCTATTTATCCGAGAATGAGGCTCATATAGTTCACTTAACGTCAGTCCTTTTTCTGCCTGATTGAGGAAAAGTTCCTAGCATAAAATGTGAATTCTATGATTTTAAATTTATCAAACTTGGTAAATAAATAGCAAATAAAAGTTAATCTGATATCAGTTTTAATCAAAAGTCAGGGCATAGTTTTGTCTATTTTTCTGCTGAAATTTAGCCGTTGAACAACAGTTTCTCCTTGCAATAAAAAAATCCACTTTAATTATTAAATTCTATTAAATTTAAGTAAAACAATTATTTAATGCCTTCAGCTCATTATAAAATTATTATCTTCATTTATTTTCAATATTTATTTAAATTGCCGAATTTTGTTTTAAGAGCTAGTTCCTATCAATCATAGATCGGTACCCTGCTGAAAAACAGGATCTCTGGTCAGCTGGGCCCAGATGCTCAGCAACACTTCCTGGCCCAGGACCTTGGGGCAAATGCTCAACATGTCCTAGCTGCATGGTGAAGCCAGTCTAATTCTTGGGCTCCAAACTCTCCTGATGTGGCGCCAAGTTTACCTCATCCATAAGGTACATTGGTACTGTCATTTACCATGTATAATGTTCAGTTTTTATGCCACCGGTAGGGTGGCATATAGCAGTTGAACTGTCTGTCAGTCAGTCTGTCCGTCCGTCCGAAAACTTTAACATTGGCCATAAATTTTGCAATATTGAAGCGTGCAACTTGATATTTGACATGCACGTGTATCTCATGAAGCTGCACATTTTGAGTGATGAAAGGTCAAGGTCATCCTTCAAGGTCAAAAGTCAAAATATACAATCCAAGGGAAGAAATAAGCTTTAAAAGGGAGATAATTTCTAAACCTGCCAAATGATATATTGACATTTTATTTCAAAGCAGCACAATAGGGGGATTGTGTTTCTGACGAACACATCTCTTGTTTACTTCAAATTTCAATTTAAATAGTTATTGCATTTTATACATTAATAAAACCCTTTCATGGCTGCTAACTTAATAAAATCATGTTATCGTTAATATTCATAATTGCCTTGAAATGGCAAAGGGGGGTGCGTACCGATTTGTCCTTGTCTGTTGTAATTCTCTCCGTCCTTCCTTCCATTCTTCCTTATGTCCGTCCCACCTTTTTGCTGTTGAACTGCACTTAATAAATATTGGTTTCAGATGGATGAAAAATGTTTGCTTCTAGTGTACAGTATATAGTAGTCTATGTTTGTATGTTTGTATGAAGTGTTTAGTGTATATCTCATTTGTATCAAGAGTTTTCAAAAATAATGTATTTCTTTTTTACTCAAACAAACTTGATTTACATCCAATGTAATTGATGACAGTTTTGAATTATTTGATTTACAGGGACACAGTTCTGGAATGCGCTAAGGTCCTTTTATCTGTTCACAGAGGCCTTATACTCACAAGTTCAGGCCCAGAGAACGGTGTTCCCCAACTACAACACAACGTCTCAATAGGTAAGTCCTCTTCCCATCGCAAAAGGGGTCACTGCGGCATTGCCTTAATACTTTAGATGGAATCAAGTTTTAACAAATAAGGTTAAACCCTATGCAAACTGAGGTTTCTCCTCTTCAATTAATTGACCAGTTTATCTTATCTAAGTTTAAGGGTTCAGCCACAAACTATTGTATTGTATATAGACATGTGAAGAAAATGCATAAGGTTCAATCTTGACCCTCAAATTTGTATTTTAAATTGAACATCTATAGCTATGGCCTTACTTATTTCTGAACATCTCAATAAAACAGCAATTGATGTGAATTAATGATAATAAGACTCCACAAACCACGTTTAGGAGATTGTATATTGGAGTCAATTTTCTGTAAGTTGTTTAGTCAATGCAGCATTTTTTGCATATATTATAAAAAGATTTGTGTCAAATCTAAATTTCTCAAAGGATTAAATTGCAACTTAAATTGTGTGAAACCGTTGAACGTGATAAGTGATGATTTTGTTGCATGCCAAGCCCCATCGTTTCATTGGCCAAGTCACTCTTTTACCCAGTATTATTTTACTTTCAGTATCTCACCATACATGGGAAATCAGAAGATATGAAACTTATATTCTAATCAGGGTTTTAACTAACATTTTGCCCACAGTTGCGCTGTAACCTATATGCAATTCTGGGTTATAACTAACATTGTGTCCACAGTTGTGCAAAGTTGTTTGAATAGAAGTGTCTAAAAACAAATAAAGCATAGTCACTTGCATCCCTTGTAATCAATCATGTTCATGAAGGAGCCATTGTGAAATATTATGTTGCATTTCGACAATTGCCAAGCATATGTCTTTTAGCTTATCTTGTTAAGTGTTTGGCAGTACCAAGCCACTTCGACGCAGCAGCAAAAACAACAGTAGCAGTCTAGTTAGCTGTCTTACACGTTTGAGCTACCTAGTTGTAGCAGTTTTCAGCAAGGTTGTCAAAATATGGATTGTTTTAATAAAACCTAAAAGAGTTATAGAGCATAATTACTGATTCTCGTGTAAGATCGTACTTTTATAACGCACTTTCATCAACAACACTGATGCATATGCATGACAGCTGATACAAGTATTAATGCACAAACTAAAGTATGAATTTCTTGATAATTTAATTTATTCGCAAACATTAGTTTCAAAACATAATTAAGCATATCGATATTTTTTACTTTGCTTTAATTTATTGTTTGATTTTTATCACTTTGCCTCTCTTTTCCTAACCAGGTCAAGGGTCACCCCGCAATGTTTAGTGCCTAGCGATGAAATCATCCACTGTTACATGTAGTTGGTCAGTAAAATAAGTGTTTTGTCTGCATATAATGTAAAAAGATTTTATCAAACAACATCTACATTTCTCACAGGATTAAATTGGTACTTTAGTTGTTTGATCCCCATGAAGTCTTGCTTTGATTGGTAGATGGTCATCTTGTGACAAAGCCCTAAATTATCATTGGCCAAGTCACTTTTGCACAAGATCAAATTAATAACACTGTATCTCACCACACATGGGAATTCAGAGGCTGTGTAACTTATATTCTATTCAGGGTTAATAACTAACATTGTGCCCACAGTTGTGTAAAGTTGTGTGAATACGGTCTGTTGCAAAGTCCACTCAACATGGATTGTTTTAATAAAACAAATAGAGTTAAAGAACATATTTGCTGATTCCTGTGTATGATCTTAATTGTATATGAAACAATACATGAACAACACTGACGCATATGAAAGGTAGCTAATACAAGTATTCATGCACAAATTAAAGAATGAATTTCTTTATAATTTTTAGTTATTATCAAAAATTCGTTTCCAAACATATTTAAGCATATTGATATTGTTATGCCGTATAACAAAATAAAACAAAGGGTTCATTCAAAATTTCTTATTTTACTTTCAATTTCAGTTTCATTATTATTTTCATTACAACAAAAGCATATATCCAAAAAATATCATATACAATCAATAATAAAATATTCGTACCTGCATCTTATTCTGTATCATAATCTTTTCTTGTTTAAATAATCTATCTTAACCGGATGTTTTTCGTTTAAATCTGTATTCCAAACTGATACTTGTTTACTTTCGAATCCGCTATTTATACTTTTTCGGGCATGACATCACTGACACTAGTGACGACCTTTAAAGTAAAATATATACCAATAAACATAATGTGAAATGGTGGATTTATTTAATGAATGAGAATCAAGTTTGAACAATAATATTATACAAATACAATGACAAAAACGTAAGTTAAGCAATATACATCAATGGAAATCAATAAATATGATGTTAATGAATATAAATTTATTTAGATAATTAGCATTTTAATTTAATAAGGAGTGTTTGTTTACATTACACCATGTATTACGGAATGGCCAATGGGAGGAGTAACGGCCTAGCAATATATTGACTATGCTTTGATTTATTGTTTGATTTAATCACTCTGCCATTCTTTTACTTACCAGGTTCAGGGTCTCCCAAAACCACCCAGTGCCTTGCGATGAAAACCTCCAACGGGACTGTGACCTTGCCTTGTACATACCTAATGGTCAGGTTGATGATCACTTGGGCTTAGATAGTCACTGCAGTAAGAACGTGTAAGATTTTAAAGGTACTTGTTCACAGATTTTATGAGTACTTTGACTGACCCGAATGACATAACTAAAGCACATTTAACTACACAGTGTATACCAATATTTTGCAGTATGTTATTGTAAATTGCTTTTACTGCTTTTTATACATAATAATATCAATAATCTCAGTTTAGAACCTAAAAGAAGGCAGCTTTTATGATTTTTTTTTATATTTTGTATATTTATTACTTTAGGTTATTCCATAAACTGTGTTGATGTGGTTTTAATAATGTTTGAAAAATGATATTGAAAACTCGATGATCAAGCTATTTTATATTGTTCCATCTGTATTTGTAAACAAAATGACTGCAGAACAGGGCATCACTAAGTAAATCTATTAACATTTACCTTTAAATTTGTATTTTTTACATGTTTGTAATTTGTCAAAATGACTATAAAACAGGGCATCAACCAAACCATCTATCTGTATTAACATTTTCATTTAAATATTGCTCAATCACTCACAGTAAACGGAATTTCTACAGAAAGAAAAAGAAACAACAGGACTATATCTTTAAACATTTCCCTTAAAATAGTGTATATGATTTTCAATAAAGAAGATGACTTCACAATAGGACATCCGAGACTGCAATGACGAAATGAGTGTCCTCACTTCAGCAGTGGAAGCCAATACACAATAAGAGAGTTTCCAGCGGCTTACCTTATCTGGTATGTATGGGTTTATTTTAAACCTAATTATTATATGATTTAGTTAGGTAAGAATATATATGTACGTAGTTTAAATATAGATTAAATATTATTCACTGAAGTAAAAATATGAGAACAATTATAACAATATTTGTGTTCAACATCAGTCAGCCAGTAAATTATTTTTTTATTCCCGCCGAAAAAAAAAATCGGATGGGATATTGTATTAGTCTCCGTCCGTCCGTCCGTCTGTGTGTCTGTGCGTCCTTCCGTCTGAAACTTTGTCCAGAGCATAACTCCAAATCTATTCAATGGATTTACTTTAAACTTATAATATAAACCGATGGCAACTAGGAGAATTGCAGTGACCAAGAACCATAACTCTGTCTACCTAGGTTTTTGAATGATCTCCCCTTTTATATAATTTTAAATTTAATTTTTGACCGGAGCATAACTCTAAATATACTGAACGGATTTACTTGAAACTTGAAATATAAACAGATGGCAAGTAGGGAAAGTGCAGTGACTAAGAACCAGAACTATATCTATCTTAGATTTTGAATTATCTTCCTTTATTTAATTTCAAAGTAAATTGTTGTCCGGATCATAACTCTTAATTTACTGAAGGGATTAACGTGAAACTTGAAATATAAACAGATGGTAAGTAGCAGAAGTGCAGTGACTAAGAACCATAACTCAATCTACCTTACGTATGGAACTATCCCCCTGTATTTAATTTCAAAGTAAATTTTTGTCCGGAGCATAACTCTGAATCTGCTGAAGGGATTAACTTGAAACTTAAAAAAGTAAACAGATGGCAAGTAGGAGAAGTGCACTTACTAAGAACCATAACTCTATCTACCTTAGTTTTTTAATTACCTCCCTTTATTTTATTTAAAAGTAAATTTTGGTCCGGAGCATAACTCTAAATCTACTGAAGGGATTTACTTGAAATTATAAATATAAACAGGTGGCAAGTAGGAGAAGTGCAGTGAACATGAACCATAACTCTTTCGGCCGTAGTTTTTGAATTATCTCCCTTTATTATTTAAATTTATTTTTTTTAATTTTTTTTTTATATTATATTTTATTTATTTATATTTTTTTATTATATTTAATTAAATTTTATAGTATATATTTTAGCTTTTCAATTTTTAATATCTCCCTTTATCTTATTTTACAGTAATATTTTAATTTGAACAACGAAGAATTCACTGTAAAATAAATAGATGAGTTTAAGGAAAAATACAGTGACAAAGAACAGTAACTGTTTATAGTCATCTTCTTTAATTACCTCACTTTCTTTTATTTCCTTATATTTTATTCTTTACTGCATATCTCAAAAACTAATTGATCCTTGAAATATAAATGGATGGCAACGTTGCCATGTTTTACAAATATTATTCTACTCTCTAAAACAAATGTTGTCATACACGCAAACACATGTCGGCAGGGATTTGGCACTATTGTGACAAGCTCTTGTTTTTCTAAAAAATGCAAATGTGTGTCGAATATCATTAGGACACTGTGTTTGTCATAAATCAATTTAAAATATTAAATTAATATACAACAGTGCATTCATTCTGACATGTTTTTTTCCACCACACTTTTTGTCGGTTTGTAAGGGTGCAATTAAACAAAGTGTGTATCCGACTTTGCATCAGACCCCTATTAGAAGTAGAGCCCTGCCTATAAAGAGAATAATCCAGTACCGACCTGTGCACATGTCTTTTGCAATAAACAAGCTGTCATACTTGCACTTGTCTTTGGCGTATTCTCAGATGAGTCACTATATCAATGTAGTCAAGGTTAATTTTTACTTTAAAAAATAACAGTGCGTAAATGTAAACCCTGTAAATTCAAGTTATTTCAAAATAAAACACAAGTAAATTACTTTTAAACTGTTCTCACATTAGTTTTTGTTATTGTACTGAAACATAAAAAAGTGTTGCATTTGGTAAATCTTCATATATGTATAACACTTTTTCTAGAACAAGTATATTAAAACCCTTTCTTGTTAACCTGCCACGTGCATTTTATGCCCAAATTCAAAGAAGAGGGGGTATATTGTTTTGCGTGATGTTTGCCGGTCTGTCGTTCGTGTGTTGGTAGACCAGTTGATTTCCTACAACTAACTAGTCAATAAATTGATATACTGGCTTCATACTTCACATGTGCATTGGTCTTGGACAGTAGATGACCTCTATTGAAATTGGGGTCTCTTGTTCAAAGGTCAAGGTCACTGTCACAATAATTGTGAAAATCATATGATCAATAACTCGTCAGCAAATTGACCAATAGGCTTGATACTTCACATATGCATTTGCCTTGGACAGTAGATGACCCCTATCGAAAATGGGGTCGCTAGGTCAAAGATCAATGTCACAATACATGTGAAAATCCTTTCCGATCAATCAATTGTCAACAAATTGACCTATTGGCTCGATACTTGACATGTACATTGACCATGGACGGTAGATGTGCCCTATTGAAATTGGGGTCACTAGGTTAAAGGTCAAAGTCACTGTCACAATAAGTGTGAGAATCGTTTCCAATAAATAACAAATTTACCAATTGACTTGAGACCTCACATGATCATCGGTCTTAGACAGTAGATGATGTCTATTGAAATTTGGATCACTGGTTCAAAGGTCAAGGTCACTGTGACATTAAGTGTTAAATTGGTATCAATTTGATATGTCATCAAAGGATTGAGTGATGGGTGTCAAGGCTCTGTTTTGGGAGGCATCTGTCTCAGACCGCGGAGATCTTGTTTTTATTTAAACATTCTTTAAATAAAGTTTGGTGATAAACCAAAATGAACTAATGTTCTCTCTCTCTATTAATTTAAGCTTCAATGCATTGAATGCATTCACAGTTTCAACACGCTTTACAACTCTAGAACATCGTGGGCACAAGGTGGGCTTTAGTTAAATCTTTTGACATTACCTTGTTAATATGATAGGTCGAGGCACTGACAAGCGTTTTGTCGGGTTGAAATCAGTTGGGTTTGTCATTGAAAATGCTAGTATTGCCTTGAAATTGTTTTGTTTGATGCATGATTTACTTTTATTCCTGGGTAGCAGAGCAATGAGTATGTCCCAGGAGCATTTGCAGTCATCGTCTCCAGATTATGAGATTCCCATGCTCCACAACCCTCAGTCTATGAACATCATGCAGAGCGAACCTTGGGTTAGTTTTCTTTTTTCATGGCCTCACTTTCAGAGATTGGTGGGTGCATGTAGATTTAACCTTGTGTGTCAATACATCTTTCAATCCAGCTGTGGATTTTTTTGGTCGTGTGAGATCTAAAACAGTATTGCTCCTTATGTGATAAAACCAGGCATATTTACAATCATGTGAACTTGCCTTCTTGTTTATTATACCCCCACAAACGAAGTTTAGGGGGTATATAGGATGAGCTAGTCTGTCGGTCGGTCGGTCTGTTGGTCGGTCTGTATTAAGTGTCCGCTGTCTTATTCAAATTGTTTTCATCCAATCTTCACCAAACTTGGTCAGATGATGTCTAGGTCAAGTTCGAATATGGGTCATGCCAGGTCAAAACTAGGTCACAGGGTCACTTAGAGCGTTTTAAAAATTGAGCATGGTGTCTAGTATGTTTTTAAAATTGAGCATGGTGTCCGCTCTCTTATTCAAGTAGTTTTCTTTTTTTTATTCCATTTTTAGCTCAACTATTATATATGAAATATATATAGTGGAGCTATCCTACTCAACCCTGAGTCGTTAGCATGCAAATGTTAACGTTTTCGTACTACCCCAATTATTTTGATTGTCCCTTGACTTATTGCTTTCATATTGTGCATACTTGTTTACCAACATGACCCCTACCTATTAACAAGAGCAGACAACTGTATCAAGCATTTTGACAGAATTATGGCCCCTTTTATAATTAGATAATTGAACAATTTGCTTAAATTGGCATAGCTTCTTTATTTATGATCATATTTTATTAATACTTTGACAAAACAACACTTACCTGAATACCACAACGGAGTCCACCCAAACAAAACTCCACGCCCCAACCCAGAATCCCTGCCCCCTCCCACCTTCCCCCCCCCCCACCTCCCCCCCCCCCACCTCCCCCCCCCACCTTCCCCCCCCACCCCCCCCCCCCCCAAAAAAAAAATATTTGTTTTTCCTTTTTTTTACTTTTGAAAGATCATCTTATAAATGACCACATTATAGCCCCCTCACACCCCCCTACCCCCCCCCCCAAATTCTTTTTTTTTTTTTCTTTTATTTTTTTGAAAGATCGTCTAATAAATGACCCCACCCCACATTATTCCCCCCTACCCCACCGAATTTTTTTTTTATTTTTGAAAGATCGTCTAATAAATTATTGAATCTGAACAATTTCCCCAAGAAGGCTTACGTTATACTGTCAAGCACTTGAATAGTCGAGCGCGCTGTTCTCTGACAGCTCTTGTTTATTTCCTTCGTAAACATAATACACTTAGCATATAGCATAATACATAATATGTCAAATATACACACAATAAGTATGTTTGTTTCACAATGTATTACTATATAATGGTACATAGCATTTTTAACCAGGTTTTCCGAAGGAAAAAACTGGTTATTAGATTGGCGAATGCGGGCGGGCTGGCTGGCTGGCTGGCGGGCTGGCGGAATAAGCTTGTCCGGGCCATAACTATGTCGTTCATTGTCAGATTTTAAAATCATTTGGCACATTTGTTCACCATCATTGGACGGTGTGTCGCGCGAAATAATTACGTCGATATCTCCAAGGTCAAGGTCACACTTTGAGTTCAAAGGTCAAAAATGGCCATAAATGAGCTTGTCCGAGCCATAACTATGTCGTTCATCGTCAGATTTTAAAATCATTTGGCACATTTGTTCACCATCATTGGACGGTGTGTCGCGCGAAATAATTACGTCGATATCTCCAAGGTCAAGGTCACACTTTGAGTTCAAAGGTATAAAATGGCCATAAATGAGCTTGTCCTGGCCATAACTATGTCATTCATTGTGAGATTTTAAAATCATTTGGCACATTTGTTCACCATCATGGGACGGTGTGTCCCACGAAAGAATCACGTCAATATCTCCAATGTCAAGGTCGCCACGACTAAAAATAGATTTAAAAAAAAAAAACTTACAAAGGGGGTTAATTTTTTTTGTTCATTTCAAAAGTTCAGTTTGAGTTTTCTCCCTTTATCAGATTTTTTTTCACAATGAAAACCTGGTTTTGTGACAATTTTGTCCCTTGTTGAAGACTATGATTGTTGTAGATAAAGCATGTGTATTTTGCCTATTACATATTACTAGAAATACATACATTGAGTAAAATGTTTCACAATGTTTTTTATATTACTTGTGATACATAGCATCTATGAAGACAGTAGAAAATGAATATGTTTGAAATAGTTTCAAACAATATTTAAAAGTTTGCAAAAATGGTGTACACAGGTCAATAAAGGTTATAATACAAATATACAAAAAAGAAAGAAAAAAAGGGGTGTTTGTTGCTTTAAGTAAGGTAGGTGTTCTTATGTAAGTGAGTATGTGTAAAGATGTTTTTAGGGTAGGTGTATAAATTGGACATAACAAGTGCCCAGCGAGTATTAAATATATGTAGTTTGTTTTGTGTTGTTGGGATTAATTCCTGGAGTTAAATTCTAGTATTAAAAAATAGTATAAAAGTTTCTACTAGTGGTGTTGTTTTCTCCTGTTTGCATTTAAAGATAAAATATTTAGCCAACAATATTATGAAGTTAATGACATGTGAATTGTTTGCATCAGCTAGGGTCAATTACAAAATGATAAAGTTGCATAATTTAGCTCCAAGTTTTCTAACCTTTCTAACTTGTCGTAAATAAAGTTTTTTATATTCATCCAAAACTTTTGAATAGGATGACAATCCCAGAATAAGTGAAAATTCGTTTCTGTGTGCATATTATAAAAATCACATAATGCTGATGGAACAAGATTGCATTTATGGAGGAAAGAATTATTTGGTAAAATGTGCATGAGGTATTTATATTGGAAGTTTCTAAGTTTGGTGTCAATAGTTAATTTGATTGGTTGGTTGAAGATGGTTCTTTGGTTAATGTTTTGATTATTCAGAGTTTCTTTCCATTTATCAAATTGTTTGAATACTTCTGGTTTTTGTTTTAGTATAAGTGCTTTATATACCATTTTGCAAGCTTTTGTATTTTCTGTTATTTCGTAAATTTTCGTATTTCGTCAAAATCTGAAAAATGACCATTATTTGTAACGCGTGATGTTGCATCTTTATAAAATAGCATTATCCACTGTAAGGTATGCTCACTCAATCTGAAATGGCGAGGCATTTAAACATAAATCCATGTTCCAGACTGTCGAAGGCTTTGTTATATCGGAAAAAATAGGAGACCGTTTTCGTTACTTTCATCCATTAGTTCAATAATTTCATGCAAAAGTCTTACATTTTCGCCATTATATCTTCCTTTGATAAATCCTGTTTGATTTACACTGGTTATATTATTTAAATGAGGTTTTATACGATTGGCAATGGATTTTGTAGCTATTTTGTAATCAACGTTAAGAAGCGAGATGGGCCTCCAGTTATCGATCAAAAGGGTGTCCTCTCCGGTCTTAGGTAGTAAAGTAATTATGCTCTGTTTTTGCAATTCTATTAGATTATTGGTGTCTAAAGAATAGTTAAGAGAATTAAAGACATATTGCTTAATATAATTCCAAAATATTTTGTAAAATTCTGCAGATATGCCATCTGATCCTGGACTTTTATTGTTTTTCATGTCTAGCAGTGCTTTAGCGCATTCATACTCTGATAGGTATCTTGTTCATTTTGCGTTTGTTCTGGGGTTATTTTATTGCAGATATTGGTATGGAAACGTTCATGATGTTTATATCTATATTGTTGTCTTTTTTATAAAGATTTTCATAAAATTTGGCAGTGTTTTAATATTTCGTTTTGATCACGTATTACGGCATTATTATTAGTTTTTAGTTGTTCAAGTAGTTTTCATCAGAGCTTCACCAAACTTTGTCAGAAGTTGAAGCTATATGATGTTTAGTTCAAGTTCGAACATGGGCCTTGCCGGGTCAAAAACTAGGTCACGTGGTCACTTAGTGCGTTTTAAACATTGAGCATGGTGTGCGCTTTTTTTGTGAAGACAACATGCAAAATAACCTGTGTCAATGCGGCATGTGGGGGTATTTGTCACGTCCGTGACAAAGCTCTAGTTTTGGTTCATTTCTTTTATAGTAGTGAAGTTTTCAGTCAAAAGTAAAATGTGGTTGCATCAGTTGCCTTTTGCCTACCTCACACATACATCTCAGTAAAACTCTTCTCCAGCACGTTTTATTTGCTATTGGCTAGTTGGCCCTTTGTTATTGTTATAAATGATAAGGTGATATTTTTCCAATGGAAGAAATGTATGTTTCTCGAATATCAACCCATATTTCCTGATTGATGATGAGATTTATAGTTAGTTGGTAATAAAGTGGTTATGATTAACTTTTAATGTAACTCAATGTATAAAAGTGCTATTCTTGTTCTTGTTTATCATCCGTAACACACATACAATGAACAAATGACATTAACTGTTATGAATCTTTCTTTTTTCAGACGTCCCTTGACGAAATCAAACCAGCAAATCAGAAGGACAGCCTGTTGCTACCGTTGTTATCATATTAACCCCATACCGAAGAAGCTCAGAGATATAAATGCTGTTTAATATGTGCTAGTCTCAACATACCCCGTGTCTGGTGTGAACATGTACAATTGAAGGTCTCTACAAACCCCATGTCTGGTGTGAACATGTACAATTGGAGGTCTCTACATACCCCATGTCTGGTGCGAACATGTACAATTGAGGGCTCTACATACCCCATGTCTGGTGTGAACATGTACAATTGAAGGTCTCTTCATACCCCATGTCTGGTGTGAACATGTACAATTGAAGGTCTCTACATACCCCATGTCTGGTGTGAACATGTACAATTGAAGGTCTCTGCATACCCCATGTCTGGTGTGAACATGTACAATTGAAGGTCTCTGCATACCCCATGTCTGGTGTGAACATGTACAATTGAAGGTCTCTGCATACCCCATGTCTGGTGTGAACATGTACAATTGAAGGTCTCTACATACCCCATGTCTGGTGTGAACATGTACAATTGAAGGTCTCTTCATACCCCATGTCTGGTGTGAACATGTACAATTGAAGGTCTCTACATACTCCATGTCTGGTGTGAACATGTGCAATTGAAGATCTCTACATACCCCATGTCTGGTGTGAACATGTACAATTGAAGGTCTCTACATACCCCATGTCTGGTGTGAACATGTACAATTGAAGATCTCTACATACCCCATGTCTGGTGTGAACATGTACAATTGAATGTCTCATCTTAGAAATTTGGACACGTGGAAAATTAGTGACTTGATTCAGACAGAAATCGCATAATGACAAATCACAACAAAAAGTGGAAATCCAGAAATTCTTGTGGCCAGCAATGTTTTTATGTGACTGACCAAGTAGTGTTCAAAGAAAAACAATAGTTCATGTTTTATTGGAACTATGATGTTGTCAGTCATTTTATGTTGAAGGCTTTAAATAACTATATTTAAATATAATACGATTAAGATTACTTGATAAAAGAAATAATGTAAAATAGTATTTTAAGCGCAAAATTTACAAGTCTATCCAATAACTGTGTCTGTATTATGACATTTTATTTTGGAAATGTTAAGGAAAATATAATGTTAGTAAATATATTTCTATGAATGTTGATTTTAACATTTGTCAAAGCTGTTTAAATGATGCTGGTAATTTTGTTTTATGAAATGTATTATTTTCATGTAATGAGACATGCTTCAGTTTTTTTGTGGCTTAACCTGTAATATAGAGGTGGTAGTTACAAGAATTGTTTAGCCAGATGGAGAATGTTTATGCTATGGCTTTGATACTCTTAAGTGTGCCAATTGGTGTCAGGTTTATATCAAGAATATTGTTTATTGTCTTACAATTTCTTGAAAATATTGATTAATTTTAGACAAAATCATTTAATCTTCCTTAAATTGTCTATTCTGTATTTACGACCAGTTATTTATTAATTTGCTTGAACATGATTTAAGAATGACTTTTTTGTTGCTTAAAATGCTTTATATGTTTTAAAACTGAGCATTTAAAAACGAAAATGTAGGATGTGGGAATAATGTCTAAAGTTATGATAATTATTTTTTGTTTTTGTAAAGTTAATTATGCTTTATATGTTTGTGTATAGGCATTTAGACGACCAGATTAACCTGACCAAGAATCCTTGATCAATGTGTTTATCGGTCAGTTCATTTGTCATTTGTATAAAGAGCGATTGCGAAATGATTGTATTGTTAATGAAAATCATGCGTTTATTGTTGCCATTTTGATTTTCGCTGTTAATATGTATTTGTACAAACAATTTTCATCATGTACATCTTTCAGATGCCAGATAATAAAAACAAACATTGCTTGTGGAGATGCTCATTTAAAACCTTCTTAATGATACAGAACAACACATTCTGAAGAGGCAAATATCCTTTAGGCAAAAGGAAAATCTTGTTACTAGTATATGTACTGCTTTTTATTAAATAAAGTCAAGCAACTATTGAAAGATTGGTTTAACTTTGTTTTGCATTATCTTAAGAAAAATTAATATATACTACTTGGAAATCAGTCAATTGCAAATCAAGCAAGCGTGATTTAACATGCTAACACTTGTCAATAATTGAATTGTCTCTCTTTGTACGTAAGATATAGGGATGTTGTTGCTTGAAAAACAAAGTTGTGTCCGTTGTTAGATAATGCTTTTGTTCATCTCTCAACATAACAAGTACATTCATGCAGTTATTAAAAATATGACACTCTTTATTCTCAGCCATCATCTTACTTATCTCTTCATAGTCCTTAAATTACTGCAAATAGTACTTTAAGAATGTTAAAATATTTATCTAAACTATAACCAGGTTATCTGTTAATTTAAGTTTCATACATAATATTGTCTAGCTAATTAAATTGAAGTGTCTATATTCTCGCCAACATGCATTGTCTGTGTATGGTTTAGACAAAGCACATTACACAACTCATGTTGTTTTTCTCCATCATTAATAACCACTGTTTATTCGTAGAGGTCGCATTATACTAAATATTTCAGTTGTGAAATGCTTTGCTCTCTTAATAAATCAGCACTATTTATTGATTTTTTATATGGGCACTTCCCATGACTTTATTCGTGAATATTTCTTTGAATGTGCGGTAGGGAAAACATTGTTTGCTTGAAGGTTAGAAACTTAATGTTGACATCTTGAAAGATGGCAGTAAACATTTAACTGCAGAGTAGCTGGGAAAAAGATTGCTGTTAAACAATGTAAGACAGAACTCCACGCAAGATATGTCATGCATGCGATATGCATGAACTATCTTTTTTAAATAATTTGGATCTGAATTATCTTTAAGAAATGGTATGGTTATGAGGGTCTCTATGTGCAAAATGTTGCATTTATTTAGTGTACAAGTTATTGATTAAACATTGATTTTGTTATGGAAATAATATAGTTTATGTGACTTAAAGAGATATACATGTTTATGTTAGTGATGTTTTTTTGCTGATCCAAGTCTGTTCCTGCACACTATTTAAAGAAGATAACTACAAGTTATCTCATTTAAATGGGAATAGTATTGTACTGTGGAAAAGTGTTGCGAGTTCAAATAAAAATACTATGAACCATTGTATTAGTACTATATTGGCTCCCCTATTGAAACTAGGGGACACATTTTGATTTTGGCCTATCCGTCCATTAGTTCGCCGTCATACTTTGGTCGACATTGGTTTACAGTCAATATCTTAAGAACTATTCCATTAAGAGCTTTCACATTGTAATTGGCGTTCGCGGAGATTTAATATCGTTTTATTTTGGATTTCTCCGGTAAAGTGTCAATGTCACACGGGTCTCTAATGTGAAAATGGTAACAATGACTGGATTAAGACTTGAGCACACCATCGTCTTTGCATTCAGTATAAACTTGACGTAACGTTAAGATAATCGCTCAAAGAGACACCACTAAGATGTTTGCACACTTTTCATCATGGTGACAGATACGTTATTGAGACGTCGTCAATAATAATAATTTTACTAAATCATGCTGGTAAATCCTAAAATTTGAGAACTGCTGTGATGCAATTTGATGCTGACGAAGTCATGTCGCCAGAATAGCTGCATGCTATTGGTCAGAGCAAAATTTGCAAATGCAGACTACTCTCTGTTGATAACACAGTATTGTTTTCAATATATCAAATAACACACATTTTAGGGAAAGACATTTATGAAAACCTATCGGTAAATGCCATTTGTCTTGTATTGTGAGACAGAACTACCTAATAGTAGAGTGCCCATGATACATGTAGAAGGAAAATCGTTTAATTATCTAACCACACATGTGTGACATATGCAAGTCAAAATAGTCTACGGACATTTGCCAGTTTGCTATAAACAGCACAAGGTGAATTCACTTTTCTATCGGAAAGTATTGTGCTTAGATGTTCTATTTATAAGACGCAATGAGATTTGTACACGGGTCATGCAAAAATTGATCTTATGCAATATGATCCCAACGTTGCTTCAGCCAGGCCTGCGCAATCGCACAGTCTTGTAAGAATATGAATACTGAATAAACTACTCTGGAGTTATTACCAAACCTTGCGTGCCTTTTTTAAAGCGGAAAGCGTAGCCATTGATGGGAAAGTGCGCAGGCTTGGCTTGAGCTACTCTGGCAGCATATGCCATAAGACCGATTTTCGCATGACGCGGATGATATAGTTTTATTTGAATATGGGGAAAAAACTGCGTCTCAAAGCCAAACAACTTATTCGGCATAGTAAATGTAAGTATAAATAAGAAACATATTTTATCTATGCCAATTAGAATATATCTGGTGGTTACAAGGTAGAGTCGGTCTTTTTTGCGCTTTAAAACTTAAAACAATCGCGTTTGTCTAAATGGACGTATACGTATTGAAATCCTTCTTTCGGTTTTAAAAGCGGTACCGTTTAAAAGTAATAAATTACTTACTAACTAGGCTATATATTTAATTTTATCTATGTCAATTAGAATATATACGATGATTACAAGGTATAAATCCATATTTTGTTGCGTTTTAAAACTTAAAAATAATCGCGTTTGTCGAAATGGACGTATACGTCTAGAAGTCCTACTTTCGGTTTGTTTTAAAAGCGGAACCGTTTGAAAAATAATAAATTACTTGCTATCTAGGCTATATATTTAATTTTATCTATGCCAATTACAATATATCAGGTGGTTACAAGGTAGAAATCTGTCTTGCGTTTTAAAACTTAAAATAATCGAGTTTGTCGAAATGGACGTATACGTCTAGAAATCCTACTTTCGGTTTTAAAAGCGGTACCGTTTGAAAAATTATTAATTACTTGCTAACTAGGCTTTAGATTTAATGACAATTTTCCACATTTTCAAATTGCATCTATATGTATTGATTAACAAGTATTTCATTTATGGTCAGAGGCAAAGTGTGTGGCTTTAATCAAAAATCAACAAACCATATGTTTTGATCACAAAGAAATACATAATAAACCATGTGAGGACACATGATGTGTTCTCACGAAGTAAAATAATAAAACCGTACTTAAACTTTTGTTTTAACTTTAAAAACATAGAACGTCTATTTTCTACCTTTATTTCTAAGTCAGGATTATTATTTTTTAATTTCTGGTGTGGTTTTGTGTTTTTTTTTGGTTGTTGTTTCTTTGTTTTTTTTTAGGGGGGGGGGCAGTAGGAAACCCCACCTGTGCGGTATGGTGACAACCAACCAAACTCACATGCTGCCAAGAACGGGAATTGAACTGAGTGTGTTAATCAGAGTTTATTGACAGGTCCTACTGGCCTCTTCACGAGGTCTTTATAGTCCGACCTGCCCCTGTGACCTTTCAGGGGAGAAAGTTTAATTTTGAGCCAAAGTAGGTCAAATTTACCCCGGCTTTCCGGGTATTCGCCAAAGATATAATTTAGATCCAAATAGACTAGTGCACGGTGGCCAATGAGACCTTAATGTGCACTGGCAGATAGACAATGTCAAGACAAATTCATGTCTGAACGCAGCACTGCCAAGGGACTGCAGCACACAGCTCCGCCTTTATGGCCCACTTGTCGTCACCGGCCGTCGTCTTCATCCCCGAGACAGTTTCCCCAGTGCGTTGAGCGTACTGAGTACCGCCGTCCGGGGGTCCCTATATAAGGCCACCCCCTCGATGTTCTAGTTGGCTACTCTGAGCGTAAAAGTAGCCCCAGGTCCGCCCCGTCTTTCCTCCACACTGGTGATCTTGCTGTCCCCCCATCCCCGTCCCTCTACAGACGGGACCTCTGGCAGGTCCGGGTTAGCGAGCTCTCGACGATAAACAGCGTGTGACAAGTCCGCTGCAAATTGGAGAAGACAGCAATCCCAGCAGTGTGGAAGACGTCCGGCTCGAGGGTGATGGACTCAGCTGGATTAGCAGTGTCACCCGCACAAGTGAGTAGATCTTCTGCGGGTGACTCTCGCCTCGGTCGCGACGCGCAAGCTCCAGCTGCTGACCGAGTTTGACCGTTCCTACGGCGGTGACTGAATTTTAAATCATTTTTCTTTGTGTTCTGCAGTGTTTTGTACTGAATCAATGGCTTGTGCCTGACGGGTTTGAAAATAACCAATTGCCATTACTTAAGGGAACGTGTGATATAGTAAGGTGTGTCTACTGTTTGTACAGCTGATTTGTATGTATATTAGTGATAGATGCGGTTATCGCATTTGTTTTGTTGAATAAAGTGATGTTTGCAATTTGCTAAACGTGGCTTTGAAACACACGACAGAAAAATTGACGGTTTATGACCCGAACAACTTTGCCCTTGAATTCTCTGTTATGGCAATACTGTTGACAACAGTGATGTCATTTTCGACGTCTCTTAGATGAAATGCCAAGGAATCGAACAGGCTGCAGGTCAAGGTCGCTTTGTTGTTGTGGGCACTGATGCAGTTCTCTGTTTTGGAACAACTTGATGCGCAGAGGAGATTTGACAGGACCTTCGCGGAAACGTCGATTGCAGTGCCAATGTGAACATATCCTTGGAAAACCGAATAACGTGTGCCTGTAAACGAGAACATGTCAAAACGTGAACAAGCATTTGTAATAGGATTTGTTTCTACATGTATGGATATGTTTTGACCGCGGCATTGTCGCTATCTACTGTCTTCTAGGCACTGGTCAGTTAATACATGTATCCTCAAATATAAATTCACGTGTTTTTTTCACGTAATGTGCCTGTTCCAACGCCGACCAGTTGCATATACATTCTGTATTTTTCAATATGAAACCGAGAAATAATAGTTTTATAAATATCTTAAAAATTTACAAATTATGCCACCAACCATTGGCTGCAGTGTACGGAGCACCTTCCACCTCAACCTCGCACAGAGTGAGTACATCGTTAGGAGTGCTACGCGTAATCCGTACCCACTGTCCGTACACCGGTGTAGCTAGCTCAAACGTGTGTGAAACGCCGATCTCTCCAGGGTTAAACCCTTCACGAGATTGAAAGCCGGCCTCCGATAACCCGACGTAAAGCTCGACGTCTCTAAGTCTAACACCTGAAATACGTGTATTACAACTGAAGACTTAGCGGCCTTAGACTAAGAGAACTCAGTGGTGTAGTGGATATGGTGTCCGCCCAGCGATCGGAAGGTCATGGGTTCGATCCCCACTATGGGAGCGTTCTTTCGATTACCCCTATAAACACCAAGTACTGGTTCTAGTTCCAGATAACGGACTCGAGAGCGTTTATTACTTTGATATCAACTCGTCCAATAAAAAGCTAATATTCAAACTATGGATATGCCCGATACACTGCCCTTTCATGCTTTAACATGAGTATATTGTCCATATATGGACAATGTTTGATTCAATGCATTTTATTTAGTATTATTTTGATATTTTATTGACACGCGCAACGATGGACAAGTCCTGAGTATAGGAATTATCACTCTATATGCAGATGCATACTCATGACAGAAATTATGGTAACCATCCGCTTTTCTTTTATTTTAGACAAGTGACGAATGTCCTACACGACGCATATAAGAACCGCGTTCTGAGAAAACTGGGCTTAATGCATGTTCGTTAAGTGTCGTTCCAGATTAGCCTGTGCAGTCCGCACAGGCTAATAAGGGACGACACTTTACGCCTTAATTGGATTTTTGCTAAGAAAAGACTTTATTTAAACGAAAAATAACATAAAGGCGGAATGTAAATGTAGACATTACTACATTGACTTTGAAATATCGCTTTAATCGGTAAATCCTCCGTGAAAAGGTAAACGGTGAAAAAAACACGCCATGAAATATATATATATATATATATATATATATATATATATATATATATATATATATATATATATATATATATATATATATATATATATATATATATATACAGTCAACCCAACATCGCTTTGAACATCCATAACTTCATCTATTGTGCATCGATTCCCATGAACTCGGTCTTATTTAACGCAGAAATGAATTTCCTTTCTAGAAATGTACATATCTAATGTACATGTAAATGAACGTAGGTCACGCGAATTGTGTATCGTGTTATTTCTTAAAAATTGACCCAGCATTTGTCAAAATATTACAATACATGTACATATCCAGAAAGGGTAGTTATTTCTGCATTGAATAAGTCGTGAATCCTCAAATTTTGATTTTCTCAGGCAACCGTGTAGGTCAAGTTTACGGGCGGGTTCACACATTAGATAATTGTTATGTTTAATCTGAAATTGCAAACAAACCGTATTATCCATAATCATGAACAACTCTGGTTGGGATAATTTGGCGCTTATCAATGGCCTTAGGACTTTTAAAACACGAAATGTGATCATTGAGCATGTTGATATAACGAGTTAAGATGGCAGGTTTCTATTGCAGAGTGATGTATGCCCGTGCACTCTATAACATTTAATAAGTCTATGGAAAAAACTGTACTTTGGGATTCTGGATAAAATTTAAATAAAAACGGGATTTAATTAAAGAAAAACGCCCAATGGTATCACGTGTCAAGTACTCGAAACGTAATAAGACGGCACCTACTCATGCCAGCGTGGTGGTCCTCTTAAACCCTCGATGAATTAAGAATCTCTACCTGAGTGCGTGAATACTGGAATCGGCGGACTGCGCGGAGGAACCACCAGACGATCAATGGGCAAGAAGGTGATTCTCAGCAAGGCGTTGTGGCACGCTACGGGCACGACAAGACATAAAAGAAATCGTGGAAGTCCACTACATCCGTCTCTGTCTCAAGCCGTCTCGACCCTGTTCGTCGACGAACTGCGAAAATCTTCCTCACTGAAATATAAGTCATCACACAAGTCATTCTGCCATCATCAACTTCGCCCCATCGATCAGAACAACAAGTGCTGTGGCGACGGGCGAACGACGAACCGGCATATGCGGGCACACTGGAAGCCGTAGGCGTAATCCTGCACGCAGGCGGTCTAGGTCATTGGTTCCCCCTTAAGTTACAAGGAGCAGCAGTGGAGTCCGGCAGATCCATAGACGACTGAGCAGCCCTCTTTAAGAATGCACTGCTCACTTACAGGTATGAGGAAAGGGCTAGAAAAGGTGTCCTAATAATTGCTCGCTCAAACCTTCCCAAGACTGCTTATCGCGGCTGGAAGGGGCCCTACACCAGCAGTCGGAACAAAAAGAAAACAAATAGAACGAGTTCTTCTCACATTAGACGTATTTTACGTGCGCAAACCTGTGCGCAGTTACGATACAGACATACCACACTAGAATAGCTCTGATATGGAACGAACTCGTCAGATACGGAATTGACATCGTAGACTTCCCAGTAAGCTCCCATTTATGGAAGGAAGGAAGCATCGTTCTATGCTCAGCTCCTAAGCCTTAACCCAGAAGAAGTGAAACCAAAGTTCTACGCAGACCTTCATACCGTCATTACCGAGTTCTTGGACACAATGGAGTGGACCAATGCAACATGAATGGTCTTCTTTTGCCCCAAACATGCGCGAAGCAAGAACCGCTGATCACAAACACGATCTTCCGCCAACCAACCCGTAACTGAACGTCATGGATGCACCCTCGTTCAAAACACTGGCATCTTATTGACTATGATTCCGTGAGAAAGAGGGATTTATACTAAAGCCACAGACACATACATATGAGCCGTGCTCTGTGAAAAGAGGTTTTAATGCATGTGCGTAAAGTGTCGTCCCAGATTGACCTGTGCAGTCCGCACAGGCTTATCAGGGAAGACACTTTCAGCTTTTATTACAATAATAGTTTGAAGAAAGTATATTCTAAGAAAAGTCCAATTTAGGCGGAAAGTGTCGTCCCTATTAGCCTGTAAGGACTGCACAGGCTAATCTGGGACGACACTTTACGCACATGCATCAAACCCCTTTTCCAGATCACGGCCGATATGATACATACAAAACGAAAACATACTTAAGAAATGCTTTCACATGATTAATGGTTAAAACCGGCGATAAGAAGGTTTTTAAAAAACCACAAAAGTTCTCATTTTGCAACAAATAGTTTGTGTCAGTCTTTCCGATTATGTGCTTTAAAAATCGTATGTAAGTTTAAAGTGTTTGCATGTAATTTGTTACTGTTTAACCAGTTTGTTCTGTTTTGCTGACTGCCTCGTGAAGTTCGCGTTTTTGCAATTTTGATAAATCTTTTTTTCTGTTTTCATGACCAACATACCATTTAAATAGCGAATGCTTATAAAATAAACAACTAAGGCTTTATTTACTGAAAACAGCAAATAGCGTACTATGTAACTGGCAATTTAAACGTTAATTTATAATAAGCTTGAATACAAGTTCAGAAGAAACAGTCCCTGAACATCGCGACACTGAACGCTTTATACCCATGCATATACTGTTTGTACAGTCAAAATTTGCTGAGGACTTACGCGTATATACGATCGTATTACTATTTATAAATCGATAAAACGATATTGTATTATCGACTTTAATACATTCCTAACGAAGTCGAGCATAACAACGTAACGTTTTTGTTTCAATTGCAAATAATGTTTTGCTTTCATGTACTCAAAACAGGTACTCAGTTGTGTAATCCCAATCAATTTGTGCAAATTCGTTCATAGGAAACATGGACAAATTGTGATTAATTATATATCAAACACGAGTCAATTTGTCGGTTTTGGCGTTAATTTGCTCGTGAATTTTCCATGAAGTAAGAACATAAGAAGTATTTAATGTTTTATAACATTTATCAGTCATGTTCATAAATGATATTGCGATAATAATATGAGTCGTGTACTGAGAAAACAGGGCTTAATGCATATGCCTACAGTCCGCACATGCTTATCAGGGACGACACTTTCCGCTTAAGCTAGATTTTTGGTAAAAAGGGACTTCCTTTACTCAAAACATTCTATTAAAGCTGAAAATGTCGTCCTTGATCAGCCTGTGCGGCTACAAAGCTAATCTGGGACGACACTTAACGCACATGCATTATGCCCAATTTTCTCAGAACACGACTTAAATATTCACATTGCAATCGTGTAGGCTCTCGTTACGCGAGCTTGATTATTTAAACTTTTTGTTAAGAGGCACATCAACTGTTTTTTTAGAAGAAGAGACTATCTGCTAACCAAAAATACCGTAAAAGCGGAAAGTGTCGTCCCTGATTAGCCTGTACGGACTTCACAGGCTAACCTGGGACGACACTTTACGAACATGCATCAAACCCCTTTTCACAGAGTACGGCCCGTATTTAATCTTTGTCAGAATGCCTTTTAAAATGTGGTCTCATGGGATCTTTCGAATGAATCGCAGCACTTATTAGTAATGGTGTGTGCAAAATTAAAATAAGCTTGTACATTTTATGTACAGTTAAGTTATAAATTAACAGAACTTATAATTCAGAGCTTCTGTTATCGAAATACAATTCTTATTCGGAACATCACTTACAATAAACTGCAATAATGTAGTGGTAGAAAATAGCGTTTCATTAGTAAACGAATAATTGAGCATAACATGAAAGGAAACGTATTTCGTGAAACGTATTTTGTGCCCATAATATTGAACAGGAGGAGTGCACGCTGGTACTTTTTTTTAAATTCGGCGGTCGAAATTGAAAATGCGAGGAAATGAATGTGTCAACCAGATACTTCAATAACAACAAAAGTTTTGTTTTAGTAACGTTTGATGACGTCATGAGGGAAAACTGTCGCTTTTAATAATTTAAGAAGAATCGGAAATCAAAGTTATGCTATTGAAGCATGTGGGAAGAAGAAATGCGGATACAATATCAAAGGAAGAACATTTTGTCATATGAAAATAGTGTTTACAATAGGGAGTTTAAAGCCATAGCGCAACTAAGACCACTGGGACTTTTAATCCATGTATGCCCAGTGGACTCTCCAATTATATTCTAAATTGGATCAATTTCATTCCAAAATTAGGGATGTCTAGTATTTTTATTTATATATTTAGAATATTTCTTACAGAAATTCCTGTAAGCAAACAGCGCGGACCCAGATGAGACGCCTAAAGCGGCGTCTCATCTGGGTCTGCGCTGTTTGCCAAGGCCTTTTTTCTAGACGCTAGGCATAAATGTGTTAATGCATGACATATTTTAAATACACTTAAAATAATTCTTTGAACGAAAACACTTGGGTTTCACGTCATAAACAAACTGTTGTTTGTTTTTAAGAAGCTTATAGGAATTTCAATATACCGAATTAAATACGCGCCAACGTTAAAATAATGTTGTTGTTTTTTTGTTTGTTATAAAGCTGCATACACATGTATACTTTTTGTATAGATGGGTCTCTGCGCAAAGGTAGGATTCCAAAACTTCAGAACTAATCTGTAATCTTCCGTTTTGAAATTCATTACATATTCATGTGCAGGTAATGTAGACAGAAGATTTTATCGCGATAACATGGACGATAAAACTCTCTTTTAAGAGACCTCTTGTGAACTATGAAAATTATCTGTAATTTCCATAAGCGGAGCGTATCAACTTTTAGTCTCCTCTTATATTCCCCTGATGATCTAACAACTACGTGATGGGTATATATTATTTATTCCCTTACTTATAGACTTAAATCATCCGTCCCAGTGTTAGCCTTTGAATCTTGCAAGTCATAGTTAAAAACAAAACTTGGCATGGGTCAACGCCAAGGTTTCAAATAACACTCGTGGATGGCAGACCAAGAGCAGATTATAAAGGGGTCATGCTCTGTAAAAAAGGGGTTTAATGCATGTGCGTAAAGTGTCATCCCAGATTGGGACGACACTTACGCAAATGCATTTAACCTCTTTTTCACAGATCACAGTCAATATAGTTATTTTAACAGTTCTGATAATATGTTAACTTTAGTAACCTAACGCCCATCATCAGCAATCTTATGCCCTTACTTACCCGACCAATCATAGGCAGTATTTTCAGCTCAAAAGTCAAAGTAGCATAAAAGGATCAGTCTTTATCAATTTCATCCGCGTGCGCTTCATAGTTTTATTTCGACCCATGGTGCTAAAAGGTACCTTGTGTACTTTAAATTTAACGGTATGTGGTACCATTTTGCACCAATGGAGCGATTTGATATAAACCAACAATACAATTTTACATTGAAACCATTCAATCGATATTTCATAGTCCTGTGTAACTGGACTAAATGAGTCTGAGAAAACTGGACATAATGCATGTGCGCAAAGTGTCGTCCCAGATTAGCCTGTGCAGTCCGCACAGGCTAATCAGGGACGACACTTTCCGCATTAATTGGATTTTTGCTAAGAAGAGACTTCATTTTAACGAAAATGTACTGCACAGGCTGATCTGGGACGACACTTTACGCACAAGCATTATGCCCAGTTTTCTCAGAAATAAATCTGTTAACAGGCTAATTCAGATTATAAATAAAAGTGGGATGCAATCACGTGACAGACAATTTGGCGACGTCCATTCCGAGATTCGTATTTTTCGCCATTGTATGACCTTGAATACCTTTTTTAATGCCGCTCACATTCCAGCCATATAAGCGAGAAAGTGATAAGAACAATAGTAGATTGCAACACTATCTGATTTGAAAGAAGCAATGTATCTAACTCGGCCGAACTACAATTTGATTATTGCCAATGCGCGTGCGTGAGCATTAGGATAAGATGTTTTTAAATACTTTTTATTACGTTAGTTCTTTTTACTTGTAAAAAGCTTTTGTATTTGCTGAAGAATTCACGTATATATCAACCCCGCAGTATAATATTAAACCCTCTCCCATTCAGAAGCAAAGTGAAAATGACTATGTGCAAACAGCATAAAACCAGAACAGCTTTGGAATAACTCGCAATTTGTTCAGGTTTTATGCTGTTTGCTACTCACCAGTATCTAAGTGTTGGAAAGGAAGCCTTACACACTTGAAGAAAGGCCTTTAATTTCAAAGTACTTTCTAAGGGACTACACATGCTGAAAATACGTATCTAAGTGGTAAAGGGTCAAAACACTCATATACGCATTTCAGGCCATGGTATGTTAAGCCTAGCCGATTCGATAAATTATGCAATGATAGAATAGTAACATATTCTCTGTATGAAGTGGGCATTACAACATAAAACAAGCAATAGACGAGTTTTACATTCCCAAGTTGGGGGATGATCACAACGAGGAAATCAGGTTCAGTGAAATATGCCATCGAGATTTTTCCGCCAAAACGTGCTTTATTATTTATGAAATCGTTATATTGTTTGATCATAGAACCACTTTATGAACATATAGTGTATACGTGTAACAAAAATTGTAACAGTTCACGTGACAACTACGTACTCCACATGGCACCAGACACACTTTGGCGTCGTTTTATTACAATAAATATGATAACGTGATATTATTTCAGTATTTTTTCTTTCTCTGCAGCTTGGGACTATAGCGAGAAGAGAGAGAAAAGAAGAGTATACCACTTTTATAAAGATCACATGATGAAACTATTTGAGCCTTGTTTTGGGATAACTGGGCTTAATGCATAAGCGTAAAGTGTTTTCCCAGATTAGCCTGTGCAGTCCGCACAGGCTAATCAGGGACGACACTTTCCGCCAAAACTTGATTTTCGATACGAAGGGACTTCCTTGAAACTAAAAATACCAAAAAATCGTAAAGTGTCGTCCCTGATTAGCCTGTCCAGACTGCACAGGCTGATCTCGGACGGCACTTTACACACATGCATTAAGCTCAGTTTTCTCAGAACAAGACCCATATAGTGTATACGTGTAACAAAATTGTAACAGTACATGTTACAATTAAGTATTCCACATGGTACCATGGTAATCAGTGCAGTAACTCAGGTGTCATTGTTTCGACATTGACTTCATGAAATATGGATAAAATAATAAAATAGACATTTAAGTTTAAGGTAAATTAAACTTCACATAATATAAAATAAGATTGATATTGATAAGATCAACATTACATATGTATAAAAATAGTTTCTAGTGAGCATAAAAGGCGCATGACTGTATATTATGACAAGTAACACTTTCTTGTTGGGTTGTTTGGTATAAATTGTTAAACTTATGTGTTTATCTATTCTTTCTTATTTTATTGTTCTTACTAGTGATCTTTTAATATATTTGGACCGTGCTCTGTGAAAAAGGGGTTTAATGCATGTGCGTAAAGTGTCGTCCCAGATTAGCCTGTGCCGTCCGCATAGGCTAATCAGGGACGACACTCTCCGCTTTTATGATATTTTTCGTTTAAAGAACGTCTCTCCGTGCTCAAAGTGAGCTTCTGTAATCATCCTATGTCAAGCGTCCAGAATCATTTGGTGTGCGGTATGTGTGTATCGTAATATTTCAGATCGTTACAAATCTAGAGGCCACGTTTGCCATCTAATCTTTATGGAACTTAGTCAGAAAATATTGGACTGTTTGAACATTATATAAAGATAGAATTTTAGTCACGTGTTTGAAACTAGGTCACTATGTCAAATCATAGAAAAATCGTGTAACCATTCTTGAGTCCACAATAGTGGTCTAAAACAGTGTATTCCTAAGGGCATAAGGAATATACTGGAATATTCATTCCCAGGGTATGAAACGCAGAGCGTACGTAAGTGTTAATATAGTATTGTTTTGACTGTTACTATCATTTAATATGTATTGTATTTATAATATAAAATTTGACTATACTATTATACAAAGTTTGCATTAATATTTAATTATAATTAGCATTGCACCTATCACTCCAATAATTATTAGAATGCGGTACCATATTACTAGAATCAGCCCGGGTATGTTTCCGCGCAAGATGTATGATACGTTGGTGGGATTTACTGCCTCTTTCCCAAAGACCAATTTCTTGTCAGTTATCAGAATGTCCAGTAGATATTTGGACAGCACAGAGAAGACCGGGCCTTTGCATCGCTCCTCGATGAAAAGGTTTAACACTAGTCCATGTGAGTGCAATGCGGCTCGAAGCCGGCGCCTCTGCAATGAAAAGAGGTTGCAGTGTAGCAGAATGTGGGCAGCCGTGAAGGGCTCCCGACAACGGTTCCAGAACGATGATATACTCTCCTGCGCCACCGAGTTACAGTGTGTTTCCAATCCTAAGACGCGTCGTGGCTCTGTCAAGCGTCATGGCTCTGTTAAGCGTTATGTCTCTGTCAAGCGTCATGGCTCTGTTAAGCGTTATGTCTCTGTCAATCGTCGTGGCTCTGTCAAGCGTCGTGGCTCTGTCAAACGTCATGGCTGTGTCAAGCGTCGTGGCTCTGTCAAGCGTCGTGGCTCTGTCAAGCGTCGTGGCTCTGTCAAGCGTCTTGGCTATGTCAAACGTCTTGGCTCTGTCAAGCGCCGTGGCTCTGTCAAGCGTCGTGGCTCTGTCAAGCGTCATAGTTCTGTCAAGCGTCGTGGCTCTGCCAAGCGTCGTGGCTCTGTCAAGCGTCATGGCTATGTCAAACATCGTTTTTATGTCAAGCCTTGGCTCTGTCAAGCGTCCTGGCTTTGTCAAGCGTCGTGGCTCTGTCAAGCGTCGTGGCTCTGTCAAGCGTCGTAGCTCTGTCAAGCGTCGTGGCTCTGTCAAGCGTCGTTGCTCTATCAATGTTACAGTTCGTTCATGGAAGCATTTTGTCATTTATTTGAGTCGCGTTTTGAGAAAACTGGGCATAATGCATGTGCGTAAAGTATCGTCCCAGATTAGCTTGTGCACTCCGCACAGGCTAATCAGGGACGACACTTTCTCTTTACGACATTCTTCGTTTAAATGAAGTTTCTTCTTAGCAAAAATCCTATTTAGGCGGAAAGTATCGTCCATGATTAGCTTGTGCGGACTGCACAGGCTAATCTTGGACGACACTTGACGCACATGTATTTAGCCCTTTTTTCTCAGAAAGCGACTCATTTTATGACGAAAGCATTCATGTTCCCATATTGAACCGCGATTGTTTGGAATAATGATTTAAATCGAGCATATTTGTTTTGTAAATATTTCCTTAATTACCATCTCTACGGTATCAGATTTGTTATGAATCGCATACGTATTACCTATGTATGTGACACCATATTGAAGTCTTGTCTAAGTACATGCTTAAACAGCACAGCAAGCCTAAAGTTAAATGACTTGTGTATGGACTCAAAAGGACCGTTTCACAGATTTCGGCATGTATTGTAGTGTATCATTAAATGCTTTATATTAATTAATGTAAACATTTGATCTAAAAAGCTTCAGTTTAAAATAAAAAAAGAAACAAAAAAGTAACCCTCAACTGGGCTCAAACCACTGACCCCTGACGCTAAAGTCTAATGCTTAGACCACTCGGCCATCCGTTCTCATAAAATGAATGATGTATTTTATACTTTATATAAGCAATCCTCGTAGTGTCACAAAATAAATATAACGACAACAACAGAACTCCCCAGATTATTCAGTAGTTTCGCGTTGCAACAATTTAAAATTTTCAGGTTTTTAAATCGTCAAAAGATGCATAAAATGTATATTTTAGAGCATGGTAAATGCTCAGTATTACTGTTTCCTCACAAAGATCATAACTAAAACGAAAATTTACGAATCTGAAAAATTTCTTTTTAATTTTGTCAATTAACCAAAACGTGAAAAGTTTTTTTTTTAAATGCATTCCTTAATTACGTTAGTAATAAATAAAATATTGTAGAAATCACTCCTACTGGACATTGTTTTTCAAATCAAAACAACATACGGACGCATCGCTTTTGAGAAACAATATACATGTATCATAACCCATTTATGCCTAGTGGACTCTCCCATCCTTCTATATTTATATATTATATATTTCCAAAATTAGGGATGTCTAGTATATTTATTTCTAGATTTAGAATACTTCTTACAGAAGTTCCATTAAGCAAATAGCGCAGACTCAGATGAGACGCCGCATGATGCGGCGTCTCATATGGGTCTACGCTGTTTGCAAAGGCCTTTTTTCTAGACGTTAGGCATAAATGGGTTAAAGTCATGCGACAGCTTAGGGATGACTTGTACTTTGATTGTTGTTAAACTTATGATAAAGTATTTCCTCGTAAACTAATGATGATCGTGTCGAAACACAAAAAGACATTGACTTTTGCAGTCGTTTCTGTCAAATATTGTTTTATGTTATATATCTGCTTTGCTTCTACTATAGCATGTTGTCTAAATTTCGAACTTTTAAAGACATTGACATGATAAAGTTGGTAAGGACATTCAATGTAATGTGAATAGGACTTATCTAACTTTATAGGTCATGTATGGTTTTAGAATTTGGTTTAATAAACCCAAATCAGTCTGTTAAAACCCAAATGAAGACCGATGCGGAATATCATGTCCTTACTTTTGGTCTCATCATGTGTTTTTCAGATACACCGGACTCAGCATGTATTCTTCTACGAGATAAACGAAACTTTTATGAACGTATCTGTTTCAATAATCTACTAGTTTTAAATGGCCCGAACAAACTCTTGCCACGTGGTTGAATAAGGTGAGTGGTTATGACATACGACCCATTGTCGCATGACGCGGCTCATAGACCATCGCTATTATGACAATATTGCATAATTCAAACCTATAGCGCTTCTCGCGGGAATCTGGATGCACATGACATTTGCATCACGATTTTTTTGTTGGTTACCGGTATATTTCTTGATGTTCCATTCACAATGCTTTGATATCCTAAATCTGTAAAATCATTTAAGCCTCGCTCTGGAAAAATCGGGCTTAATGCATATGCGTTAAGTGTCGTCTCAGATTAGCCTGTGCAGTCCACACCGACGAATCAGGGGCGACACTGTCCGCTTTCAGACCTAGTTAAGTCATATGGTTCAGATTTAGCTTTGATTTCAACCGATTCCTATTTCGGATTCAACGTTGAATGAAAGCCATGTTGTTGTTTTTTTTCAAACCTTTATGTTTCATTTAATCATAACTGTTTTACACCTGTATTTAGTATTTATTCAGATGAGACCATCTCAAGGTGAATAAAGAATGCTTAACTGCCTCTTGTTAATTGCTTTTGCTCAATAAACATTTGAAAAAAATGCGTGCCAATTTCGTTGTTGCAGATAACAATCTTGAGAGTAGCGACTGCTTGATTACTTCTTGACATTCGCTTTTGATCTATATGCAATTCGTATTTGTGCTCAAAAAGTGAATGTTGCTGACAACCGCTTTGAAATATTTACATTTATACCGTTTGAAATACAGACATGTCGAGAACATCTTTTTATGAAATTAATATAAATTTAAATAACCAGTTATGAATTTAAATGACATGTTCATGATGCAATATTCTGAACGACATTTAACCATGTGCATCGGGAGTTAGAAAAGGATATGGGTATAAACAATATATACATATATTTATACCATATATTTATACATGTACTCACATTTGTGTTAGTAAGACCTTGTAAAACATTGATCTGCCAATACCAAAGAAATCGAAATTAAAAACATCGACCGGTAATTTAAGTTCTTTCAATCGGGAAACTAACAAAGCTAACAATGGGAAAACAATCCTTAATGCATGCTTTTAAAGTATACTCCCAGATAACCATGTGCAGTTACCGCTTTTATGAAATGTTTCGTTTAAAGGCAGTCTCCTATAAACGAAAATCTATTCTATGAGGAAAGGGTCGTCCCTGATAAATCTGTGAGGGCTGCACAGGCTAATCCGGGACGTCATTTTAAGCACATGCATTATGCCCCGTATTCACAAAACGCGGCTTATATATTACGTTATAAAGGCAATCAACTAAGCGACAACGGTGCTTACATGTGTTCACATAAAATAAATATTTGTTTGAATAGAACTGAATTTCTTCAACAGATTAACATGACGAAAGAGACTCATTGGTATTCAACATCCGTTCAAACTTAATAGTCGATTGGTCGATAACACTTTCGTAGTCTTATAACATGTGGAGCGAACACCATAAACTGATCTTGAAAACAACATTCGCAAAGTGCGCTTTATTGATAGTATATGTTATGCTAGTATGCAATGCGTACACAGAAAAAGAAACGCCGTTAACATTGAAATATATTGTACGATATATGCCGCGAAATTCCAACGTTTGTTTAATTTTGAGAGGTAAAGATACGTTCGCATCTCCTGAACGTACTGTTTGAGATCTCATACACGCGAGAGTGAGTGACAAGGTCCATCAACAATACAGGTCCAAAAACTACGTCACTGCAGCGAGCGTTCCCGGATCGTTCACCTGTAAAACAACGATATGCTCCGCGCTCTGGGAAAGCAGGGCTTAAGGCATGTACGTAAAGTGTCGTCCCAGATTAACCTGTGCAGTTCGCAGAGACGACACTTTCCGCCTTGACTTGATTTTCTCTAAGAATAGACCTTTTTTAACGAAAAATTTCGTAAAAGCGAAAAGTGTCGTTCCTGATAAGTCTGTGCGGACTGCACAGGCTGATCTGAAATAACTCTTTACGCACATGCATTAAGCCCAGTTTTCGCAGAACGGGGTTTATTTCCATTGATCACCGTTTTCAACAGAATACAAGTCATAACGTGGCGGCCGGTTAACATACACTTTTAATTGGCTAGCTGATGTCCAATTACTTAGAACACATGCTTTTATCAGATCTGTTAACTGGCCTACTTGAATCAGAGGTATGGGGAGAATGGTCGTATATATATGAACACATCACTTGCGAATGTAAATGTTCATCACAACATTAACAAACAAACTGTAATACAGTTTTGAGATGTTCACATCTTGCTACTACACTTGTACAGTACAGGTGGCATATGACATAATGTTGAGAAAGGTATAAAAACTTACCACAACTTGGTAGATCTCCTTCTTGTGTCCAGTTTTTATCATGGCGTCAATGCAGCCGTTTGTGATGTTGTACAGTTTCACGTTCTTGCCAAAACGTGACAAAACGTGACGTCACGAGGAGTTCTACAATGGAAGAATGACGTCATAGACAGAGATAAAGTGGGCGGAACGGTTTCTAACACGTTTTGACCCAAATCGTTCAGTTAGCAAAATCTTTAAATCATGAATTTGATTCATGAACCCGGAAACACGATGCTGACGTCCATCTTTTTCAAGGTTAAACAAGTAAAACTTATCGTAAATTTCCATGACCACTGATCTGTTGTCTGCTTCGTAAAACCTCGTGTTTGCATGCAGGTCACCTTCTGTTGAGTATAACGTTTGCAATTATGACGCACGATACTTTGTTATTTTTGAAAAGTTTACTTTATTGGACTGTTTTGTAATCAAATTAATCATGAACGTATCTTAAGTATCGAATAATTTTCAGGGAGAATGCAACATTTTACAAAAATATGGACGTTTTAAGTGTAGAAAGAATAATTACATAAAAGAGACTCAATAAAAAAATTATCCGACATTCGTTGTTATTTTATTTCATATCATTTATTCGTCACGAAAATTCGTCAGTAACCACCAACACCGTTGAATAACAATAGGGTGTTTGAAAAGAAACTCGTGACAAGTTCTATCCTAGTATATAGAGAAAGTCATTTTCGGCTTGGCCTAATTATTGTGTTGATGTTCTGTTTGTTTGTAAAAATATGTTGTTGATTTATGATAAGAACACATATTAATATTTCAAAGACTAGCAAAATACAAATAAACGTGCATACATAAACAATCAAAAATATATATTTCAATATAGAGTTTTTTATTGGTAATGCTCACCTGTTTGCAGACCTTTTACTTTTATTACGTTGCCAAAATTTCATGGCGATTCACTCATCACCATGACAAAACGCGACCTTTCTAGACTGACCTTTACCCGTCACATTGCGTAGTAACCGTGGGGGTCGATCTTGATGTTCCAGATTTTGATCTCCTCCAACGACCCGCAGACTAAAGAAGGTCAAGCGTTAATAATCTCTCTATATGAGACCATCTTGTTTAGCGTTTCACGTTTGTTTACAGTTTAGAACCAATTTATTTTGGTTTCGTTTCTGTAGATGACTGTGAATTATTTCATTTTTCATCACACCATTAAACGGTAAATACGGACCTCTCTCGTGCAATATTTGTTTCATCGTAATGGAAATATGTGGCCTCGATTACGCTTATATATGTTGATAAAGAAAGTTCAAAACTGTAATAAAATATCCACTCTTACAATTTATACATGTTGAAAATTGTGAAACTAAAAACTTTAATTCAGTTTCGTAACCCCCCCCCCCCCCTCCCCCACAAAAAGCAACTCTTTTATAAAGTTATGCCATAACGTATAATGCACCTGTGATTGCGTAAGTTCCACATGACGTAATCGTCATCATGTCAATTTCGGACGCGTGCACGTGGATGCTGTGTAGCAGTTGACCCCCGGTACGCTCCAGGATGTTGACATCGGGCTCGAACCACACTTTTGAGCTATATTCACGTAAGCGCTGCTTGAACTCGGCTGTTGTCTGAAACAAAACACTGCATTGAGCCTCGTCGTGCGAATATGGGTCGTATGCCGATTGCGCACTCTGGTCAGGAGTTACTTTGTCCTCTTCAAGGTCACGCGATATTTCGTGATGTCAATAGCAGACATGGTAGCTCCTGATCCGACTGAATGAATGCGCAGGCTGGCCTGGGGATTCGCTGACTACATACGGCAAAAGAACAGTGTTTGCATGAAGCGGCTCAATTCATACAGAACTTTTAAGAAAACATTTTTCGGTGATTTTCCTTGGTAAAAGTCTGTATACATATAACGTATTATAACATCAAACAGCATATTTTGATTATTTTTGGTGAAAAAGAGTGTTCCACTTGTATGCGCGGGGTTTCTTAAGTAATAACGATATTTGACTAGCAGATCTCTTATTCAATGATCTATTATTCAAGTGCTACCGGAGATGTACAAAATGATTTTGTATTCTTGTTTTACCTTAATGTATGTTTATAAATATGCGTCTAGTTCTGGGAAAACTGGGCTTAACGCATGTAAATAAACTGTCGTCCCAGATTAGCCAAAACAGGCAGCAACTTTCCGCTTATATGGAATTTTTCGTTAAAAAGAAGTCTCTTCTAAACGCAAATCCAGTTTCGGCGAAAAGTGTCGTCCCTGATTAGAATGTGTTGACTGCACAGGGTAATCTGGGACAACACTTTGCGCACATGCATTAAGACCAGTTTTCTTGAAACGAGGCTCATATCAGTCCTATTTCAAACCTCGTTGTCCTCCAGGCGCCCTAGAAGCTGAGGCATGAACTGAACCGGATCCATCTGATGCCCCTTCCGGGAGAGCAAAAGCGCCTCCAGAATGCACTTGATCAGGGGTTTCCCCGGGAATGCCGCTATGGCCGCCGTGAAGTCGTCTAAAAGCGCCCTGGGATAACCGCGAGAAGCATGCGTGAAATACATACTTTAAGACGCGTTTGGCTCATGTTCCAGTGTTAGTACAAGAGACAGTGTTTTGTTTACATTGAAAAATATACTTTTATCTATGTCAGATGTTTTTTAACGAAAAGCTAAAAATGTTACTGAGCAAAGTTTACTTACTTATTCGTTGAAAGCTATACATAATGTTCACATAAAAAACTCAAACAATCTAAATTAAAGTGAGACTGCACGATTTTTATATGTGTTAAATTGATAAAAAAATTATGTAAGAATAACACGAAATAGGCAAGAAAAATTATACTTTGAAGACGAATTTCATAAAATGCAGCATAGACAAATTAGCGCCCCGAGCCGATTGTGACGAAGATATTTCGTACATATTTTCCTACAATAGCCGAAGCATTCGTCTTTTCATTAGGGTCGGAGTTAGTGTTCGTGTGTCGTATGAATAGATATCGTTGCAGGAAATTAAAATGGTCCTTAAAATAAAATTGTGTCTTTGTGTCGTATGAACGAATCTGAACTAAAACTAAATTTAGATTCACATCGTACATGCATGATATACATGCTGGCGAATTCGACTCCCGAGATTCGACTGTACAGACATTTTCGATTTCAGAATTAAATATCTGGCTTATTTCGCATTTTTCAACACATGTTCTTCTTAACTTTTATTTTAATTTATGTAAATAAATAAATATTTGACAAAATCGTGCAGTCTCACTTTAACGTGTATTTAAACAGGTAAAAAGTCATTTTATCAGTCTACAATTACATCAGGTAACTAAGTCCGCATACACTAGTTACAGTGGTAGCAATGACAGTAAACGACAACTAAAACCAAAGGTAGAGCGTTAGGTCGTAACAATTTAAGTGAGTAATTATAACATACGATGTAACATTTCTTAACCATAAAGCTTACTCAACAAGAAGTGCGTGTAACAAAAGTGCACATTGGCGAGACACTCCTTCTTGAGAAGGTCAACGTGACCCGCGTGCAAGCGGAGATAGGGCAGATTGTTGAGAGCCCGATTGTTGTAGTCATCCTCTCTGAAGCGAAAGGGCTGTGACGTCCCATAGCGGTTCTCTTCTATTACCTCCTCTAAAAACACTTTAAAGCTTATTTTAGCATCAATCTCAGAAAACTGGTCTTTATGCATGTGCGTAAAGTGCCTTTCAGATTAGCCTCTGCAGTCAGCACAGGCTAATCCGGGACAATGTAAGCACTTGCATAAAGTCCGGTTTTCCTTAAGCGAGACTTATATAGATACTCACGTGCTAGCACATGAATTTGGTTACATGTATTTTCGGTGAAAATTTCGATATTACAGGGAGTGAATTAGTAAAACCAATGTCAAAAGTCTCTATTTAAAAATGACTTGCGGAAATTCGAAAATAACGAAACGTTTAAAAACTCATGAATACGATAATGTTCCTCATCATACTTCTTTATTGGAGGATCAAAAATTATCAAAGACTCACATAGCAAATTGCGCCTGATTGAACAATCAACTTATATTTTTTATTGTTTGCATACTCGTTATTGTGATTATCTTTCTGATATAACGACTAACTGTCCATACATATCATAATTATGCACAATACTACCATTGGCCCAGGTTCCCGCGAAGAAATCAGCTAGGTTGCTATGGAGACGCTTTTCTGCGCATAATCTGCGCAGTAGCGCTCGTGCGCAGCGTCCGTAAACTGACGGTGGTACCAGTTCAACACGCGCGCACCGTCTGCATTGCGCTCAACTGCGGTGAAAAAACAACACATCTGTTAATTATAGTCATTCACAGAGCATTACAAAAATACGCGCAGTGTATATATAGTACATGTACTTTTAAAATGCCTTGACTTATTACATGCAGAATGTAGCTAATTTACCACTTCCGCTGATGCTAAAGCAGTGGCGTAGCCAGACCCAAATTTTAGCCGAGGCAGTATATAAGGTCAATGTAGGGTGGTCCGGGGGCATTCCCCCCCCCCCCCGTAAATTTGTGTATACCTAGATTATCGGAATCGTGGAATCGTGGACGCTACATTTGACCGTTTAGTATCAATACAGTTAACAAAAAATCTGCTTCAAGTTTATTGTCAATTTAAAACTCTGTTACCATAAACGGTGTTTGAAGTGACAATGATGTAACAACCTTTAATACAGAAAAATAGTCATATAATTCATTTGAAGTCAGATAGAAAAATAAAAAAATGAGACGCAGCTTATGGATAATAGAATGTGCTTTATATATTTATTATTGAAATACTAAAATAATATAGATCTACCTTATATTATGAAGAAAACAGATCTATCAAACATTTTAGCGAATAATGTTTCATATATTATGAAAAACGTTTTCACTCTCTTAACATGTTTTATTATTCTTCAACTTTTAAATATCAATCTTATTAAACGCTAATTTAACACTTCTGTCTCCAGTCGGATCCCACATTTAAACAATTCGTTTTCGATCAACTGGAATGTGTTTATGCACAAACATTAAAGCGATGCCATTGACATGTTAATATATAATAGCATTGTATTTATTTAAGATATTATTCGTTATGAGTTTTTTATAAATTTTATTTTTGAGTTTACATCAAATCAGCTTCTGCAAACTTGCTGTTGTAGTTCGGACAAGTTCACCGTGAACAAATTCATGGACATTTTTTTTCATTTAGAGCTTGAAAGCACCATAGAGCTCTTAAAAAATGTTTAAATACATAAAATCAAAAGCGTTTTCAATCATAAGCACATATAAAAATGATCATTGATGGAAAAGTTATTTGGAAAAAAAACTACAGGGGTTCGAACCAATGCAGTGACAATATAATAGTGGTCAATGGATCCAGAGTCGTTACTGATTGCGTCACAGGGACGTATTGATTATTATGAGGAGTACAAATATTTAACATAAATCAGTAAAGTTTCTGGCCATTGTTTTAAATTTTCTTCTGTAAAATTTTGTTTTAGCACTGCCTCTTCATTTTCTGTCAGGTCTATCATCAACTACATTGACTATTAAAAAGAAAAGACTTGAACTTCTTTATATAAAAAATTGAACTTCTTTATATCAAACAAGAAATATCTTTAAAAAAGATGTACGGCGTTGATTGTGGTTGGAGTTTATAAAAGGTAAAGAGTTCAATGAATGAGATCAAGGATAGCGAATGTCTTTTTCTGTGCAGTTCGTAGCTGCATCACACACAGTACGGGATGTTACGCGGAGTTTTCGCGGCTTATTTTACATTATTACATATTGCTGGTCATAAACCTATAGATTCAAAACAGAAAACCAAAAGAAGAATGGAAGTGAAATTAAAACATACGAGTCAACCGGCCACACGCTTAGTATCCGTACATATTTGAAAAAATTTATACGCGCGTTCTTCGAACAAACCTGATTTAGTGGTTTGTCGGGCATTGCTATTTGATTCGTTTATTAACAGTATCGAGAATCATCGCGCTCATGCTTAATACATAAGTCAATATAGTGGAATAATTCTTGTTAAATTAATTAAAAATAATATTTATCATGGTATTGTTGAGAACACATTAAGAATCATTTATTGACATACCATTATATCGCTGGATATCTTCATTTAACATCTTTCTGGTCTAAAGAAAATTCCAGTTCACCTAGTTCACGCTTTATCGTCTTTATTATATAACGATTATTTTACTGGCCGCGAACTGCGGTCAACACATAAGGTAGTCGTGAAGACGCAGCGATGACCTGTATATAAACTCTGACATTCACACACACTAACCGCGAACTGACCCTGATACCTCGCGGGTTGAAATGCAATGCATTAAAGTGAGACCTCGCTTCCACTGCTCTTTATACTTTTACATGTTAACATGTTGACAGGAATATGGAAGTTAGAACTAAATATGAGAACATAGCCTTTAAGTACAAACGTTCTCGCGCTGGCAATCCTCTTAAAATAAAAGGTGCACGCACAAACTGTATTGATGTCGAGATTGAGTGTAAAACTGTTCTATCTAGTAAGCCTTTTCATTAGAGATAAAATTGCTTCATGCTGAACACGCAGTAAAACAGTGTTACAAAGACGCGGACATGTTTCCAATGTTCTGGTCGTATGCTCATATCAGCCTATGGGATAAATGAAGTGTATTCTGTGTGACCTAGCCGCGGGAAATTTTATTTGAATTTTATGGGACAGTTACAAAGGTCAGGTAAGGTGAAAAGCTGGCGTATACAGTTATGCCGAAAAAGTTTAATACGCGGGATACATAATTTGCAAATTCTAATGTAAACAAAGATTTGTATCACCTGAAACGGTCCCGGATTTAACTCGACGCCGGCCATAAAGATGAGAATACCAATAAAACCAAAAACGCCAACCACCCGAAGTGTGTCTAGGTCCAAAACAGAACCAGACCTGGCCGTTAAACACCCGATTCTAGCTCGGTACGTTCCGATGTCCACCATGATTATACCATCGAAGTTTACAGTGCGACGCTTTGTTTAGTATACGGATTTTCCAAATCATTTTGCTGAACCATTTTGGCATCAATTGAAGTTATACAATTGAAATAATTATCTGCCTCAATATGAACCAATGGTACTCAATGAAAATTTTTGTTTGTGAATATCATAGTGCCTAAAATTCATAAAATCAGCCTTTTTTCCTTGTAATCTCAACACTGCTCTGCAATTCTAAAGTCATAAGCAAGTCATTTAAAGAAAGTTGAACAAAGTGTTTCTCAGCTGAAAACAAATCAGAAAACATCAAGTGGTAGCGAACCTATATGATCACAAGTTCTTAAGGCAGACGTTCAACCGCGTTGCGATAACCGCTTTATCTTAATTTTAATAACATGCGATGTTGAAAATGAATTGGAAATCCCAATATAAATCGCCATAGTACATATAACATCATTGTTTTCTCATCAACTCGACGTTCGTAAAACATTAAATTCAAACGAGAAAATAACAGTAAAGTTCAGTACCGACATATTGGTCGATGTCCGCCCGTATGCACAGTAGAGGGGGCAGTCTGCGCATGGGCGGTGTCCAGTAGGTGTAGACGTCATTTAATACGTCATCATCGCAGGACAACACGTCATCAAGCTCCGCCTCGGTGATTCCGTGATTGGCTGTAGTAAAGATCCATATTGAACTGGATTTTTGCTAAACGAGACTTCCATTAATGTGCTGGCAAGTAGATAAACAAGTGATCCTCGTTATGGGAAAGTTGGTCTTAATGCATGTGCGAAAAGTGCCGTCCCAGATTAGCATGTGTGGCCCGGACAGGCTTATCAGGGAAGAAATGTTCCGCTTTTATTTGGTTAGTGTACAATCTCTTCTTAACAAAAATCTAGTTAAGGCCGAATTAAGTGCTTTAAGGCCAGTTTACCCAGAAAAAGACTTGAATACAAGTGACTCAACCCCCACCTAAGGTAAAATATCCCAAGGCGCGACACACCAATATCCGGCTGTGCAGTTTCTCCAGACGACTGAACAGGAAGTCGACTGAGGTACGGACTGTCGTCTGCAATACTGTCCGTGACGGCGGGTCGAACGAGCGCCAAAGCATGGCTTCGTCAAACGCCAGCTGATCAGAATTGAACAAAATGTCAGTATAGCGTTATACAAAATAATTTATTGAAAAAAAAACCTAGCTGTGTAATTTCTAGTTTGCATCAAACGTTCAAGTTTCCACTCACTTCAAACTTGTCGACTAATATGATCCTGATTGAAGACTTTTTGGACAGAACGGTTATAACTTAGGATTACCCATGAGATTGATTACTAAAAGAAAATAACGAATTCCCAATTAATTCAATGATGATTTACTGACTTAAAAGTATTTTTGCTTGACATTTAATGTAAGATTACAAATACAACTGGCACTACTAAACTATTCATCTTTCAAAAAGAATGTTCTTTATCGTGATGATAATGACACACGTTCCAGGCCGGTTCGTGGGCTTTGATTCCCCAGCATACTCAGTTGTTGCACCAGACTCTGTAGCAGAGGCAGTACGGAAGAACTCTCCACTGTTGTACCGAGAAACCTGCAGCCCAGAGAAATATGCGTTATGTGATGTGTTAACGTTTCAGGTATTGTGTAGTTTCCAACAAACAAGATAAAGATGAACATAGTTACGGCCAGTTTTAAATAAAGGAAGCGTGGAAAACACCAATAATTGTTTTAATACAATTCTGACCTTAAGTCATTTTAGATGATTTAAAGAAGTTTAGATTGAGAAAGAAACAAAATCATCATAACGTAAATACTTAAAAATATGCACCACAGAACACCACTGTATTAAGCCTTACGAAAGAATTTTAGAGTACTGAAATCATGTATTTGTCTTTTTTAAGTTAAGCATCTCTTAATAATGTATAGGTACATGTAGGTTATTACATATTTTCAACAGCAGATCATTAGCAATTCAAATTTTGAACATATATCTGTTATCTAACATTTTCCTATAGTTCAACTTCAATCGCGCGTTCGGAAATCCGAAACCAGTTCTAACCAGGAAACGGAACTGTATGTTTTATAATTAAAGCGCAAACATTTGAAACAGTCGAACCAACATAGGGTCGAATATCCCTAAAACTAACCGTTATCTTAATGTATTCTTTGAGTAACTGTCACGCATTTTAAGAAAACGGGCTGATAAAGCCTTCTTTTACGCCCATATTGACAGAAAGCCGCGTTGATACGCCGTAACTCAATTGTGTTTAATATGGTAATCATATAAGCGTCTTACTGCATATTTAGTAACAGTGTTATCAAACATCTGACAGCCCTTTTATATTTAACGTTTCCGGAAACGACGTCTTTTGCAAAATAGTAGCACGCGCGAGTAGCAGCGCTGTTTTCGTGCCAATAATAATGACATAATTATTCTTGACGCTGTTATTCACAAATGGGTCGGATGCCATTTGGGCGTCGATTTTGATTCTACTTATTTGTAATGGTATAATGATGATGATACTGTTTTTGTTTTCTGAAGTGTTGTAATTGTGAATATTTGTCGTTATTTTCTTTATAAATAGATCTAGATTTTATCAGGCACGTACTTCAGTAAACAATTAAGATAAAGATTGTCTGTTGTTGACGTATTAATGATTTGGTATTTATTCCATCATCAATATTAAGTAGCAATTCTACTGGTAGTTCTAGAAGCACAAATGTCAAACTAGCCGTAACATGTAGTTTGAGAAGAGAATTTATTATAGTTGTGATAATTCCTTTAGTATATATGAAAAGTCAAATCGTTTATAATCGCAGCTAAATGTCAATTACCTTGGAACCCCGGAAGTTCCCTCGCTCGCGTAACGGGGCTCCGGTCGGTAGGAGGTGGCATGGCGTATCAACAATTCCTTTTCCCATATTATGGAAACACTTCCGGAAATGAAGAAAACGCCGTCGGCTGTGGACAACCGGAAGTGCTGAGTCTGCGTTTGCGCAATGCGACCAGAGGCGACGTCATCGAGTCATGCATGCACACCGACGCCTAAGAATTGTCCAAGCAAGTGGTGGATGAACACAAGTGCCGACACGCATGAGACCAACAAAGGGAATGGTAATCAATATGTTTCAAGATGCAGAAGGGTTTTGCACATGTATTCCGTTTGAATGCGTTTCATATCGTTATTAAAAGGAAGGCGTGAACTATATTTTGTTTAGTGAGTGTTTTATCGAGCATTTTGTTCAATATCTTTATCAATCGTATTTCGCATCATCCTTTCAACTAAACGTATTTTAGCTATTTTCAAAAGGATATGTATTATGTATGACGTTCGCATTAAAGACAAAACTTGTGTTAACTATGAAGATTAAGATCGATATTATTTACTTTACACGAACCAGGTGCACTTCCGATCAGCGGCGACACGTACCGAAAGTGCAACGACATGTGCATGTTGTCGTGCCGCGATGGCTACACGCTACGCACCACAACAGATGAGACTGGCTGTCAGACGTGCGCATGCGTGGATTCAGAGCCGTGTAGAATTATCGCTTGATCTGTGGTAGTGTTGGTGATGATGATGGTGGGGGTGATGTTTTTATTTGAGTGGGTAGTGTTTGTGGAAGCGATGATGCTGACGACGAATAGTAGAAGGATGAGAATAGTAATGATTTTTATGATGGTGCCGATTTATTATGATGTAGGCGGTGGTGCTACTGCTTATGAGGCTGCTTCTAATGATGATGATAAGGTTGTTTATAACCATGTTGCTCATGATGTTGATGATGATTATGAAGATATCCATGATGATGTGTCGGTTGATGATGGTATCGACGGAGATGCTATTGTATTTGATGATTATGATCATGATGTCGGTTCTGATAATGATGATGATGATGATGATTATGATGATGATGATTATGATGATTATGATGATGATAATGATTATGATGATGATGATGATGGTGGTTATGATGATGATGATGATGATGATGATGATGATGATGATGATGATGATGATGATGATGATGCATTACATGTTTAAGCATTTTTACTTTAGAGAAAAAGTATAGACACTCGACGAATACCATTCTAGGATCTTCGCAACATTCCGCGTCACTGCAAAATTTGAAACAAACCACAAAATAACCAACCACTTCAGCATCCGGATGAGCTCTTCAAGCGGCAACGGGCTCTCATCATCCGGGAGCGGTGACGGCGCAAGTGCTGGAAGAGACTCTAGGGGATCTGGTTCAGGAACCGGAAGCAGTGGCGGAGCCGGTGATCCCTGAAATGCAGCGTCGGTTGGAGACAGTGACGGGAGCGCTTCAGGTGGCGGGATGGACGCATGAGGAGCTATTAAAGTCGTTAGCGGGTCGTCTTCTAGTTGTTTCGGGCCGATATGTCCGGGAAGCGGAGGTACTGTTATTTCGTTTTTGCATTTAATATCATCAAGAAAATATGAGGCTCTTTTTTGTAAAACGGAATTGAATGCATAACTGATGTTAAAAGGAGTTCGCGCATGCTAATCAGGGACGACAGTTTCCACTTTTAAGGAATTTACTGTTTAAAAGAAGTGTCTTCTAGACGAAATTACCAGTCTTGGCGGGAAGTGTCGTCCCTGTCTTGGCGGGAAGTGTCGTCCCTGTCTTGGCGGGAAGTGTCGTCCCTGTCTTGGTGGGAAGTGTCGTCCCTGTCTTGGTGGGAAGTGTCGTCCCTGTCTTGGCGGGAAGTGTCGTCCCTGTCTTGGTGGGAAGTGTCGTCCCTGTCTTGGTGGGAAGTGTCGTCCCTGTCTTGGCGGGAAGTGTCGTCCCTGTCTTGGCGGGAAGTGTCGTCCCTGTCTTGGTGGGAAGTGTCGTCCCTGTCTTGGCGGGAAGTGTCGTCCCTGTCTTGGCGGGAAGTGTCGTCCCTGTCTTGGCGGGAAGTGTCGTCCCTGTCTTGGCGGGAAGTGTCGTCCCTGTCTTGGCGGGCAGTGTCGTCCCAGTCTTGGCGGGAAGTGTCGTCCCTGTCTTGGCGGGAAGTGTCGTCCCTGTCTTGGCGGGAAGTGTCGTCCCTGTCTTGGCGGGAAGTATCGTCCCTGTCTTGGCGGGAAGTGTCGTCCCTGTCTTGGTGGGAAGTGTCGTCCCTGTCTTGGCGGGAAGTGTCGTCCCTGTCTTGGCGGGAAGTGTCGTCCTTGATAAGCCTATGCGGACTGCACATACTTATTTGAGACGTTTATAAAGCATATGTATTAAACCCAATATTCCAAGAACGCGGCTAATATAGTGTCCATCTTTTGGTCGAGGATTTCCGAGTTGTATCACCGCTTTCATAATTTCCAACCATAAAGAAATGGGTTTAGCATTCAACTAATTCAATAGTGTCTTATTGCGGCAAATTTTAAAATACACTCATACGGTGTTTAAAAAAAAAGACAAATAACAAGTGACCCCGTTGATGGTATTCTATCAAAAACCTCAATATGCGTAGATGGCATTTTGTACTTCATGTTATGGTATAACACATAGAAGACATTTTTTACTTCATGTTATGGTATAACACATAGAAGACATTGTGTAATTCATGTTATGGCAAATCACATAGACAACGCCCTTGTCTCTTTTTCAATATAAGTTTTGACCTGTTTATTTACATGCCCACACGGAATGGGAAACATGATACATTGCACATGTCCTTCCGTCCGACCACCCGTGGTTAACCGATTAAATAACATTAATGTGTAAATGAATGTAAAGAAAGGACTTATGTGTGCGACGACTTTTTGAAGAATAATCTCAATTAGTTTTTTGTAATATGTATATTAAAGCGGGACTGCACGAATTTTATATGTATTAAATTGTAATAAATTGTTACATTATATGTTACAATAACACAAAATAGTCAAGAAAAAAATTATACATTGAAGACCAATTTCATAAAATGCAGCAAAGACAGATAAGCTCCCCGAGCCGATTGTGACGAAGATATTTCGTACATATGTTCCTACAATAACCGAAGCATTCGTCTTTTTATAAGGACCGGAGTTAGTGTTTGTGTGTCGTATGAATAGATATCGTTGCCGGAAATTAAAATGATCCGTAAAAATAAATTTAGATTCACATCGTATATGCATGATATGCATGCTGTCAAATTCGACTATAATACAGACATTTTCGATTTCAGATTAAAATATCTGGCTTATTTCGCATTTTTCGACACATGTTCTTCTTAACTTTTATTTTAATTTATATCGAAATATATGTCTTATGTGTTTTTTTACACATTTTATATAAATTCACAAAGATTTGACAAAATCGTG